>NC_066580.1:82598390-82938390 GCF_024323335.1 Lathyrus oleraceus | reverse complement strand
GTCCAGCGGGTCTATTTTATGCGAAGTATTTTTTTTAACTGCGTCTGAGTTAATAGGGGACGGGAATCCTTCGCCATCCATGGTTGTTAGCATCAAAGCTCCGCCATAGAAAATCCTTTTAACCACGTACGGACCCTCATAGTTCGGTGTCCATTTTCCCCTGTGATCTGTGTTGGGAGGAAGAAATCTTTTGAGTACCAATTCACCGACTTGATACCCCCGAGGGCGCACTTTCTGACCAAATGCTTTCTTCATTCGTCTCTGACCGAGATACGTCAATTCTGGGTACGTAGTTCCAGCATAGCACCTTAATCATCGAAGACAAGGTAAACAAAGCATCAGCAAATTGGTTTTCTTCAAAAGAAAGTTAACAATCTTCTCGTGTAGTCTCTGTAAGGAACCAGAGGAGGCTGAGGTGTATACCACTTCCCGTTGGTTTGATTGATGACCAAAGCTGAATCCCCGTATACATCCAGGGTTTTAATATGTATATTGACGGCTTCCTCAAGTCTTAGGATACAAGCTTCGTATTCGGCTTCATTGTTGGTGCAGGGAAAAGTTATTCTGGCACCAAATGGCATATGAACCCCCTTCCGGTGTGATCAACACTATACCAACTCCGCGACCATTGACGTGGACCGCCCCATCAAACATCATAACCCATTTGGATTCAGGGTCAGGTCCCTCCTCCGGGAGTGGTTCCTCTCAATCTTTCGATTTGAGAAACATGATGTCCTCATCAGGAAAGTCAAACCTCATAGGTTGGTAATCATCAATTGGTTGCTCTGCAAGATAGTCTGACAAGACACTTCCCTTGATGGATTTTTGTGAAGTGTATTGGATGTCATACTCTGTCAGTATCATTTGTCACCTAGTAACCTTTCCGGTAAGTGATGGCTTTTCAAAAATATACTTGACTGGATCCATTTTTGATATCAATAGAGTCGTGTGAGTCAACATATGCTGTCTTAGTCGGCGAGCAGCCCATGCCAAAGCGCGACAAGTTTTCTCGAGCAATGAGTATCTTTGTTCACAGTCGGTAAACTTTTGCTAAGGTAGTATATTGCATGCTCTTTTCGACCTGACTCGTCATGCTGACCGAGCACACAACCCATTGACCTTTCTAACACAGTCAAGTACATGATCAACGGTCTTTCCTCTCGGCCTGTAGACTGGCCCCGATCTTGATCTCTTTCTTGTCGTCTCGGGTACCAACGTTGATGGTCTCAACCACCTCATGATAAGGTGTAATAGCTCGGTCCTCCTGTTTCAACAATCTGGCTAACCCTTCAGGCAATTCACAATCTTCCTCAGCCCCTTCTTCGGCTTGATAGATAGGATTGTCGAAGTCATACTTGGCCATAGCAGTGTCGTTAGCAGTGAGATCCGAGTGGCCGGCTCTGCATGATGGAGGATCATGCTTTACCTTAGAATGAGAGATTTTTTTTTGAAAGAAAGGAAAAACGAAAAAATAAACATTGCCATTTTTTTTGTAAAAAGTAAAAAAAACTGAAAGAAAGAGAACACAAAATTGTTTGCAAAAGCCGTCCTTTATTGATGATAAAAATAATTGCGAAACGTAACTAAATGGATGGCCCTACAAATAAGCCGTTACACCTTGGGCAAAGTGTAAGACTTTATTATGCATGTAATAAAGGAAAACAATAAAAATCACTCTTTCAGTAGAGTAACCCGGACGGTTTTTTTAAACGACAAATTGTCAAGCTTTTCTCTCGGGACACACGGGCGAATCCAGCTATCTAAGTCACAGTCACTGTCAGCCTTGTCTTCATCTGCAGCATTGACGGTGTGGGGGGAAACCAAACCCCCATTGGAGAAAGTACCGACTTCATTCTTCTGAGACCCCGGAGTATACTCCAATCCAAACTTGTCTTCTTTGATGACTGGCTCCACAAATTTGCCCCAGCCTTGGGCATTACCAGCTTTAACCACTTCGACAGCTTGCTTGTATGAAGAGATAGAAGTCCCGACCTTCTCAAACTCAGATGAAAAGACAGCTTTGGGCGCGACCTCATTGATGTTTGTAGTTTCGAAGCCCTGACACAGCATCTCATGCATCTCGCCATCCATCTCTAGATACTTAAATGTAGACAGGTGGCTAACAAAAATATCCTCTTCACCACAGACAGTGACGATCTGACCTTCTAGTTCATATTTGAGCTTCTGGTGGAGGGTAGAAGTAACAACACCGGCAACATGAATCCAGGGTCGACCTAGCAGACAGCTGTAGGCAGGCTGGATATCCATCACATAAAAGGTGCTCTTGAACACCTGCGGTCCAATCTTAACTGGCAACTCAACTTCGCCAAAAACAGCTCTCTTAGAGCCATCAAAAGCCCTCACAACTAAGTTACTTGGCCTCAGGATGATGCCATCGCAATCCAACTTCATTAAGGCTTTCTTTGGAAGAACATTCAGAGAAGAGCCTGTATCAACCAAAACATGGGAAAGCACCACCCCTTTGCACTCCATTGTGATATGCAAGGCTTTGTTGTGATTCCTGCCCTCAGGTGTCAGGTCATTATCGGTGAAACCTAACCCCCGGCTAGCGTTTACATTGGAAACTACCAACTTCAGCTGGTTAACAGTTATCTCTGGTGGAACATAGGCCATATTCAGTACTTTCAACAAGGCTGCTCTGTGCGCCTCAGAGCACAGCAATAGTGAGAGAATGGAGATCTTTGAGGGTGTCTGATTTAGCTGGTTGACTACCTTGTAGTCACTTTTCTTGATAATCCTCATAAACTCATCCACTTCCTTCTCGAATGCGGTCTTAGGAGGATCTTCCTCAGTAGTAACCTCTTCGGTGGATACCTGTTTCCCTTTAGCCTTGGCAGCTGCCTCGGCTTCAGTATTCGCGCGTAATGTTGATGGTGCAAATAGGCGTCCACTGCGAGTGAAGCCACCAACCCCTCCAACATTATCTACAGCGGAGCTACCAATGTCAATGTCTTCTTCGTTAACTTTCTGCCCCGGGCAGTAGATATCAGCCCCATAGTGCCACGGGATAGCACTGTCTTTCTCATACGGAACAGGTCCTGGTACCGTGATGGTGATTGGACCAACCAAAGTCGGTTGAGGGTTGTTAGAGTAAATTGCGACTGGTGCTGAACTTTCGATGTTCACCGCTGCTGGTTCTGTACTTTATGGGAAATATATTGTTGTCGGAGCGAGTCTCTCGGGAACATATATTTCTTCAGGAGTGAAATAAAACGTCACCGTCGATACATCATTCTTCACCGGACGGGCCTGATCGAACTGAAGACAACCTTCATCTATCAGCTGCTTAATACCCCTTCTCAAACTGTCACATCCGTTTTCGGCAGCTTGACAATTTCTGCATTCTTCCCCACAGCCCGGGAAAATCTGTCCTTTCAGAAGTCGGTCTTTAACCACCGATAGCGAAGTCTTTACCTTAGTCACATCAGAAACCAAATTCAAAGTTTCCCCACTATCAACAGCATTAATCCTCTGCCCGCCGTGAGCCGGCATCGGGTTCTGGATAACATTAGGCACCAGAGCAAAATTGATAGCCTGAGCATCTCTCAAATCTTGTACGTTTAGCTGGAGAGCCTTGCAATTATCTGTAGTATGGCCAGGTGCGTTGGAGTGAAAAGCACATCTGGCGTTGACATCATAACCTCTAGGCAGATTGTTGGGATCGACCGGTGGGGCCAGAGTTCTCAACGTAACCAGATTCATGTCAATCAGCTTGGGAAGTAATACAGAATAAGGCATTGGGATTGGCTCGATGACCCAGTCTGTCTGCCTTGGACGTTGTTGATAGTGTCTCTGCTGACCCGGATTACCTCCTTGTTGTTGATTGTTGTACCTGGGTTGTTGTTGCGGATGATATTGCGGTTGAGGAACAGGTGTTGGAATAGTGACTGCGGCCACTTGATCTTGATAATAATTAGGGCGTCCTCTACCCCTGCCTCTGCCGGCATACACAACGCTTGCCTCGCCTTCTTTTCTTTGTTGACCGTTACCAGCAAACGGTTTCTTGGGACCTGATGGGTTGGAAGCACTATTGTCTTGAATTCGGCCCATCTTCAACAGACTCTCGATTCTTTCTCCAGCAATTACTATCTCTGCAAAGCTGATTGACGGGCAAGCAGCCAATCTCTCGATATAATTGCCTTGAAGAGTGTTCATGAACATGTCCGCCATCTCCCTTTCAGACATAGGGGGTTGGACGGATGCAGCAATCTGTCTCTAACGCTGAGCATATTCTCTAAAGGTTTCCTTGGCAGTCTGAGACATACCTTGCAACAAGGTCCGATTTGGAGCCATGTCCAAGTTGTATTGATATTGCTTGATAAAAGCCTCTGCCAAGTCTTTCCAGCTCTTGATGGTAGTACGAGACAAATGAGAATACCATTCACGAGAAGCTCCAGTTAGACTGTCTTCAAAATAGTACATCCACAGCTTTTCATCTTCCGTGTGAGCTCCCAACCTTCCCAAATAAGATTGGAGATGAGTGCGTGGGCAAGAAGCCCCGTTGTATTTCTCAAAAGTAGGGGGTTTGAACTTGTGAGGAATCCTTACTCCCTGAACCAGACCAAGATTTGTGACATCAAAGCCTAAGGAATTTTGAGACTCCAAAGATTTGAGCTTCTCAGCAAGCTCATCCATACGGCGAGTGGTCTCGAGGGCCTCGTCGTGCAAAGAAAATTGATCACACTGATAATCTTCAGTAACGGGGCGCCCGTTAATCCGAATCCCTTGATTCCCATTGTACCTTCTGCCAATACCATTCCCAACATTTCCCGTGTTGCCAACATTACCCGGGTTTCCATCAACATTTGCGTTACCCGCGTTTCTAGTGTTCACAGGGTTATCAATGTTCCCAGGGTTACCAGGGTTTCCCTCAGCATTTGGTATCTCCACCTCCGGATCGGGTCTCGGTTGCTCAACCAATTCCCTCAGCTTCGCTTGGCCTTCTGCCATACCAGTCATCAATGTCATGAACTGATCCATCCTTTCATGCATATCAGCCAGCTCTTTCTGTACTTGGTCCATCGCTAGTCGTGGACGGTTTTCCTTTGTCGGGTATCTGTGAACTCGCTTGGGACCATAACTGCCTGATACAGGGAACAAACATTAGACACTGCGGTGACACCTGCAAAACAGACAAGGGTTAAAATGCCAAGTATGCGATGCACTGCTTGTTCAGTTTTAAGGCACCCCCATTTTGAAAGGGAATACCCTGCAAATGAATAAGCATGAGATGTTGGATGCAAATATGCAGATGATGTTATGCAATGCAAAGGCATGTCAATCAGAATTGATGGATCCGCTTGAACATCTGTCAGGTTGCACTTCCTGGAGAGAAATTCACTGAGGAATATAATACAAGCCCAAAACTCTGCTCCAGAAAACCGGGTTGGTTGGAGGTTAAGGTTTCCTGAATTTAGCCCACCCCTCACTGGTAGGTTCTAAGAACAGAAATTCGTCAACTTCAGCCCTTCAGTCGCGAATAATACGTTTACCACTGAAGGTTTGACATTATTACGGGATAAAAGACCTCCACTGACTCCCCTCAACAGGACATCCTAAAGCAAGTTCCCAGTCTCGGGGTCCTCGGATTGATCAGCGAGAATGCGCCCATCAGAGCTAACATAATCACGTCTCGGAGGAGAGGCCTCGACTGAGTTCTCGGGAAATGGTCACCAGAGTCGACGATTTCTAAAGGAACACCATGTCGTTACGGAACATCCGTAGGACATAATATATCCAAAAGAAACCTCGTCTGGGTGTGGTTCTTCACGAACGACTTAACGTAACAACATGCCACGCAAGCCTCATGATCATCCACTCTAAAACCTGTGTGTACACTCAAGCCTGGGTAATGGGCTTATCTCTCATAGAACATCCCATCCCAACAAACAAACAAACAGATCCAATAGATACAACAGATGCATGCAAGCAGGTAAGCAAATAAATGTACAAAAGCATGAACACCCAATAAACAAGAAATCACACAAGCTAGGAGGGACTCGCTTAGGGAAGATGGACCAGCAAGAGGTCAACTTCTTAGTCCCCAGCAGAGTCGCCAGCTGTCGCAACCTGAAAAATATAGTGCGCGAAAAAACAACCGGCGAAAGAAAATGACAGAAGAGTCTCCACCGTGCGTTATTCATCCCAAAGGAGGGAAAGGAAACGCTCGAAGTAAACCTGAAAAAGGAAAGGACAAGACGGGGTCTCGCAACCAAATCCTGGGTTCGGGAGTCGGTTATGCGAAGGGAAGGTATTAGCACCCCTACGCATCCGTAGTACTCTACGGGATCCACTTTTGTAGTTTTCGTCTAAAGGGTGTGAGTTTATCTTGTGCTGTTTGCCAAAAAAAAGGGGTTAAATGAAAATGACTCGCGCGGATGTCGCATCCACTGCATACGTATCTCATCTGAATATGAGAATCAGAGTCTTCGTAGCTCGGCTACCTATGGGTTGGGGGGATGTGTGCTCGCTAAGACATCGCGTCTTATGCCTACGTATCTCATCTGGCCTGAGAATCAGAGCAAAACGTAGTTCGGCTAACTATGGGGTTATGGATTGGGTTTTGGACGAACGACGTCACTACGCAATATACCGGATGCTCGACCTTTGGAGACTTACTCGCCTGTAGTAGAAGGAGTTAACGTGTTGCTTTGGGTTTTAGGGTTTGGGATGCTCAAGGGCAAAAAGGCAGTCCTTGATGAAGGAACCGCGCTACCTGCAGAGATACGAACACATACAAAACAAACATGTATAAAGTAAATGTGCCAACAAGGGGCTCAGAAGTAAATAAACAAAAGAAAACAAATGCCTCCTATTGAGGTTCCAGCTAGGAAAGCGATAAAATGCGGAAAAGAGGTAAAAGTACCACACGGATGAAGATCCGAAGTAACAGCAATTAAAGGAGTAAGAAACCCAGGGACCTCCCAAGCTAATGCCATCAAAGAAAAGTGAGTCAGTACAGGTAATCGGAATGAACCTCCAGGGGGTATCCCACAAATAAAATGGGAAAACCACGCAAACCATCTCTGCAAGAGTCTGTGACCCTCACAAAAACTCAACAAAAGGGTTAGTGAAACACGATAAGCATTTTTTCATGAATAACAGTATGGTTTCAGAAACCGCAAACCCTGTGGCATACATTTCAGAAATCATGTGATTAAACATTCAAGGCATAGGTTTCACCCATTCATGCATAATTGAACTCGTGGGCAAAAACATAATGAAATTCATCCATCATACCTCATACATTCAGGTGATCCAAATTAAGAGCATAAAATCATGGGAATGAGGCAAACCTGATGGGAGAGACCGGTTGAAATCAAATGGCACGGCTGGGTTTGCAAGGCAATGAAAGTGTGTGAGTCAGATTGAATTTTTCAGAGCTGCCTGGGGGTTACTCTGAGTTCTTTGTCAGGTTTCTCTTCAGGTTTTGTCAAGGGTTTTGTTTCAAGGAAACCTCAGAGTATTTTGCTTCTCTTCCTTTTTCTCAAGTGAAGCCTTGGTATTTATAGACTGAATTTCATGGTTTTGTGGGCTCAAATGAGAGAGACCCAAGTCCAAAAAATTTTATTATATTTTATTTATTTTTTTATTATTATTTTTATTTATTTATCTTTTTTGTAAAAAAAATTTTTTTTTTTATTATTATTTTTTTTATTTTTTTTTTCGGATCTAATTCTGATTGACATGATGAAATGCAATATGAAATGCTAAATGAATGCATGAATGAGGAGGGCAAATTTTAGGGTGTTACACATGATATGCATGTTATAGATCTTGGAACACTGAGTGCATTGAGCTTTGTGGCATTGAGTTTCATCAAGAAATGAGTGAGTTAGGTTGAATTTAAGATTGATGTGTGAAACTTATCTTGCTCGATCCAGGCATGTTAGTGAGAATTAGGCTTAATTGATCATGGATTGTTGATGTGCTTGGAAAGATGAACACGATGGTATAGGTTTTGTGCATTTCTGTGACAAAATGTTCTTGACCTGGAAATTGATGATGAACACGCATGAGCTTCTTAGGTTTTCGTTTCCCAGGCCTTGTTTGATCTTGTAGCGCGCTGTTTGCATGCTTTTTCATGTTAATCGCCATGTATTGGTTGCATGTATCTGGCGTGGCTAAATGGTTGGCTGGTAGCGCTTCCATGTGCCACATCAGCTTTAATGAAATGCTGTGTTTCATTGTAAGCGCGCTCAGTTCAAAAACGCACACGGTTTGAATCCGGGCGTAGACATTTCCACATTAGGCCTTTGCATTTTGATTCATTTATTTCATCCATGTTCTATATGCTTGTTAACATGTTTTTTTATTTTTTCTCCACTTCAAAAATTCATAAGTCCATGAATAATTGTCCAAATGAGATGAGGTTTTTTGCATAATGTTCCTCATGATGTCTACTATTTTTTGATGATTTTTCCAGAAATTGTGCACGCATGGATTTTAATTTTGGCTAGGGATTGTTTACATGTGTGTTTTCATGACATGCCTTTCCATATCCTTCATGAAATGATGAGTTTTGCTCCAATGATTGTGAAATTTTCCATGCTTAAACTAGACATCCTAATGCTCATTTTGATATAGAGTTTGCATTTTTCTCATTTCTTGTTGTTGAGATATGACCTGGTTAATGTAGGTGTGACAATGTGTGTCACACCTTGGCTTGCTTGATTTTCTGATTTTCTTTACCCTGCCAAATAAATGCCAATTGATGTGAATTTTTTCATGATGCTACTTCTGGATGTTAGGATTGATCATGAATTGTTGTGGAATTTTTGAATGGATTCCCAATTTGTTTGAGATTTTACATGCTGATTGGTCATGTTTGGACTTTTGGATAGTCATGAACTTAGATGATTTGTGAAATGCTTGATGTTTATCATATGAACTTGAAATTTTGTGGATTGATGCTAGACACATTGAAGTTTGTTGTGGCTTTAATTGGATGCATTTATCATGTATGGATTCTGTTTTATGCTTGTGAGAAGTTGATGCATCTATTTGTGCCTTGTTTGAGCTTGTTTTGCCTTGCCTTGCCTTATGGAATTTATTTTCCTTGCTTCCACTTGTCCAAATGCCTTGAATTTTGGTGTGATGATCATATGATGTGTGCTGTTTAATCATGATTTTTCTTGGGATTTATTGAAATGTGGTTGAGTTGATGTGGATTGATTCATTCTGTTTGCTTCAATGAGCTTTCAACTTGCATGCTTTGCCTATTTGCTTTGTGAAATGAATTTGGTGAATGTTATTGATATGAGACCACTTGGATATTGTTCTTAATTGATTAAGCTTGATTCTTGCCAATTTTCATGTTCTGTTTTGAATTATTTCTCCCCCTTTGACCCTAGGCCTTGTCCTAGTGGTTTGCTTCTCATGTTTGAGCTTGGTTTGCAGGTTAAGAAGCATATGGCTATGAGGGAATTGATTCACATTGCTTGAGTTGACTATTTGGTTTATCTTGACTAACCATGATTTGTTTTGTAGGTTGCTTTTAACTCATTTGAGTTGAGCTTGTGCATTGTGCAATTTTGCTTTGCTTGTTTGACTGTGTACAGTTGACTATTGACAATTCTGTTTCTTTTGTTGACCTGTATACTGATTGTGTTAGATTGTTTTCAGGTACCTTAGTTGCTATAGTTCATTGTGAACTTGCTTTTGCTTTGCTTGATAGCTTAAGCATTGAGGTATAACTTCTCTGACTTCATGTAGTCTGGAAGACCTGTCCTGTTACTTGAGCAGGCACCTGTCTGAAGTCCTCCTTAAGAGGCAATGCTTGTGTTTGTTTACTTTTGTGCCAAGCAGGTAAAGACCTTTGATAAGGCAATTGGCAGATAAAAGAGATGTGTAGTCCATCTCCTGATAATCAGTGAGTCATCCACTTTGCTCACACACCTTGTGTTGATGCATTGTGGATAATAGCCCAAGATCTCTGTTGTGTCAGTCATGTGGATAGAAGAGTTCCAATTTTCTGAACTCCCACACCTTCATTTGTCTGAAGCTCTCCCTGGCCAGGGATAAGAGCTGTGAGGCACACCCCTCACTTCCCATTTCATCTGCTTCACCCTAACTCTCAATGTTAGGGTTAAGAGCTAACATCACCCTGATACAGTGGCTTATTTGTTGAGGTTGACATGACCCCTCGACTAAAGTCTAACCTTGTGTGAGCCCACTTTGCTTGTATATAGTGTGTACTATTTGTGCTTGTGTTTACTCAGTTGCTGTTTAGGATAGCTTGCTCCCTGTGCAAGTTAGATAGAAACTTCAACCTAGGACCATGGTGAATTTACATGATAATTATTAGGCTCGAGTTAGTCTCCCTTCTAGTTTGTCATTTCCTAGTCTCTCGTTAGGTTAGAAGTCCTTTGTCCCTGCGTAGGGGAACTACGTCGTCCTGATCCTCATACCAGATGAGGTACGTAGGCAGGAGATGAGCTGATCTCTCCGGGCGCCCTTTTTGTTTTGTCTTGTGTGTGTTAGGAGATGGATGTAAGCCCAGCGATTGGCATTCCGGATCCTCTTGTTGTGTGCTTGGAGTCTGATGTAAGTCCAGCGATTGGCATTCGGTTTCCAGTGTGGGTGTGTTTGGTTCGGAGTCTGATGTAAGTCCAGCGATTGGCATTCGGTTTCCATGTTTGCCTGTTTGTGTGGAGTCTGGCGTAAGTCCAGCGATTGGCAGTCGGTTTCCTGTGTGGTTTTGTTTGGCGTGCGTTAGCCGAGCTACGAGTGCTCTGATTCTTCTTTAGTCCGAGAAGATACGTATGCATAGGATACGACATCCTAGCGAGCACGTTTCCCTAGTCCGAACTACGTCGACTCTGATGTCTGTGCCTGATAGACTACGTAGGCCCAGGATGCGATATCTTGCCGAGTTAGTTTCTTTTGTTTTCCTGTGTCTCTTTCAGCCAGTGTTTGATGTTTGTGAGCAGTGTTTAGCAACCTTTATTCCTTCCTTTTGTGCGTGGATCCCGTCGAGTACGACGGATGCGTAGGGGTGCTAATACCTTCCCTTCACATAACCGACTCCCGATCCCATTCTCTTTGGTCGCGAGACCATGTCTTTTCCAGGTTTACTTCGAGTGTTTCCTTTCCCTCTTTTGGGATGAATAACGCACGGTGGCGGCTCTGTTGTTTTTGTTTCCCGCCGGTTTTTGGCGTAATGCGACAGGCGCGCATTTTCAAATTTGTCTTGTGTTCGATCCTCTGCCAATGCATTATTTCAAATGCTTCACATATTATTTCTCATTTCCCTCCCTCCATTCATTCATGTGCTATGCTTCATCATTTTTTTTTAATTTTTCTCCATCTTCCAAAATTCATATCTAATTAAATAATGATCCAAAAAATATGTGGTTTTTTGCATTGTTTCACATTTTCTCTCTAGTTTTTTTTGATCATTTTTCCATAAATTGTGCTTGGCTGGAAAATAATTTGTGCTAGGGCATGTAAATATGTATGCATTTTGTACCTTGCTTGCCATATCATTTGTGAAATGCTCATTTTTAATCCAATGCTTCTGAAAATTTACATGTTGAAACTAGACTCATGGCTTGGAATTATGGTGTTGATTTGGTATTTTTACCATTTGTCTTTGCTGTTTTATGATCATGTGAATGTTGGTGTGACAATTTGTGTCACACCTTTGCTTGTCCATCTTATGTGATGTGTTTGCCTTGCCTATTGATCTCCAATTGTTCTGATTTTTTGTATGATGCTTGATATGGATGTTGTGAATGTTCATGAATTTTCTTGGAATTATTTGATTCATTTCTGATTCAATTGAGATTTTTCATGCTGGTTGGTCACATATGTGCTTTAAAATTGCTTTGAACTTCAATTGATCATGAAATGGATTTGGTAATTGATATTGATATGAGACCTTTTGTATTGTTTCAAGATGTGTTTGAAGTTGATTCATGTTAATTTTCAGCTTCTGTTTTAAATTTTTTCTCCATCTTTGACCCTAGGCTTTGACCTAGTGGTTTGCCTCTCATGTTTGAAGCTTTGATTTCAGGTTGCACATCCAAGTTCCATAGTTGTTGATGCCTCATCACTTGAGCATTTGATGTTTACCTTTGACTACTAATTTGTGTGTTTTGTAGGGTTGTTAACTCATTTGAGCTTGACTTGTGGCTTATGCTTTTGCTTATTGGGTTTGACTGTTGATATTGACTGTTGCTTGATTGTCTGAGTTTTGTACTGATTTGTTTGATGTTTCCACAGGTACATTAGTTGCTTTAAGTTCACTTTGAACTTGCTTTTGCTTGGTTGCTTAACAACTTAGGTATAACCTTTCTTCTTCATGTAGTCTGGAAGACCTACTGTTACTTGGTAGGCACCTGTCTGAAGTCCTCCTTAAGAGGCCATGCTTGTGTTTGTTTATCTTTGTGCTAAGCAGGAAAAGTCCTCTTATGAGGCAATTGGCAGATAGAAGAGATGTGTAATCCATCTCCTGCTATTCAGTGTGTCATCCCTTTTCTCACATTACATGTTGATGCATTGTGGATATTAACCCAAGATCTATAGAGTCATTCACTTGTGGAGAAGAGTTCCAACTTTCTGAACTCCCACACTTTCTATTATTCAAAGCTCTCACAGGCCAGGGATAAGAGCTATGAGGTACACCCCTCATCTCCATATCATCTGCTTCACCTTAACTCTCAATGTTAAGGTTAAGAGCTCACATACCCCATTCCAGTTGACTGTAAAGTCTAACCTTGCTTGAGCCTAATTGCTTGTGTATAGTGTGTGCTAATTGACTTGTATGTTGCTTACTTGATTCACCTGTGCATATTTGCTTGTGTGTGCCTTTGTGCATTTATTGTCATTAATTGAACATCATTGCATATTCATTGTTCATATCTTTGTGACATCTTTGTTTGTTTATTGAGGATTCAATTGTAAGTCCATATGTTGGCCATTGTTTCCTATGATATGGAAGGAGTTGGGACTAAGACCATTTATTGGCATCCTATTTCCTTGGAGTCGAGTGTAAGACCATTTATTGGCAACTTGTTTCCCTTTGCCTTTTGTTTTGCTTGTTGTATGTGAGGAGTCAAGCATAAGTCCATTTATTGGCAGTTGATCCCTGTGATCATATTCTTGGGAGATTGGTATAAGTCCATATATTGGCAACTGGTATCCTTGCTTCTTTTTGTTTAGGAGGTTAGTATAAGTCCATTGATTGGCATTTGATATCCTTGTTTTGTTTTGCTTTGGGAGATTAGAATAAGTCCATATATTGGCATCTGATATCCAGGTTTGTTTTAGGAGATTGGTGTAAATCCATTGATTGGTATCTGGTATCCACCTTTGTTTGTGAGACTGGTGTAAGTCCATTGATTGGCATCCGGTATCCATTTTGCTTTCTTTATTTGTTATTGCTCATTGCCTATTCCAAAGGAACCACTTGAATCATCTTCCATATGATTTCAAGAGGTGAACATCTGAGAAGTTTTACACTCCCTTAACCCATCCTTTTGTTTCTTTAAACCTCCATTTGCATGTTAACCTAAACTTGAAAAACTATTGTGCAAACATCTTCATTTCTTTTCAAATTAGAAACCTAGGCCTTAAGCCTTTGACTTTTTCAAACTTCACTTTCATAATACTTATTTTGAATTGAATTCTAATCATACTTTGACCATATTTTGTGAATAAATTCTAATTGGTTAATCCAACTCATTCAATTGTTTTGTGGCTTTGACCATTCTTGATAAGTTTTCATACATTAGCCATAGGTTTGATTTATCCTAGTTGGTTGATGTTAATCTCACCTTTTGTCCTTAGTGATTGAATTGTAAGACTTCCTTGCTTATTATAGGGTTAACCCCTCACTAGCAAGTTGAAGCTTTTCTCACATGGTGGACTTGTTGTTTGTATAAGGTTGAGTTTTCTCCCGTGGATAACGAAAGACCTTAGTGCTTTTGTTTAAAAAAATTGAATCCACTCATATTTTGGAAATCTTTTAGCCGAACTACGACGTTTTGATCCTTATCTACCATTGAAAGGTACGTAGGCAACGGGTTCATCCGTTCAAACACAAAAATAATAACTTGTATATTCTTTTCTCATCCTTTCAATCCATGTTTGCACAATAATATTTCATAACAAATAAACATTTTTCTACAACAAGTGTGAAAAGGGCTCCCTAGGAGTACCTAGGACGTTTTGGGTGCCTAACACCTTCCCATTGCGTAATTTACCCCTTACCCAGATCTCTGATCTTTTCATTAGTTTTCTATGTGTAAAACTTCTTTGGCTTTTGTTCGCTTTTTAGCCATTCCTTTGGATAAATAAAAGTGCGGTGGCGACTCGATTTCTTTGTATGCTTTGCTTTTGGTTTAATCAATAAATCATAAAGTGACGAATACACCGCTACAACTACTTGAGCAAGAAGTTCACTAATTGTGAGTCTCGATACTCAATGCTTGAGAAGACATGCTGTGCTTTGGCTTAGGCTGCTAAGCGCTTACGCCAGTATATGATAAATCATACGACTTGGTTGATATCCAGAATGGATCCAATCAAGTATATCTTTGAGAAGCCTGCTTTAACAGGGAGGATTGCCCGTTGGCAGATGTTGTTGTCTGAGTACGATATTGAGTATCGAGCTTAGAAGGCTATTAAAGGTAGTATCTTGGCTGACCACTTAGCACATCCGCCGAATGAGGATTATCAGTCTGTTCAGTTTGACTTCCCGGATGAGGAGATTCTGTATTTGAAAATGAAAGATTGCGATGAGCTTACACTCGATGAAGGGCAAGAGCCTAGTTCCAGATGGAGTATGGTGTTTGATGGCGCTGTAAATTAGTATGGAAATGGTATTGGGGCAGTAATTATTACTCCTCAGGGCACGCATATTCCTTTTACAGCAAGGATAACTTTCAAATGCACGAATAATATGGCTGAATATGAGGCCTGTATTATGGGATTAGAAGAGTGCATTGATCTAAGGATCAAGCATCTTGACGTTTATGGTGATTCGGCCCTCGTTGTTAATCAGATTAAGGGTGAATGGGAAACGAATCAGCCTGGTCTCATTCCGTATAGAGATTATGCGAGGAGGATTTCAACATTCTTTACTGAGGTTGACTTCCATCATATTCCTCGAGATGAGAATCGGATGGCAGACGCCCTTGCTACACTTGCTTCGATGATTGTGGTTAAACTTTGGAATGAAGTTCCCAATATCACTGTGATGCGCTTAGACAGACCAGCTCATGTATTTGCAGTAGAAGAAGCGAAAGATGATAAACCATGGTATTATGACATCAAGTGTTTCCTTCAGAACCAGGTTTACCCGCCTGGGGCATCTGTGAAAGATAGGAAAACTTTGAGGAGATTATCATGCAGTTTCTACCTCAATGGGGAAGTGCTTTATAAGATAAATTTTCACATGGTTTTGCTCAGATGCGTGGATTGACACGAAGCAGACCTGTTGATGACTGAGGTCCATGAGGGTTCATTTGGTACTCATTCCAATGGACATGCCATGGCTAGGAAGATATTGAGAGCAGGTTACAATTGGCTGACAATGGAGTCTGACTGCTGCAAATACGTGAAGAAATGCCATAAGTGTCAAATTTATGCAGATAAGATTCATATTCCTCCGACACTCCTGAATGTGATTTCATCACCATGGCCTTTCTCCATGTGGGGAATTGACATGATTGGCATGATAGAGCCAAAAGCATCTAATGGGCACAGATTTATTCTCGTAGCTATTGATTACTTCACCAAATGGGTTGAAGCAGCATCATATGCAAATGTGACCAGGTAGGTGGTCGTGAAGTTTATCAAGAATCAACTCATATGACGCTATGGTGTGCCGGATAAGATCATTACTGATAATGGATCTAACTTGAACAACAAAATGATGAAAGATCTGTGCAGTGAGTTCAAGATTGCACACCATAATTCTTCGCCTTATAGACCCAAGATGAATGGGGTTGTTGAAGCCGCTAATAAGAATATCAAGAAGATTATCCAGAAAATGGTTGTCACGTATAAAGATTGGAATGAGATGATGCCATTTGCTTTACATGGATATCGCATGTCTGTCCGCACTTCAACAGGGGCAACCCCTTTCTCTCTTGTCTATGGCATGGAGGCTGTACTCCCAGTAGAGGTGGAGATCCCAAGAGTCTTGATGGAAGCCAAGTTGACTGATGTTGAATGGGTTCAAAGTCGTTTTGACCAGCTGAGTTTGATAGAAGAGAAGAGATTGACTGCCATGTGCCATGGTCAGTTATATCAACAAAGAATGAAGAAAGCTTTTGATAAGAAGGTCAAGCCTCGTGTGTTCCTAGAAGGTGACCTTGTGCTCAAGAAAGTCTTGTCTTTCGCGCCTGATTCCAGGGGCAAGTGGACTCCAAACTATGAAGGTCCATATGTTGTTAAGAGAGCCTTTTCAGGCGGCGCGTTAATGCTTTCAACTATGGATGTGGAGGATTTCACTCATCCTGTGAACTCAGATGCAGTCAAGAAATACTTCGCCTAAAATAAAAACAGAATAGCTCGCTAAGTTGAAAACCCGAAAGGGCGGCTTAGGAAAAAAATGAGCGTCTCGGTGGATTGAAAACCCGAAAGGGTGGTCCAGGCAAAAGTTAGAGACATTGAAAAAATTGAATATTCGTATCCCGCTAGATTGAGTACCTCACCCTGGGGCAATCTAGGCAAAAATTAGGGATTTGGCAAGTAACTGCATCCTGACAAGATTTTGTTCTACAATCATCATCCGTCAGAGATTCTTGTTCATTCATCATCAACCGAAGCTTTGAATACATCGAATTCAGAATTGGTGGAGAAATGGTCATTATGTTCAATGTAGCCCTTTTCCAATATATATCACCAATTTCAAACTTGTAAAGATCTATGGAGTCTTGCCATTTGCAGACTACCATTCCATCAAATAAATACGAGCCTTTATCCAATTATTTGCACTCTTATTTGTTTCTATTTCAACGAATGTTTTGCATGTTTTAATTGAAAAAATATCATTGTTTTAAAGAAACAAATTTTATATAACCTGTGTTTTAAACAAAGTGAACATTCACAAAGACAAAAAGATACTTAGGAGATCCTCAGTGCTCTCCCAAGGACGGTACGATCTCCAACAGGGTAAGACATTTGTTCATATTCCTGGCATGACTGTATCTTCTTCCTCCGGGGCCCCTTTTATGATTTAGCCTACTGAGTGGTATGCTTGTTGAGATGTTCACCACTCTCCCCTTCAGCGGAGTAGCGATCTTTCCTCCTCATCGGATGTGATCTCCTTGGTGGGTACGGTACTTGGTGGTTGATCCCCAGAATCCCTTTATCCCTTGGATAGATTCCCTAGTAGAGTTGCTTATGTGGCAGATTCTACCTGTGCAATGAACTCTTTTCCCCAGCTATGACTAATGATTCATCCCCTGTAGAGATTTTGTTGTTTCATGATATCTCTGGTCCCCGGCAGATTGGATACTCCCCAGGGAATTTTGGGCTTTCTCTCTTGAGATGAAATACCGGATGGTTGTGTGCCTGCTCCGTTGGAGCTGTTTGTGTTAGAAATGTCTGTTCGTCAGCATTCATCATACATAAACCACGCATATGTGCACATATTTCCAAACATGTAGATATTCATATTGCATTATTTGCCATAAATCTTTTGTTTGTTATCTCCCTTCTAGTTAGTAATATATTTCCCAAGCAGATATCGGTGTCTGATCCCTCAATATAGAGTCAGCCCCTTAAGCAGAAAGTGTTTATCTTTCCTTCCGCATTCCCCACTGAGTTATATCCTCATGGACGACGCTTGTTTTTCGCTTCCCCCCAACACATATATTGGGATGGGTTCCTCTATTGAGTTATATCCTCATCAGGATGAGTCTTGATTCAGTTCGCCTCTTTGGTTTGATCCTAAATTGGCCTCTTGTGACTGTTTCCTGTGTTTCCCCCGCGGAATAAATGAATAATTGCTCATTAATCGGTAACCATTCATCTTATCCCCGGAGGAGCCTGTGGTTTTCTACCCTTATACCGGTAGTTGTAAATCCTATTTTCTCCCCTTTGCAGAGTTAACCTTGTTGTTCATCCTAGTTGATGACGGTTACTCTTCCGTGGTTTTCTACCCAGTATCCGGTAGATGTAATCCCCTCTTTGACGGTTATCATTATCCAATATTCGGTATTGATATTCCCTTCTTCCGTTGGATAATTGCTCTGATTAAACAATTTTATCCCCAGCAAGTCATCATTTACCGGTTGTCGGCAATGTTTGTTGCTCACCTTGATTGGTCATCATTATATACCTAGTTTCGGTATCCCGATGCCTTTCTTTCTCGGTCGATTTATCCTTTATTAACCCAGTAACCGGTTGTGGATAATCTTCCATGCGAGTGTATTATCTACGTTCTGATGGTAATAGATAATATATCTCATGCGCTCTTTGGTCGAAGCTTTTTCTGTTCTTTCCCAGTTGAGTAAGATTCGCATCCCTGTTTTAGAATCGAATGTCCATCCCTTAATCGAGTTTGCTTTTTTTTGCCCTCTTTTTGGATGATGAGTGCTTTGGGAATATTCCCCAATTCACGCTTTGGTTGGTCACCTATTATATGCCCAGTAACAGGCATCCCTGATGTTCCTTCCTTCTGCTTCCTATTATGACTTTTGTCCCATGTGGAGTCAGATTTCCTGAGATGAGATGTACCTTTTTAGGTCTTCCTCAGATGATTTGGTTGATTGATATCTCTCACTCTTATACCGGTCTTAGATATTCATTCTTCCCAGGCATGTTGTTCACTCACCCTTATACCGGTGGTCAGATCACACGTCTCTTTGAGCTTATTACCCAGTAATCGGTAATACCTTATCCCGTTGCTTCCCCAGAAGAGTCCTTCTCGGATATCCCTAGTGAGGTCCCTTAGTGGATTATCCTCACCTGAGTCCGGATTTTTATCCTAAGTATCCATTGTGGATAGTGTAGTTGTGTTGGCATATTCCCCAACACATGCACCTTCAAGTCGGTTCGAGTCTTTCCACTGGATTTAGTCCCTTTGAAATTCTATTCCCCAAGTTTTGAGTCGTGACCTGCTCACGTGTCTTCACCTTTTACTCCCCCCAGAGCCTCTATCTCCCTAGTGAGTGTATTACTCCTATGGATTGTCGATTTCTCCGGATTCCTTTTCTTCTTTGTGGACACATAGCCCCACAGAGTTTGCATACATACATTTGCATCATGAGGTCTCTTTGTTATTATTTAAGCCCATTCTACCCCGTCGAGACGAAGATTTTAACCTTCACTTCTCCGGCTATAATGACCTTAAATAGGGGCATCTGTAAGACCCCAATTTTGTCCCTAAGATCCCTCATGGCATCATAACATTGCATTTGCATGGCCTCAAGGATCATAAGCATCTTGGCTCCTTACCTTTGGGTGGGATCTCTTGTGAGTTGGTTTGAGATCACCAAGCATGCTTGAATTGTATATTATTGCTTTTCTCATTTTTATTTACTAACCAAAAGCACAAAAAATATGTCACTAACATCTTTTGCTTGTAGTTTGAGCAGTCACAAGGTCCAAAGCTTCTAGGAGATCATTGGTACAAAGACATGGTCAAGAGGAGATGATAGCAAGCATGGTAATGGTTCCCAAATCTCTCATCCATCAAATATGCCTCCCTAGCATCCCAATTCATCATTTTGATCAAAGCAAATCAAAGGGCTTGAGGTCTTGTTCTTCAAGAAACCCTAATTCATCTGTGCACCACAATGCCTTGCTCCTGAAGCAACCTCAGCCCATGATCAAATATAATCGAGGGAAGTTCTTTAACTCTTAATTTCATGCATATTTGAACTTATTTGAGTGCCCTCAATCATCAATTCATCAAGATATGAGGCATGGACTTGAGAAGTTGATCAGTCAATTCATCTGACTATTTTGAAATGCACTGAGACCTAACATTTTATGTGTTGGTCAAATTGAGATGGTTTCAAAGGAGAAAGTGTTCTTAAGGACAATATGAACAACTTTCATGTTCATAAAAAATTTATTTGAAGCATGGAAGGCGAACTGCCATTCCAATACATTATAGGTCATTTTTTACTAAAACCCTAATTCTGGGTCAGCTTCCCAAGGACATAACTCATTCATCTTTTATGATTTTGAGGTGGGATCAAATGAATTGGAAAGCTCAAGATGTCTACTTAAAATGTTATGTTGAACAAAATTTCAAAATCTCAAAGGAAACACATGTGATAATGCAAGACATTATAGGTCCTTTTTTACCAAAGGCATTAAAAGTCAAAAAAGTCCAACTTCAAGTGCCCATAACTCTTTCATAAAAAATCCAAATGATGCGACATTTAAGTCCATTTTGAGTGTCTTGAAAAGATATACAACTTTGATGTTGGAGGTTTTTCCATGTGAGGCTTGAATCATCAAAACAGAAGGGCTTGAAAGTTGGCCAATTTTAGAAACCTTGCCTTGACATGTCATGCACCTTGCACTTTAAATTCAAATTTCATAAATTTCCACACTTCAAATGAGTTCTTGTCCAACATAACATTTGTTCCTTATACAAAGACCTTTCCAACCATTACCCACATGCCTATGTTTGGGTTTGCTAAATAGTATTTTCGAAGAGATGAATGCTTGGGTACAAATGAGGAATTCACTTGAAATCTTGGTGCATAAGCAATTGCCTTGCAAAGTCACACGTCCAAATTCATTTAGATGATGGTCAGAGTTCATTTGGCATTGTTTTTGGGCCTTGTGCATGATCATGCAAGCCCATGCAATGAAGCTTCACATGCCATGCACACGGATCATTTCACACTCTCCTTGCCATTTCCTCTATAAATAGAGACTTCATTCCACTCATTTTACATGCCCAATTCAACCTGAAATGCTGCAGAATTCTTTCCATAGCCATCACTAAAGAAGCAAGCTCATTTTCTCATTTTTTTCAGATCTGAAATTTAACTTCATCTGGTTGAATTCTCAGATCTAGTGCTTCTAAACCTTCATCATTTACCTCATTGAACTTCTGTTTTAGCATAGCAAGCAAGGCATTGTGCTTAAATTACCAGAACTCAAGCTTACATTCAAACTGGTATTTTCTTTGATTCTCCTAATCCATTGACCTATTGGCTTAGATTTTATGTTGGTTGAAGTCCTCTCAATAGAGGCATCATGTTTATGCATTCAATTTTTGAAATCCATCGAGTTCATGATGAACACCAGATTTTTCCATCTCTGATTTCTCACACTATGGAGATCTAGAGGGGAAATGGATGGTACAGGGATGATGTACATCATCCCAGATTTCTAAAGATGTATAGATCGTGCATTTTCATTAAGGTTTAAATTTCTGCAATTTGGCCGGAAAATCCAAGCTCACCGGAGAAGACGGTGGCTCCGGTGGCTCCATCATTTCCAGTTTGAATCCTGGCCACACGATCTTGTTTCCAGATCTTATCTGGACCGTTCCATGTTATGACTTTATTTAATGCATTGTACTTCTCAGTTGACTGATGACTATGGTACACGCACGCTCCTAATCCATTGGATGTTGCCACGTCAATTAATGAAGTCATCCAACGCTCCTTGTTTTTTCTAGTTTCTAATTTCTGATTTTAATTTCTTTAATTCCAATTATTTTCAAAAATCAATATCTCTTTCATTTTTAATCCAAAAATTATGGGACCAATTGCATTATTTCCAAAATAAATTCTAGTTTCTATTTCTGATTTTTAATATTTTTTATTTTGCCATTTGATATTTTTTGTGAATTTTCTCTTTTTTGGTTGTTTTTAATTCATTTTAAATAGTTTTTGATATTCAAAAAATGCAAAAATATTTTTCAAACCTATTGGAATGATGATGGATCTATGAAAAATATTCTCATCAATTTTTGAATGGATTTGAGATTTATTTGAGATTTTAATTCAATTAGGTTATTTTTATTCATATTTAATTGATTAAAAATAGTTTCTAACTTTTAAAAATGCTGAAATTTTTTGTTAAACTTTGTTTGACCTTGTTGAGCTTGGGATAAATTACATGGACCTTCCAAGGTTGATTTGAAGTAATTTTGAAGTTTGACATTTCCACTTATTTTTTAATTCAAGTTTATTTCAAATATTAAAAACTGCCAAAAATTGTTTATTCATTTCTTGACTTCTAATCTTCATCTTACTTCTGTTTTTGATTGTTTGACCTTGACTTTCAATGTTATTGGTCAACATATGAGTATTGGTACATTGTATTTCATTTAATGCATTTTAATTTTGCCATTTCCATTTCTCTTATCCATCTTCTTCTTCATCTTCTTCTTCTTTTCTTCTTGATCAATGAGTTGAAGGTTGATATGTTAGCATTGATTAGGGAGATTTAAGCTTCCTTGATCCAAATCTAATTCATCTTGATCAATTGATCAAGTGAATGGCTTTGCATTAAGGATAGGTTGTCTTCTAAATCATGTAAAAGGCTTAAACCAATACAAGATCAATTCTTTTCTTCTTTTTGGCATGGCAAGCTATTGGGACTTGGTTCACTAATCAAGACTCCTAACTTGTGTTTGTTGCCTACATTATTATTGACCGGCGTTAGATAGTTGTGACTTCTACATAAGTCCAATTACGATTGCTTAACATAGCGCTAAATTTGCCTTATGGCACATTAACTACTAACACTAACTATTGACAATTAACTTTTACTTTATGCAATTTACTTTCATGCAATTTACTATTCTTGCATATATTATCCATTTGCTTTTCTCTTTGCTCACTTGAGCACATGTTTATGTTAATGCCATTTGCCTTTTGCTCACTTGAGCACATAATTGTGTATATATTATTGTGCTTGTGTTTTTGTTTTGATTGTTGTGGACCAAATGCAAAGGAATGGACTTAGTTTCTAGGACTTTGCCTATGCAATGAAATGGAGAATTGGACTTAGATTCTAGGACCTTCCTTATGCAAATTGGAATAAATGGATCTTAATGATGAAGATGGATTAGAAGGACCAAATCTCTGAACTCACTCTTGTCCATTCTTGTTTTACTTCATGGAACTTTTGATGTGTGTGCTTTTGTGCTAGGGATGCTATGAGCTCAATTGAAGGACCATTACCATGTTCATCCAAAGTGAAGGATACAAGACACATTGAGAATCTCTTATGAGATTTGTTTGATTGCTTGTTCCAAAGGATGGGAGCTACTTGGATCATCGATATGATCCAAGAGAGGGACTCCATTGTGGTTTTGATTCTTCCTCCCTTCTCTTTTTGTTTTACTTAGGACTTAGCCCTTCTTCTTCTTCCCTCCACTCTAACCCAAGCCAAAACTTTTTGTGCAAATATTTAACTATTGTTTTCAAACATTAGAAACCTAAGCCTTATGCTTTTGATTTTCAAACTTTCTTTTCATAACACTTATTTTGAATTGAATCTTTAAGTCAACTTTGACCATTTTTGTATATACTTCTAATTGGTAAATGTAATCCATTCAAATGTCTTTTGTGGTTCCAATGACCACTTCCTTAATCAAAAATCTTTCATAACCTTTAGCTATTAGGTTTGAGTTATCCTTGTGGCAGATGTAATACTCACCTATATCCTTAGTGATGGACAATGAGTCTTCCATGCTTATTATAGGGTTAACCCCTCACTAGCTTGTTGAAGCTATCCTCACATGGTGGATTTGTGGTTTGGTTGAGTTTTCTCCCTTCGATAACAAAAGACCTTAAGGCTTTTGGACCAATCAATTCATCATCTTGTTTTGAGATTTTTACCCCGAACTACGAGGTTTTGATCCTAATCTTTTTTAAGATGGTACGTAGGCAATGGGTTTATCCATCCAAACACAAAATGTAAATAACTTGTACATTCTCCTCCCATCTCTTCAATCATGTTTGCACAAACAAATTTTCACAAAACAACAACCTTTGCAACAAGTATGAAAAGGGCTCCCTAGGAGTACCTAGGATGTTTTGGGTGCCTAACACCTTCCCATTGCATAACCAACCCCCTTACCCAGATCTTTGTTTCTTTTACTAGTTTTTGTTATAACTATTAGGTTTTTGTTTGCTTTCTAACCATTCCTTTGGATAAATAGAAGTGCGGTGTCGACTCGACTTGTATGATTTACCTTGGATTTATTCAATATCTCTAATGGTAACGAATACCCCGCTACAAGGGGTCACAAGGAAACCAACATCAATCTACTTTTGCACTTCTTCTTTGTTTTTTACTGCAATATCAGGATGAGTTCTTCTCAACTTCTACTTGACCGACGGGCATTCTAGCTTCAACGATAATCTATGCTATACTATCTCAGAATCCAAACCAGGCATATCTTGATAGGACCAAGCAAACACATCTGAGTACTCTCATAGAAGATCAATCAACCCCTTCTTAACTTTAGGACACAATCGAGATTCAATCTTGACTTCCTTCACATCATCCTTGAAACCCAAGTTGACTAACTCAATTCGCTCTTCGAACGGCTGAATGGCTTTTCCTTCATGCTCAAGAAGACGAGACAATTCATCACTTACTTCTTCATCACATTCCTCCTCAGCCTCAAACATAAGGAATTCAAAATTTGGAGAAGGAGAAGGATCATTGTATTCAATGGGGTTAGGAACCAACCTGCACAATGATTTGATATTTTGATTTTAGAGAAGTAAATTGTGACCAAATATTATGCAGATGGACAATTATATTATTTATTTATGTTTTTTGTGATTACCAGTTTCAGAATAAAGCAAAAAGTAAACAAAATAACATCATAGACGTAGATGAATAGAATTATATTTATTGATGATCAAATTGAAATGCCCAAATAATGTTCACTTCTCCCTTAGGCATAGGAGAAGGATTTTCAAAAACAAGTAAAGCAATTACTTAGATTGATGCATAATAACAGGAATATCAACAGCAGTCCAATTGTTGCAAGCTTTTCCATGCGTCACAAAATTGGTGTAGTCTTCCTCTTCATCACCCTCTATCAAAGTATCTAAGTGTTGTTCATTACCATGAATGAATCCTCCGCTACGGAAACTGAGTTGCACATCTTCAAATCTAACCACTGATGAACCTCGTTGGAAACCCAATCTGGCTCTGCTCTTGTTGTCGGAGACCTCTACCATCTGGCCCCATTGATCAGACTGACCATCTTCAACAATCTTCCTTGCATCTTTGAATAAGGACATAGGTTCCTCAAATCTCTTTTCCTCAACAATACATAAGGCTTGGAACGGAGTTCCAACCTCATCCTTAGCTTCTACATAAGAGAAAGATGACAGGTGGCTAAGCAATAACGCCTTCTCCTCGCCAATAATAATAAGCTTCCCATTCTTAACAAATTTCAGCTTCTGATGCAACGTTGAAGTAGAGGCTCCTGCCTCATGAATCCACGGCCTTCCCAACAAACAACTATAGGTCGGGTAGATATCCATTACTTGAAAAGTAATTTGGAAGTCACTCGAACCTATCTTCAATGGAAGGTCCACTTCACCGATCACAGTTTTGCGCGAACCGCCAAATGGTTTGATGATCACACCACTATATCTAATAGGAGCTCCATGGTATGACAACCTTGACAAAGTCGACTTCGGAAGTACATTCAATGAAGAACAGGTGTCTACCAATACATTCGATAGAGCGTCATCTTTACAATTCATCGAGATATGTAGAGCCAAGTTATGATTTCTACCCTCCTCGGGGAGTTCTTCATCACAAAAACTGTGATTATTACAGAAAGTGATGTTAGACACAATATGATCGAACTGATCCACCGTAACATAATGTTCCACATACGCTTGCTCTAGAACTTTCTGCAGTGCTTCTATGTGTGCTTCTGAGTTCATTAACAGAGACAATACTGAAATCTTAGAGGGAGTTTGGAGCAGCTGCTCCACCATATTAAACTCGCTCCTTTTAATCAATTTGAGCACCTCATCATCATCATTAGGCTTCAAGCCGATGGATTCACCAAACTGACACCTTGGAGCACTAACAGACTCTACCATTGGTACATCAACTTTCTTACCAACAAACAAATCCTCCATATTCTTTGGGAATACCGGTCCAAACACACGACCACTGCGGGTCACCTTGATAACATCAGCTATGCTTACAACAGAATTGGTCGTAGCCAAAGGAACCTCTCGACCATTCTCCAACATGGTTGCATTATACTGATATGGGATAACCTTATCGGATGCATACGGGACTGGACCCGCTAACCGTATAACCAACGACGATACCGATCTATTGTTGACGTTGTTATTGTTGCTACTGCCATACTGAATTACTAACCTCTCAGTGTAGTACCTCAAATTTGCACCCCCCATTTGTACATCCATTTCATTTTTAGGTCATTAACATTGCATTAACATTGCATAGTACCTTGCATTGCATCAGTCAACACTGGCATCAGGAGAAGTCAACTGTGCAAAGGAGCAAAGCATTTCCATGAGGAAAAGGCCCTATGGTTGTTCTAGATAGCTTATGTGAATCAAGGATCATTTTGAAGCAATTTGACCAAAGGCTAGAGGCTCAAAAGTCATCATTACATGTCCAAGTCATCTGAGGCCCATAAAAGTCAACTACAAGTCAACTGAGGGCTAGGAGGTGGAGAAATGGTTTTAGACACTTCATTCATGTCCAACAGAGGTTTATTCATCATGTCAAACATCTACCTTGAAGATTTGGAAGCCAGATCAAAAGTTTCCAAAAATGGAAAGTGACCTGTAATTTCAAGTTTCCAAAAATGGCAAGTTTTGGACCAACTTCAACTTAACTTTCCAACATCAAAGAAGCTTAAAATGGAATTTTGTCCAACATGAAAGTTGAAGATCTTTCTCTCTCATTTCCAAAAAGTCCAAGATCATGAGCATCTGATGAATGGTTAAGGAGTTATGATCAAATCATGGCAAAGTGTGCTTGAAACTTCAAATGGCCATATCTTTTGAACCAAAACACCAAATTTGGTGCCTCTTTTTCTAAAATGCTTCTCATTTCATGAAGTTTCCAAATCAATCAACACATTGCATAAAATGTTATCACATGATCATTTGCATATCCATGCCCATTTTGGAGGGAAATTGCAAAATTTAAAAATGGTGCATTACATGAACTTTTTACCATTGCCAATGTGTTAAGAAAATGATTTTAAGTGCATTTGAGCTGGTAAGGGTTACTGTTCGTGTAACACCCTTCTAAAATACCCCAAGTATTTAATTAAAATAATAAAATATCAATCAGAGTAATTATGCCCTGAAGGGTGTCACATTATCATTTCACACCAATCATCAAAATATCCTGTCATGCTCATTTATTTATCAATTGAAACATTTGCATAATACGCAGCGGATAGAGATCAAATCGATCATTCAAAAACATGCAACTCATACATGTAAGATCATTCAGCAACCAACAATAAAAATAAGACAAAACATCCCGTCCCGATGTTACATCTATCAGAGCATGACCCACTAAAGAAATTACACTCGACTCCGACCATTAGCTTCTACTCAACTCACTGCTCGTTACCTGAAAAATAGTTGTAAGGGTGAGTTCCTCAATCGATATAATAAGCATTATAAAATATCATGTAATGCTAAGTAATATAACACATATCATCACCCTAAACAAATTACACATATTCATGCAACTGCAATATCAACTCATAGTCATCACCATCATCATACTCAACTCAAAACAACCATAAAACACACGTCTAATATTGGAATACATCCATTCATATTATACGCCTTACATACATATATTATGCAATGAGACTCCATGCATGCGGTACCGACTACTCGTGAACATATAGTTCAACCTCACCGACCAAATCCAGGTACGGCTACCAAGCTCACTAGTCCCACTCATTTGAGACCTAGTGACTCACATCACTAATTCCTCACCATGGGAATTAGCTACCACCCCAAGGGCTATGCTATGCACGCTAAATCACCTAGCATGCAAACATCAACAATAATCCACAATAACTCATCACTAATTCCTCACCATGGGAATTAGCTACCACCATAAAGGCCACAACATGCATGCTAATCACCTAGCAATGCTACATCATCAACAACAATTCAAGAATAGATATATGCTCACACTCTAAGCCATAAAACAGTCTATTCACAAATGCACACATAACTGATACATTCACAGCATCATGCCTACCTCACACATCATCAGTATTTTATCACATAAGCATATCATATCATGCCAAATAACAACTACAGTATTAGCACACTCTACTAATACCTATACTACTCAAAACAACGGGAAATGATCCCTAATATACATCATACATCATCTGAATTACGTTACTCAGCTGAACAGTTAAAAACTGCACAACAACAGCTCAGGAAAATCACAATCCTGCCCATACGCGTATTGCCTAGTCTCATACGCGTATGGCCCATTTCTCAGCCAATCCCATACGCGTATCACCTGTCTCATACGCGTATGCTACGCGTACCACTTCCCCATACGCGTACCAACAGAGGCCAAAATCACGTTCAAAACATCATCTTCCTCACCCATACGCGTATTGCCTAGTGCCATACGCGTACCATGCCATCTCATACGCGTATTGCCTAGTGCCATACGCGTATGACCAGAAACCAGAATTTCCAGATCTGCAATGGCTTTCTCTGCTACGAGATCTATCCGATTCAACCTTCCTCAGTCCAATTTTGCACACTAATCGTTCATATCATCTAACACGAATCATACCCTATTCAATTTCACCAATTCTAACACTTTTACATCTAATTCCTACGAATTCCTTTCAATCATAATTCAATTTTCATTCATCCAATCTTTCACAATTTTCATCATGCATCATTCAAATCAGGGACAAATCAATAGTATATCACTACCCATGACATGTTATCCCATAATACCCATTAATCGACGATAAACCCCCCTTACCTGAGTTGATCCGGCAATCCTTCAGCTTCAAGCTCTTCCTCTCTTCAACCCTTGATCTCTTGCTCTTTTTGCCCTTTTTTCCACTTTCTGTCTTTTTTTTCCCTTTTCACGTGAAAATGAACCTTTTTACTAAATGGGACCTTTTTCTAACTTCCAACTTTTATTCCAATAAAATAAAATAATGACCCAATAATAATAATTCCAATAATAAAATCCAATTAATCAATTAAATTAATAAATATTATATTAATTTAAATTAATTAATTATCCTTATTTCATCGGGGTGTTACAACTCTCGCCCACTAAAAGAGTTTTCGTCCTCGAAAACATACCTCAAGTGAATAACTCAGGATAAGACTCCTTCATCTGACTCTCAAGTTCCCAAGTTACATTGCCACCTGCTGGTCCTCCCCAAGCTACCGTCACCAAGGCAATCTCTTTACCCCGCAACTGCTTCAACTCTCGATCCTCGATCCTCATAGGTGATGTTTCCACAGTCAGGTTATCTCTCACCTGTACATCATCTATTTGGACTACATGCGACGGATCATGAATGTACCTCCTCAACTGAGACACATGAAAAACCTCATGCAAATTCGCAAGTGACGGCGGTAAAGCGATACGATAGGCTACCTCTCCTATCCTTTCCAAAATCTGATAAGGACCAATAAATCGAGGTGTCAACTTCTTCGACTTCAAAGCTCGACCAACCCCAGTTATCGGAGTAACACGAAGAAACACATGATCTCCCTCTTGGAACTCAAGTGACTTCCTCCTCTTGTCGTGATAACTCTTCTGACGACTCTGAGCAATTCTCATCTTCTCCTGAATCATCTTAATCTTTTCCGTAGTTTGTTGAACAATCTCCGGTCCAACCACAACACTCTCACCGGACTCATACCAACATAAAGGTGTCTGACATCTCCTACCATACAAAGCTTCAAACGGTGCCATACCAATGCTCGAATGAAAACTATTGTTGTAGGTAAACTCAATCAAAGGTAAATAACAATCCCAAGCACCTCCCTTTTCCAAAACACAAGCTCTCAAAAGATCTTCCAATGACTGAATCGTCCTCTCAGTCTGACCATCAGTCTGCGGATGATATGCAGAACTCAATCTCAACTTAGTTCCCAAAGCCCTCTGCAAACCTTCCCAGAACTTCGATGTAAATCTAGGATCTCTGTCCGAAACAATATTCGACGGAATACCATGCAAACTTACAATCTTCTCAATATACAACTCGGCTAATCTCTCTAACGGATAATCCATTCTGATCGGAATGAAATGAGCCGATTTCGTCAATCTATCAACAATCACCCAAATGGCTTCAAAATTCTTATTTGTCCTCGGCAAACCAGACACAAAATCCATACTGATACTATCCCACTTCCACTCTGGAATAGTCAACGGTTGCATTAGCCCAGACGGCTTCTGATGCTCAATCTTTGACTTCTGACAAGTCAAACAAGAATAAACAAAACTCGCAATTTCTCTTTTCATTCCCGGCCACCAAAATAACTTTTTCAAATCATGATACATCTTCGTAGCTCCAGGATGAATACTTAAGCCACTACGATGTCCTTCCTCCAGGATAATCTTCTTAAGTTCGGTAACATCCGGAATACACACCCGATTACCAAATTTCAAAACACCATTCTCATCCACTATGAATTCACCACCTTGACCTTGATTCACTAGAGTCAACTTATCAACCAAAAACACATCGGATTTCTGACCTTCTCTAATCTCATCCAGAATACTACTTGTTAACTTCAACATTCCCAATTTAACACTATTGTGAGTACTCTCACACACCAAAGTCAAGTCTCTAAACTGCTCAATTAAATCCAATTCCTTAACCATTAACATAGACATATGCAATGATTTCCGACTCAATGCATCAGCCACTACGTTTGCTTTACCCGGATGGTAATTCAAACCAAAGTCATAATCCTTCAGAAACTCTAACCATCTCCTCTGTCTCATATTCAGCTCTTTCTGATCAAATAAATACTTTTAACTTTTATGGTCACTGAAAACCTCAAATCTTGACCCGTACAAGTAATGTCTCCATAACTTCAGAACAAATACCACAGCTGCCAACTCTAAATCGTGCGTCGGATAGTTCCTCTCATGAACCCTCAGCTGTCTCGAAGCATAAGCTATAACTTGCTTATTCTGCATCAACACACCACCCAAACCCAACAATGAAGCATCACAGTAAACCTCAAATGGTTCCGACGGACTCGGTAATATCAGAATAGGAGCAGTAGTTAACCTTCTCTTTAACTCTTGGAAACCTTCTTCACATTTTGAATCCCAAACAAACGCTTGCCCCTTTCTAGTCAACATCGTCAACGGTAACGCCAACTTAGAAAATCCCTCAATGAACTTCCTATAATAACCAGCCAAACCAAGAAAACTCCTTATCTCAGAAACTGACTTCGGAGCTTCCCACTTAGATACCGCGTCTATCTTAGAAGGATCAACAGCAACACCATCTCTTGAAATCACATGACCAAGAAAGCTAACCTCTTCTAACCAAAATTCACACTTAGACAGTTTAGCAAATAACTTCTTTTCTCGCAGAACTCCCAAAACCACTCTCAAATGCTCAGCATGCTCTTCTTCAGATTTCGAATACACCAAAATATCATCAATAAACACCACAACAAACTGATCTAGGTACGGATGGAAAATCCTATTCATATACTCCATAAATACTCCAGGCGCATTAGTCACACCAAAAGGCATTACAGAATACTCATAATGTCCATACCTTGTTCTGAAAGCAGTCTTCTGAATATCCTCAGTTTTCACACGTATCTGATGATACCCAGACCTCAAATCTATTTTGCTGAACACACTCACACCAACCAACTGATCCATCAAATCATCAATCCTCAGCAAAGGATACCGATTCTTGATCGTCACTTTATTCAGTTGCCTGTAGTCCACACACAACCTCATAGTACCTTCTTTCTTCTTAACTAATAACACTGGTGCACCCCACGGTGACACACTCGGACGAATAAATTTCTTATCCAACAGATCTTCCAACTGACTCTTCAATTCCGTTAACTCAACAGCAGACATACGGTACGGAGCCATCGATATCGGCCTAGTACCAGGTACCAAATCAATCGAGAACTCAACCTCACGCTCTGGCGGTAATTCATTCACTTCTTCAGGAAACACATCAGGAAAATCACACACCACAGCTAGATCGCAAATCACCAGTTTATCTTTAGCCTCCAAAGTCGCTAACAGCATAAACAACTCTGCCCCATCTGCTACTGCCTCATCCACCTGCCTCGCTGATAAAAACAAATCCTTTCCTTCCTCAATCTCAGGAAAGATCACAGTCTTATCAAAACAATTGATATAAACTCAGTTACACACCAACCGGTTCATACCCAGAATAACATCAATCTGCACTAGTGGAAGACACACTAGGTCCATCCCAAAGTCTCTACCAAAAATACTCAAAGGACAATTTAAACAAACTGAAGTAGTAGTCACTGAACCCTTCGCAGGAGTATCAATCACCATACTACCATGCATCTCAGATATCTCTAACTTAAGTTTCACAGCACAATCCAAAGATATAAAGGAATGAGTCGCACCTGTGTCAATAATAGCTACAAGAGGAAAGCCATTAATATAACACGTACCTCGGATCAAACGATCATCTGCAGAAGTCTCAGAACCCGATAAAGCAAAGACCTTGCCTCCCGACTGATTCTCTTTCTTCGGCTTAGGACACTGTGGGCTAATATGACCCACCTCTCCACAGTTGAAACAAGTCATAGTCTTCAACCGGCACTCTGCGGCCAAGTGACCACCTTTGCCACACTTGAAACACTTCTTCTCAGCACTGGTACACTCATGGAAACGATGTCCAGCCTGACCACATATGTAACACTTAGCAGGGGCACTGGAGTCTCCCCCACTAGGCCTCTTCATCCCACTTTGTCTCTAGAAACCTTTGCCAGCTGCATACGGTTTCCCACGATCATTCTGATTCTTGCCTTTCCTATCAACCCTCTGCTGATAGCTCTCCGCTCTGGCCTTGGTATCCTGTTCAAAAATCCTGCAACAGTCAACCAAATCGGAAAACACTCTAATCCGCTGGTACCCAATAGCCTGCTTGATCTCGGGACGCAACCCGTTCTCAAACTTCACACACTTTGAAAATTCCCCAGTAGCCTCGTTATAGGGAGTGTAATACTTCGACAGCTCTGTGAACTTAGCAGCATACTCAGTAACAGACCGATTACCCTGCTTCAATTCCAAGAACTCTATCTCTTTCTTTCCTCTGACATCCTCTGGAAAATACTTCCTCAGGAATCTCTCTCTAAACACAGCCCAAGTGATCTCAGCATTCCCAGCAGATTCCAACTCAGTGCGGGTAGCCACCCACCAATCATCTGCTTCTTCTGACAACATATGCGTACCGAACCTGACCTTCTGGTTATCGGCACACTCAGTCACTCGGAAGATTCTCTCTATCTCCTTCAACCACTTCTGAGCGCCATCTGGATCGTATGCTCCTTTGAACATTGGAGGATTGTTCTTCTGGAATTCACTCAGTTGACGAGCAGTTCCCATTCCCACAACATTCGGATTTCCCCCAAGTACTCCAGCTAGCATACCCAGAGCCTCAGCAATCGCAGCATCGTCTCTACCTCTTCCAGCCATCTCTATTCTGAAAACCCAACAAACTAAACAATAAGTACTGATAGGGTTACACAACACCTATCCCGTACAGGGAAACAGAATAATTACGACTCGACTCGACCAACTATGCTCTGATACCACTAATGTAACACCCTTCTAAAATACCCCAAGTATTTAATTAAAATAATAAAATATCAATCAGAGTAATTATGCCCTAAAGGGTGTCACATTATCATTTCACACCAATCATCAAAATATCCTGTCATGCTCATTTATTTATCAATTGAAACATTTGCATAATACGCAGCGGATAGAGATCAAATCGATCATTCAAAAACATGCAACTCATACATGTAAGATCATTCAGCAACCAACAATAAAAATAAGACAAAACATCCCGTCCCGATGTTACATCTATCAGAGCATGACCCACTAAAGAAATTACACTCGACTCCGAACATTAGCTTCTACTCAACTCACTGCTCGTTACCTGAAAAATAGTTGTAAGGGTGAGTTCCTCAATCGATATAATAAGCATTATAAAATATCATGTAATGCTAAGTAATATAACACATATCATCACCCTAAACAGATTACACATATTCATGCAACGGCAATATCAACTCATAGTCATCACCATCATCATACTCAACTCAAAACAACCATAAAACACACGTCTAATATTGGAATACATCCATTCATATTATACGCCATACATACATATATTATGCAATGAGACTCCATGCATGCGGTACCGACTACTCGTGAACATATAGTTCAACCTCACCGACCAAATCCAGGTACGGCTACCAAGCTCACTAGTCCCACTCATTTGAGACCTAGTGACTCACATCACTAATTCCTCACCATGGGAATTAGCTACCACCCCAAGGGCTATGCTATACACGCTAAATCACCTAGCATGCAAACATCAACAATAATCCACAATAACTCATCACTAATTCCTCACCATGGGAATTAGCTACCACCATAAAGGCCACAACATGCATGCTAATCACCTAGCAATGCTACATCATCAACAACAATTCAAGAATAGATATATGCTCACACTCTAAGCCATAAAACAGTCTATTCACAAATGCACACATAACTGATACATTCACAGCATCATGCCTACCTCACACATCATCAGTATTTTATCACATAAGCATATCATATCATGCCAAATAACAACTACAGTATTAGCACACTCTACTAATACCTATACTACTCAAAACAACGGGAAATGATCCCTAATATACATCATACATCATCTGAATTACGTTACTCAGCTGAACAGTTAAAAACTGCACAACAACAGCACAGGAAAATCACAATCCTGCCCATACGCGTATTGCCTAGTCTCATACGCGTATGGCCCATTTCTCAGCCAATCCCATACGCGTATCACCTGTCTCATACGCGTATGCTACGCGTACCACTTCCCCATACGCGTACCAACAGAGGCCAAAATCACGTTCAAAACATCATCTTCCTCACCCATACGCGTATTGCCTAGTGCCATACGCGTACCATGCCATCTCATACGCGTATTGCCTAGTGCCATACGCGTATGACCAGAAACCAGAATTTCCAGATCTGCAATGGCTTTCTCTGCTACGAGATCTATCCGATTCAACCTTCCTCAGTCCAATTTTACACAATAATCGTTCATATCATCTAACACGAATCATACCCTATTCAATTTCACCAATTCTAACACTTTTACATCTAATTCCTACGAATTCCTTTCAATCATAATTCAATTTTCATTCATCCAATCTTTCACAATTTTCATCATGCATCATTCAAATCAGGGACAAATCAATAGTATATCACTACCCATGACATGTTATCCCATAATACCCATTAATCGACGATAAACCCCCCTTACCTGAGTTGATCCGGCAATCCTTCAGCTTCAAGCTCTTCCTCTCTTCAACCCTTGATCTCTTGCTCTTTTTGCCCTTTTTTCCACTTTCTGTCTTTTTTTCCCCTTTTCACGTGAAAATGAACCTTTTTACTAAATGGGACCTTTTTCTAACTTCCAACTTTTATTCCAATAAAATAAAATAATGACCCAATAATAATAATTCCAATAATAAAATCCAATTAATCAATTAAATTAATAAATATTATATTAATTTAAATTAATTAATTATCCTTATTTCATCGGGGTGTTACAGTTCACGTGTGCATGCTTCACACACCCTCCAATTTGTCATTTTTTGCCATGCACCTTATCTTGATTAATTTTAACTAAACCATGCCTAATTTGGATTAAGAGTGGATTAGTGAAGCATATATATTCATAATCACAATACAATTGGGGATTTTTTCTGGATCTAGATCTCACAATTTTCTCTCCCTCCAAATTTTTCTCATAATCAAAATTCAAATTTCTTCAACATAACACCTTATTTTTGTTGAAGATTCATGATCAGTGAGTTGGATAGAGTGTGAATCCAGTGTTTGTTTGAAGAATTCGAGCATAATCAAGTCTAATTCAAGCAAGAACTCAAGAATGGAAATGGACTATTAAGCTAGATCAACACGGTTTCAAGCTTCAATTCCTTCACCAAGCATCATCACAAGTATTCTGGAGCTGATTTGGATCATTTGGAGCTTTGAATCGTGCGAATCCAGAACCTGCTCTTCAAGAGGTAGGTTTTTCGACCTTCATAATTCTCAAATCCATGTACATGTTCATGTAGATCTACTCTTGCTGATGATTCTGATGGAAATTTCATGAAAAATGATGCATTATAGAGTAAGATATGCTTGATTAAAGTTTGTTGCACAAAAATGTTTTCTATCGATTCTCTTAATTGATGTTGAATTGAGCTTAGATGTTAGTTGATCTATAATCACCATTGAAAGAGCTTCATGTTGATGTAAGAATTTTGGAAATCTGGAAAAAAAATTGTTTGACATTGCTACTGTTCATCTTCATCTTCGTGAGGAAGATGAAGATCTTCATCCTAGCGACGGTCTTGCGTCCGCCTGGTTCATGCTGACGCTAGCTAGGGTTTTGTCTTATCCACACGCCACATGCGCGCTTACCATGCAGAATGATTGGTCCATAATTGTTTGACCTCGCCACATAAGTGCTGACCGTGCCATGTCGTTTAATGAAACGACCGCGTTTCATTTGTGGCGCGCGCTTCATTTCAAATGTGCACCCGGTTCGATCCTTGGCGCAACCAGTTTTTCAAATGTTTTCATCATTTAGTCATTTCCCTCCAAACTTCCATGCTATGCTTCATTTTATATTTTTCCAACTTTGAAAAATCATATCTAATTGAAAAATGACTCAAATAATTCCAAATTTTTTGTAGCATGATCCTCTGTTTGTCTAGTTTTTTTGATGATAAATTCTGAAGTTGTGCATGGCTGGATTTTGAATGGTGTTAGGATGATTGAACATATGTGCTTTTGTGACCTTGCCTTGTTCTTTCTATTGTGAAATGCTTGATATTGATCCAAATGCCATGAAATTTTGCATGATTGTTCTTGACATGTTAATGGATGTTTGAGGCTTGGTTTGGTATTTTTCTCATTTACCATTTCTGTTTTACACACATGTTTGTATGGTGTGACAATTTGTGTCACACATTTGGTTGATCAACTTGTGCAATTTAATTTCCATGCCAATTGATCTTTGATGTATCTGATTTTTTGTATGATGATTATGTTGGATGTGTTGAATGTTCATGAAATTTTCCAGAATTATTTGAATCATTTCTGTTTTGATTTGGAATTTTCATTCAAGATGAGCATTTGAATGCCTTGAAATTGTCTTTGACTTCTCTTGCACATGAAATGCCTTTGCTTGATGATTTTGCTTTGGTCCTTTTTAGGACATGTTAATATGTGTTTGAAGTTGCATTGTGTTGAATTTCAGCTTCTGTTTTGGATTTTTTCTTCACCCTTGACCCTAGGCTTTGACCTAGTGGTTTGTACTTACATGTGAGCTTTGAATTTCAGGACCAAGCACATACTCTCCATGGTTGATGTTGCTTCATCATTTGAATGTTGATATTTGCTATTTGTTGCTAACATTTGTTTGTTTTGTAGGTTGATGATAATTCATTTGAGTTTGCCTTATGGCTTATATGTTGTACATTGGGATTGTCTGTTTGTTGTTGACTGTTGTCTGTTTGTCTGAACATTGTACTGATTTGGTTAGTTGTTTCCACAGGTACCTAAGTTGCTTTAAGTTCATTTGAACTTTACTTTGCTTTGCTTGTGGTTGGCATACCACTTAGGTATAATCCCTCTTCTTCATGTAGTCTGGAAGACCTGTCATGTTACTTTGGCAGGCACCTGTCTGAAGCCCTCGTTAATAGGCAATGTTTGTGTTTGTTTATCTTTGTGCCTTATACAGTCAAAGACCTCTTAAGTGAAGAGGAATTGGCAGATAAAAGGGATGTGCAATCCATCCCTGCTATTCAGTTGAGTCGTTCATCCTGCTCACACCATGTGTTGATGCACTTTGAATAAAAACCCAAGATCTTGTTGTGTCAGTCATGTGGAGTAGAGTTCCTGATTTTGGACTCCCACACTTTCATTGTTTGAAGCTCTCCCAGGCCAGGGATAAGAGCTATGAGGTCTTACCCTCATCTCCCATTTCATCTGCTTCACCCTAACTCTCAATGTTAGGGTTAAGAGCTCAAAACACCCCTTTTAAGTTGGCTTGTTTGTCGAGGTGGATTTGACCCCTTGACTAAAGCCCAGTCTTGTGTGAGCCAATTGTTTGCATATAGTGTGTGATACTTGTGCTTGTGTCTGATTATGTGTTGTTTAGGATAGCTTGCTTCCTGTGCAAGTTAGGATTAGAGACCTCAACTTAGGGATCGTATGCATGACAACTTCTAGGCTCGAGTCGTAGTCTCCCTAGTAGCTTGTTATCTCCCTAGTCTCTGGTTAGGAAGTTTTTCCCTGTTAAGGGGAACTACGTCGCCCTGATCCTCATACCAGATGAGGTACGTAGGCAGGAGATGAGCAGATATCTCCAGGCGCCCTTTTTCTTTTTCAACCCCCCCTTGTGTGTGTTTGGAGTCTGACATAAGCCCAGCGATTGGCAGTCGGTTTCCTGTGTGTGTTTGTTTGTGTGGAGCCTGACGTAAGCCCAACGATTGGCATTCGGTTTCCTGTGTGTGTTGTTTGTTCGGAGTCTGACGTAAGTCCAGCGATTGGCAGTCGGTTTCCTGTTTGTGTTTTGTTTGGCATGCGTTAGCTGAGCTACGAGTGCTCTGATTCTTTCTCTGGTTAGAGAAAGATACGAATGCATAGGATGCGACATCCTAGCGAGCACGTTTCCCCTATTCCCAAACTACGTCAACTCTGATGTTTGTGTCTGACAAACTACGTAGGACCAGGATGGGACATCCTCCCGAGTTAACTTCTTCCGTCTTTCATCTATGTTTCCCTCCAGTTTGTGCAGTGTTTTGAGTAGTTTTAGCAACCTTTCTTCTATTCTTTCTGAGCGTGGATCCGGTCGAGTACGACGGATGCGTAGGGGTGCTAGTACCTTCCCTTCCCATAACCGACTCCCGATCCCATCAATCTCTGGTCACGAGACCATTCCTTTCCAGGTTTACTTCGAGCATTTCCTTTCCCTCCTTTGGGATAAATAACGCACGGTGGCGGCTCTGTGTCTTTTTCCCGCCGGTTTTTCGCGTAATGCGACACTCAGGAGTCTTGAACATAGGGACTATAACATTCACATCGTCTCCTAAGTGACGGGATTGGAAGATTTGAATCATGCCTTCATCCATCAACTGCTGGATGTCCCTCTGTAAGACCCCAATTTTGTCCCTAAGATCCCTCATGACATCATATCATAACATTGCATTGCCTCAAGGATCATTGGACACCTTGCTTCCTTCCCTGTGGGTGGGATATTCTTTAAGAGTGATTCTTGATCACCAAACATGACTTGCATTTGTATATCATTGCTTTTCTTTTAATCACTAACCAAAATGTACAAAAATATGTCATCTAACATTTGTCTTGCAGCTTAAGTAGTCAACCAGTCAAGGCAATTCAAATGAATCCTTTGTGCAAGAGATGAAGTTTCCATTGAGATATGGATCATGTGATCATTATTTGGAGCTTATGTGAGCTATAGGTTCATTTTGGAGCAAGTTCCCAAGTGGCAAAGGCCCCAAATTCATCAGAACATTTTCAGGTCATCTAAGGACCAATATCAGTCAACTGAAAGGTCAACTGTGGGTTTTGAATTGAGAAATTGAGTTTCTTCATCCCATTCATGTCCAAATCATGCTTACTCATCATGTCAAAGATCAAGGTTGAAGAATTTGAGGTCAAGTCAAAAGTTTCCAAAAATGGAAAGTGACCTATAATTTCAACTTTCCAAAAATGGAAAGTTTTTAATCCAACTTCAACTCAACTTTCCAACATCAAAGAAGCTTCAAATGAAATTTTGTCCAACATGAAAGTTGAACATCTCTCTCTTCCATTTCCAAAACGTCCAAGATCATGAGCATCTGATGAATGGTTGAGGAGATATGATCAAATCATTGCCAAATGTGCATGGAACTTCAAATGGCCATATCTTTTGATTCATAACTCCAAATTTGGTGCCTCTTTTTCTAAATTGCTTGTCATGACATTAAGTTTTCAAAACATTCATCACATTGCATGAATTTCCATCATATGATAATTTGTGCATTCAAGTCAATTTTGGAGGGAAACTTGAAAATTCAAAAATGGTGCATCATGAGAACTTTCTACCATTGCCAATGTGTTTAAAAAATGATTTTGAGTGACTTTGATCAAGCACATGGCACTGTTCACGTGGGATTAGTCCATGCACCATGCATTTTTGAAATTTTTGCCAAAACACCTTATTTTGCCTAATTTCAATTAAGTGTGGATTAGCAATGTGATCAAGAGAGCATATAAATACTAAAACCTAACAGAATTTGAAGGAGGTTAATCATTTTTCACCATTTCTAGATCCAAATTCTCTCTCCCTCCAAAATTTTCTCTCAATCATAATTCAAATTTTCTTCAAATAACATTGCAATTTTATTTCATATTCTTGTTCTCTGGCTTTGATATAGTGTAGATCAAGCTTTGGATTGTGGAATTCGTGCAAGAATCAAGTGTAGCAAGTTCATGAAGGTGAAGATGGAAATTCTGATTTGAGCTAGATCTACACGGTTTCAAGCTTCCATTTCTTCATCAAACATCATTACAAGTATTCTGGATTGGATTTGGATCATTCAAGGCCTTGGATCGTGCATTTCAAAGAAGCTGCTCTTCAAGAGGTTAATTTTTCGACCTTCATAATTCTCAAATCCATGCACATGTTCATGTAGATCTACTCTTGCTGATGATTCTGGTGAAAATTTCATGAAAAATGATGCACTATAGCATGAGATATGTGTGATTGAAGTTTTGCATTCATTAATGTTTTTGCTCGATTTGATTTACACATGATGAATTACTGTGAATGGTTAGTGGATTCTTATTCCTTGCATGATAACGGTTCGATTGGTATAAGTTTTATGGATTTCTGCAATTTTTGTTCATGAACCTTCACTGTTCATCATCGTCTTCATGAGGAAGACGATGTAGCGTCCGATTTGTGTCCATATTGCGTCCACCTGGTTCTTGCTGATGCTGGCCTAGGGCTTTTGTTTTATTCGTCCATGTAATTGCCTTGCTAGCACTATGATTGGTTCACATTTGTTTGACTGTGCCACGCATCCTTTTGACCGCCACCTAGACTTAATGAAACGCTGTGTTTCATTGCCTGGCACGCTCATTTTCAAATTCGTACATGGTTCGATTCTAGCGTGCATCACATATTCAAATTCATTCATCATTTATGCATTTCCCTCCATATTTCATGCTATGCTTCATTTTCATTTTAAATTTTTTCTTCCAACTTCAAAAATTCATAACAATTTGAAAAATGCTCCAAATAATTCCTGGTTTTTTGCTACTTGTTCATTGAGATGTCCTCTATTTGATGATGTTAAATTCTGAAGTTGTGCATGGCTGGATTTTTGTTTGTGCTATACTCTTTGATCATGTGTACATTTGTGACCTTGCTCCATTCATCTTATCATGAAATGCTTGATATTGATCCAAATGCTTTGAAATTTTGCATGATTTTTCCTAACATGTTGTTGGATGTTTGAGGTTTGGTTTGGTATTTTTCTCATTTGCCATTTCTGTTTTATGTACATGTTTGTATGGTGTGACAATTTGTGTCACACATTTGGTTGTTCAACTTGTGCAATTTAATTTCCATATCAATTTATCTTTGATGCTTCTGATTTTTTGTATGATGATCATGTTGGATGTGTTGAATGCTCATGAATTTTTCCAGAATTGTTTCGATCATTTCTGTTTTGATTTGGAATTTTGATTCATAATGATCATTTGTGAGCGTTGAAATTGTCTTTGAATTCTCTTGCTCATTACATGGCCTTGCTTGATGAATTTTCTTTGGTCCTTTTTAGGACATGTTAATAAGTGTTTGAAGTTGCATTGTGTTTAATTTCAGCTCCTGTTTTGAATTTTTTCTTCACCTTTGACCCTAGGCTTTGACCTAGTGGTTTGTACTTACATGTGAGCTTTGAATTTCCGGACGAAGCACCTAATCTCCATGGTTGATATTGCTTCATCATTTGAATGTTGATAGTTGCTATTGATTGCTAACATTTGTTTGTTTTTTAGGTTGATGATAATTCACTTGAGTTTGCCTTATGGCTTATATGTTGTACATTGGGATTGTCTGTTTGTTGTTGACTATTGTCTGTTTGTCTAAACACTGTACTGATTTGTTTAGTTGTTTACACAGGTACCTAAGTTGCTTTAAGTTCATTTGAACTTTGCTTTGCTTTGCTTGTGGTTGGCATACCACTTAGGTATAATCCCTATTCTTCATGTAGTCTGGAAGACCTGTCATGTTACTTTGGCAGGCACCTGTCTGAAGCCCTCCTTAAGAGGCCATGTTTTTGTTTGTTTAATTTTGTGCCAAGCAGGTTCAGTCCTCTTAAGAGGCAATTGGCAGATAGAAGGGATGTGCAATCCATCCCCTGCTATTCAGTTGTGTCATTCATTTTGCTCACACCATGTGTTGATGCACTTTGAATAAAAAAAAACCCAAAATCTTGTCCATAGAGTCAGTCATTTGTGGAGAAGAGTTCCTTCATTCTGAACTCCCACACTTTCTATTGGTTAAAGCTCTCCCAGGCCAGGGATAAGAGCTATGAGGCAAAACCCTCATCTCCATTTCATCTGCTTCACCCTAACTCTCAATGTTAGGGTTAAGAGCTCAAAACACCCATTTCCAGTTGGCTTGTTTGTCGAGGTTGATGTGACCCCTTGACTAAAGCCTAACCTTGCTTGAGCCTATTGATTGTGTATATTGTGTGATAATTGACTGCTTGTTTGCTTGTTTGCCCATATGTGCATAATTGTTTGTGTGTGCCTCTGTGCATTGCTTTCATCTTTGAGCATTAATTGTATATCATTTCATGATCATTGTTCATACTTTGGGACATTTTGTTTTGTAGTTTGAGGAGTCAATTGTAAGTCCATTTATTGGCAATTGTTTCCTGTGATCTGGTAGGAGTTGGGACTAAGACCATTGATTGGCATCCCAATTCCTTGGAGTCGAGTGTAAGACCATTTATTGGCAACTTGTTTCCTCTTGCTTATTGCGTTTGTTTTCTTTGCTTTGTGAGGCTAGTATAGATCCATTGATTGGTATCTGGTTTCCATGTTTTTTTTTGTTTTGTGAGATTGGTGTAAGTCCATTGATTGGCATCCGGTATCCATTTTTGTTTTATGAGACTAGTGTAAGTCCATTGATTGGCATCCGATATCCATCTTTGTTTTGTGAGACTAGTGTAAGTCCATTGATTGGCATATGGTATCCATCTTTGTTTTGTGAGTCTGGTATAAGTCCATTGATTGACATCTGGTTTCCATTTTATGTTGTTTACCTGTTATTTGCTTGTTGCCTTTTCCAAAGGAACCACTTGGATCATCTACATATGATCTCAAGAGGTGAACATCTAAGAAGTTTTGCATCCCTTAACCTCTAACCCTTTTTGTTCTTTAAACCTCCATTTGCATGTTAACTCAAACCAGAAAAATATTGTGCAAACATTTTCATTTCTTTTCAAACTAGAAACCTAGGCCTTAAGCCTTTGATTTTCCAAACTTCATTTTCACAATACTTCTTTTGAATTGAATTCTAATCATACTTTGAATTCATTTTTGTGAATAGTTCTAATTGACTAATTCCACTCATTCAATTGTTTTGTGGCTCAAGTCCACTTCTTGATATGTTTTCATACACTAGCCATAGGTTTGATTTATTCTAGTGGTTGATGTGAATCTCACCTTTTGTCCTTAGTGATTGAATTGTAAGACTTCCTTGCTTATTATAGGGCATGGTCCCTCACTAGCAAGTTGATGCTTTTCTCACATGGTGGACTTATGGTTATATAGGTTGAGTTTTCTCCCGTGGATAACGAAAGACCTTCGAGCTTTTGTTTTAAAATCAATTCACCCATGTTTTGGAAATCTTTTAGCCGAACTACGAGGTTTTGATCCTGTAAAGGTACGTAGGCAATGGTTATCCATCCAAACACAAAAATAATAAAATTTGTACATTCGTTTCTCATCCCCTCATTCATGTTTGCACAATAAATATTTTTCATAAACAATATCTTTTGCAACAATTTGTGAAAAGGGTTCCCTAGGAGTACCTAGGATGCTTTGGGTGCCTAACACCTTCCCTTTGCATAATTACCCCCTTACCCAGATCTCTATACCCCTTTATTAGTTTTCTTTGCAAAACTTCTTAGGCTTTTGTTCGCTTTTTAGCCATTCCTTTGGATAAATAAAAGTGCGGTGGCGACTCTATCTTGTATGTTTTGCTTTTGGTTTAATCAATAAATCATAAAGTGATGAATACACCGCTACAGAAAAGTGGCGACTCTGCCGGGGACTATCTTCCTAGTGGGTTTGCCAACTTTTCACAATTGTTGTGATATATTGTTTATGACATATTTTTGTGCAAATTTGGGATGAATGTATTGTTTGTAATGATTGATTTGCTTGATATATCAATTGCTTGCTTGTTTGGTGATCTCTGTGAGATGAGTTCTATACCCGAACTCGAGTGCACCCTATGATAGGAGAATGGCATAGTCTCGTCGACTTGTGTGGAGTTATTCCTTAGCAAGTTGACTTGCGAGTCCATTCACTTGGTGGAGGTCATCTTGGATTAATAATGTCACACAAGTTATTTGTGGTTAGGCATTATTCTTCCAACCATGTGCCTTAGAAGCCAAGGACCTTAGTTTACCAAGCCCATCTTGGCCTTTTTTTAGGACGTAGTGCGGAGGTCGTTCAGATGTAAGATCTGATGCGATTGTTACGCGATACTACACTCATAAGAGTCTCTCTTGAGAACATTTTTGGAATACGAGTATTCGTTCCTCCGATAATATTCGAAAGATGGGATGATGACTATGGGAACCTCTGGTAGAACATGTTCGGTAGGTTTAAACCATAGTACACTCCCTTTGGGTGGTTCTTAACCGAGACTCCATGCTCGTGACTCACAACAAACCCGTGATTCATGGTTGATCCGTTCAGACAACCTTAATATCAGTGGAACCTGGGTGTTGATAAGGTGTAAACCATAATCCACCAAAACGGATGATTGATATTAAGGAGGTTTGAATCGTTCGTATATCGTTAATATCAATGGAACTTGGGCGTTGATAAGGTGAAAACCATAATCCACCAAAATGGATGATTGATATTAAGGATAATACGAACCATCCCATGACCTTTGTCTGGTGTGCTTTGCTTGATCCTTGAGTGTGATTGTTGCATTCATGCATTCATCCGCATCCATATCATCAGATAAAAAGAAAATTTTCAAGGAACTTAAGGGGTTTATTTGCAAAATTTTCAGATATGGAAAGACAAAAAAGGCATACAAAGAAGTACAGCTTTAGACAACCCGATTTGAAAGAGTTAAGGAATCTGACATCTTATGTATTAGATCCTTTGGGTTTTAAAGCTCGTTATGGGAAGCTTCTGCCTCTGCTGATGTAGCGGTGTATTCGTCGCTATATGATCTATCAATTAAATCATAAGCAAAGTATACAATGAATTCGAGTCGCCACTGCACTTTTATTTATCCTAAGGACTGGTTAAAAAGCGAACAAAAACCTAAGAAGTTTTACACGTAGAAAGCCAATAAAAAGATCAGAGATCGGGGTAAGGGGTAAATTACGCAAAGGGAAGGTGTTAGGCACCCAATGCGTCCTAGGTACTCCTAGGGAGCCCTTTTCACACTTGTTGTTTGAAATTATTATTTGTTATGACATAAGTAATGTGCAAACATGATTGGGAGGATGAGGAAAGAATGTACAAATTAATTATTTTTGTGTTTGAACGGATGAACCCGTTGCCTACGTACCTTCCATCAAAGGTAAGGATCAAAACGCCGTAGTTCGGCTAAAAACTTCCAAAAGTTAGTGGATTCAATTTTAAAGCACAAGCTCAAAGGTCTTACGTTACCCACGGGAGAAAACTCAACCTTAAGAAACAACAAGTCCACCATGTGAGAAAAGCTTCAACTTGCTAGTGAGGGGTTAACCCTATAATAAGCAAGGAAGACTTACGATTCAATCAACTAAGGACAAATAGGCGAGATTAATATCAACCAACTAGGGTAAATCAAACCTATAGCTAATGTATGAAAACTTAACAAAACATGGACAAAGCCACAAAAATCATTTGAATGAGTGAAGTTATTTGGATTATTTACAAAAAGGTCAAAGTATGATTAAAGTCAATTTAAAATGAAGTATTTACAAAAATGAAGTTTGGAAAATCATGGACTTAAGGTCCAAGTTTCTAATTTGAAAAGGGGTGAGAATGTTTGCACAACATTTATTTCAAGTTTTTAAACATGTGTGAAAAGTTTAGGACACAATGGGATGAATGGAATGGAAGAGTGAAGGTAAAACTTCTTAGGAGGGTCCACCTCTTGAAATCATATAGAAGATGATTCAAGTGGGTCCTTAGGAATAGGCTACAAATGAGCAATAATATGAACATGGTAACAGATGAAAGTAAATAAAAGCGGATACTGGATGCCACTCAATGGTCTTATACCTGTCTCCTAGAACAAGTAAGGATATCAGAAGCCACTCTATGGACTTACACTAATCTCCATCAGAATAAAACAAAAAAAACAAAACAGGGAAGTCAACTGCCAATCCATCTGGACTTATGTTAACCTCCACAGTATGATCCTAGGAATACAAATGCCACATCACAGGGACTTACAATGAATCCTCACATACAACAACAATGCTCAAACAAAGAGCAAAGAAGATATGAGTGACCAGTGAGGTCTTACACTCTATCTCTTCCATGTCATAGGAACAAAAGCCAATCAATATGGACTTACAATTGTCCTCAATGGGAAAACATCAGTGTCACAAGGACAAAAGAAATGATCATGCACTGATGGCAAACAAAGATGATAAATGCACAACGGCAATCAATGATAGTAAATGCACAATGGCAAATCAAGTAATCATGTATAAATGAATCAAGTAATCAATCACATAAATTCAAGTAGCACACGCTATAACCATTCAATGAGGCTCAAGCAAAAGGGTTTGACTATGAAAGTCCACTGTAAGAGGTAAGTGTCGCTCTTAACCTTGCCATTGAGGGGCTAAGGTGAAGTAGATGAAAGGATATGAGGGGTGTACCTCATTGCTTCTATCTCAGGTCCGAGAGAGCATGTAAATATAAGAATGTGGGGGAGTTCAGAAAGATGGAACTCTTTCCCCGATTGAAGACTCTATAGATCTTGGGTTTGGATCTCAATGCTACAACCATGTAATGGGAGCAAGGAGAAGACTCACAGAATAGTGGGAGATAGGCTACATATCTCTTATATCCACCAATTGCCTCAAATGAGGACTTTTCCTGCTTGGGACAAACATAAACAATCACAAATATTGCCTCTTAAGGAGGACTTAAGACAGTTTGCCCGGCCAAATAACAGGCCGGGTCTCCAGACTACATGAAGAATAGGGAGTCTACTGTAACACCTCAAAATTTGCCCTCCTCTCTTGGGACTAGCATTATCATGTTGCATATCATTTTTAGGTCTTTAGGCATTGCATGTTGCATATCATGTGGTTACATTGTGCAAGTCATCCTCACAAGTTTAGTTCAGAAGATGAGGAAGTCAAAGTGCAAGATAGGGTTTATTGACTGATCATTGACCATCTGAGGATTGGGCTATGAATTAGGGTTTCATGATTCTCCAATGGATGTTGGTCTTCATCTTGATTGCAATGATACATCATCATCATCATGGTTGGATGTCATTAGAAGATTGAAGAAGATTCCTTGAGATTAGGGTTTTGACCACTGGTCAACCCTAATCAGTTGCATTGGGCCAGTCAGGGCATAATCAGGAGATGGGGTTCATGTTGGTTATGGGGTTCATTTTGTGATTATATTGTGCTAATTGAGGCTAGGGTTTCACCCTTGAGCCATTTCAGTTGAAGATTGGAGCTCAGATTGATCTATGCATTGCCTGATTCATCTGTCAATTGAAAAGTCAACTGTGGTCAACTGTACATGATCTGATGGATTTGGAGGTGGAAATGAGTTGGATGCACTTCATTCATGTTAGAACAAGTGTTATTTGACATCTCAAAGCTTAAGAATGAAGAAAATCAAGTCAGAACAAAAACTGCCAAAAATAGAAAGTGACTTGTAATTGAAGTTTCCAAAAATGGAAAGTTTTTGACCTCAAAGCCACGTGTCCAAGGAAGCTTCAAATGAAAAATTGTTCAACATGAAAGTTGTATATCTTGTTCTTAACTTTCCAAAAAGTCCAAGAACTTGAAAAACCCATGTATGGTTGTCAAGTTATGGCTCAGTGAATTTCAAAAATGACCCATAATCAGGAGGCCATAATTTCCACATGGTTTGTCCAAATTGCAAGTTCTTTATATGCACAAACTCCATTTGACATGTACTTTCATGGTGCATAATTGGATTTTCTCAAAAGTGGTCAACGCAAAAGGTCAATTTTCAACTGGACAGTTAAAATGGACCAAGGGCAAAATTGTCCAACTTTCAAAATAATTGGAATTTTTGAGTGGGGATTTTTGCAACACCTCATGAATGGTATTTCAAATTTGTTGGAATCATCACTTCATGGCTAGGCTTCATGGTTTGGGATTTGGCTTGAAAAATGAAAGTGTAAAATTGGACAAAATGCAAATGCATAGTGAAAATGAGAATGGTGCATCCAATGAGAGTGAGACAAGTTTCAACAGCTCACACATGGCATTTGGAAGTTGTGTGAGCTGTCAAAGAGGTGGCAATGAGCTGGCTCTGGAAAGTACCATTTTGCCCTTATTTGGAAAATTAGCCATTTCACTTAATCAATCCAAATGGTTAATTAGCTTGTTTAATCATGGTTTAAGGTCACATATATAAGCCTAATCACTTTCTAATCATAACAGAAAAATCATTTCATCAAATTCAGATCTGAAACTTTCCAAATTCTCTCAATTCTTCAAGAACACTCCAAAACCAAAACTCATCAAACTTCATCAATTGGCAATCAATCTTCGAAATTCCTTTTGCATCCATCCTCAATCATCATCTCCTTGGACTGTTTGTGGCTTTCATCATCCAAAACCGTGCAAAACTCAACTGTACAAGAGAGCATCATCCATGGTGAATCAAGATTTGGCGCGGTAGGAGCAATCTCTCTCGAACCTGAGCTTTGTGTGCAACTTCTTGTAGCTTCTAGGCCATCTGTTTCAAGGAATTAAGCATCGAAACTCCACGAATCGCGACTGCCTTCGAATTGAGGTTAGTATTCGAGTAACACGATTTTTCAATTGGTTATAGGCGTTTTGTAGCTTGTTTATCATAGATCGTAGTGGTGCTGTTGGTTTTAGAAATGGATAACCGTAGGTGGAGAAATCTGAACTCGAAGCTTTGAATGTGAAACTTTAGTCGATCGATCCGTGAGATTTAGGAACTTGTAGGTTAAATCATAGACATAATTGAGATCCTGAGAGTGAGACCTTTCCAACGGTTATTCATTTGTGAGATTTGGTTGAGTTTTGAGCAAAACCGGTGTTGGGATGGAGATGAAGGTTGAGCGCGCGGGGAAGAAGACGTTTTTGCTGGATTTTCCCGTGTTTGATCCATTTCAATTGCCAGGCATTTGAAATCCATGTTTACCGCCCGCGCCAATTATTTACAGAAATGCCATTGTGTTAATTAAATTAATTCAAATAAATTATTAAAAATTCATAATCATGTTAAAAAATTCATAAAAATTTGTAGAAAATTCAGAAAAATATGGAAATTGTTGTGTTGACTTTGTTGTTGAGTGTAGAATTTTTTTGACCTATTGGTCAAAGTTGTGCTTGGTAAAATTATCATTTGACCTAGGGTTCCTTCACACATGTGTACTTTGGCATAGGCTGCTCGCCGACTGAGACAGTTTATGCTGATTCATGCCACTTTGTGGATTTCCAGAAAGGATCCGATCAAGTATGGGTTTGAGAATCCAGCATTGACCGGACGGGTTGTGAGAATGCAAAAGAATATTGATTGATTTGGGATGCTCTCAGAAAGTAATCAAAGGGGTATTGTCTGATTACGTCGCTCCGCAACCCATTGAGGGTTATCAACCGATGAAGTTTGAATTCCCTGATGAGGACATCTCGAGGTGCTCTAATCGAAAGATTGAGAGTAACCGATCCCGGAGGAGGGGCCTGACCCTGAATCCAAACGGGTTCTGATGTCTGATGGGGAGAATAAGGTGAATAAGGTAGTGCTTCCTGGGGCACGATGGAATGCATCAACAATGGTGGCCGAGTACGAAGCTGGTATCCTGGGTACTGTACTTCGGTACGAACGTCTGCTGGGGCACACGCCTTTCTCACTCAGAGAGCCTGATTAAAGAAAAGAGGTTAACAGCCATCTGTCATGGGCAGTTGTACCAGCAACGGATGAAGCGTGCTTTTGACAAGAAGGTGCGACCTCGGGTATATCACGTAGGTGATATGGTGCTGAAAAGGGTCCTTCCTCCTCAAAACGATCGAAGGGGCAAATGGACACCGAATTATGAAGGTCCATTCGTGGTCAAGGAGGTTTTCTCTGGTGGAGCCTTGTTGCTAACGACCATGGATGGCGAGGATTTTCCATCCCCTGTGAATGCGGACGCAGTTAAAAAATACTTCGTAAAAAGAGACCCGCTGGACGAAAAGAACAAAATAGTCCAGGCAAAAATGGGGATCCCGGCGAACCAAAGACAGAAAGAAAGGTTCGGGCAAAAATTAGGGATAAAATGAAAAATGTACACCCGGCAAGTCGAAAACCTGAGAAGGCGACTTGGACAAAAAAGGGTATCCCGGTGGATTGAAAACCTGAAAGGGCGGTCCAGGCAAAAGAGGGATTGAAACGAACAACTGCGTCCGGCATGATCGTTTGCGCTTTGGTTAAAGCATCATGGATAATACCCGGTAGGGATCAGTTGGAATCGTCTTGTTCAGAAGGCAGAAAGCATGGAGAGTCTGAGGACATATGGGGTATAACCGAGTTGGAACTTGATGAGATCATGGGGTTCACGTTGCCATTAGGATAGATTTTTCCTTTTGTGCAATTACCTCTTTTCAGGAATTGCTTCCTTTTGTATTGCTCATTTGAGCCACACTTTTTCCAATCAATAAAATGCACATTCAGTCAAATAATTTTGTTTTGTTTTCACTACCGCTTTGATTGCAAAAACATCCAGATATTTTTGATAAAGAATTTTGCATTTTAAGACATACAGGTCCCTTCCAATGCATGTTTGTAAGATTGAAAGCTTGAAATCTTATTTGGAAGGTTGAGTGACCCGAGTGTTGAAATCTTGACACGCCTGGGGCACGGTTTTATCTAACGGTCTGTTTTGCAGGGATTGTTAGATATTCTTCACTCACTTGCACGTTGTGATGTGGAAGCTTTGTAACAGATCCCCAGAGAGTTCGCTCAGGGACGAATGAATGAAAAGTGCCGAAGTGATGTTGAGGCGTACGAAGATCCTTGATGATAATCAAGAAGACTCTTCAAAATCGGAAGATTGGAAAGTCTGTAGAAATTCCCCGCAGAGTCTGATCAGGGGCAAAGCAAGTTAGAGAACGGTAGAGGACGACGAGAGACGTCCGACGACCCTTGAAATTAATCAAGAAGACTCTTCAAAGTCGGAAGATTGGAATTTCTGTATAAATCCCAGGAGTACGTTTCTCGTCGAGCGTGGAGCGATTGGGAATACAAGATGATGGAGCAGAAAAGGTCCAGACGAGTCTGGGAATTCTCAAAAGTGGGAAGCTGATACGAGATTGGGAGATGGATACCATGGTTCGATGAGTCGACGGGTGTTCTGTACCAACTTTTCTCAATTTCCAGCTAAGTCTCCAAGCAGAGTTGTAGGACTAGCTCCCCAGCAGATTCCAAGTCTGTGACTTCTCCAGCCGAGTCAGGATGGTTATTCCCGGCAGAGGTAAAACGGTGTTTCCTCAGCAGCCAGGCCAGAAGGTTGCTATTCCCCGAGTGGAGCGGGTTTCAATGAAATATATCTCCAGCAGTGTTCATCCTACCAGTGGATTGAATGAGTTTCCGTAGCAGGCGGATATTTGCATCCCCAGCTGAGCGTATACTACCTATGGATTGCATGGGTTGTCCCCAGCGGAGTAGCATTCGTTTCCCCTAGCAGGGTCAAGGAGGTTCTTCCTCAGCAGGTGTCAGATCAATGCTTCCCCAGTCGACAGTCCTGGAGATGGCTGTTTCCCAGCAGAGTATTTGTGAGCATTTCCCCAGTAAAGTCAACAGGTTTCTGTGAGGGTTTTTTCGAAGCAGAGTTGGGATCGATATCCCCAGCAAGTCAAAAACTGTTGTATCCCCACAGAGTGTTGGTGGTTCCTATCCCCAGCAGTTTCTCGAGCGGATTGGGTGCAAAGGAGGTTCTTCCCCAGCAAGGGTTACCTTTTCCCAACAGCAGTGCTATTCCCCAGCAGGGTGGATATTGGAGTAATGACGAGTTCCTCAACGGAGTGTCTCGTGCTCCCCAGCAGAATCCCTTGAGGGGGACGTTTTTATGCATTCATCATGTAGCGTAAGCATAGCATATTGCATAGAAAAAATAATAAATCGCGTAGCATTTCCATGATTATGGAGCATTACGCAGAAAAAGATCATGCATCATTGTTGCAAGCATAGAGCTAGTCTCAAGCCGTGGTTACCATTTGAGAAGTGGTTGTGTCAGACAGTGAAGGTGTTACTCCGAAGAGTTTAGCCTCATGATTGGATCAGAGATGTACCCTAGTAGTGCGATACTGGAAGAAGCTTTTCCGTCGGGCCGAGATGGGAATGAAGATTGGAGAATGTTACGCGATCAGCGCGATTCGAGCCGTGGTTACCGCTTGAGGATTGGTTTTGCCGGACAATGAAGACGATACTCCGAGGAGTTCAGCATTGTGAGTTTGGAACAACAGTATTTCCCAGTCATCAGTAAGTGTCTGGTCGAGCTTTCTTTGGTGTCCTGTAAACATCATCATTCGATGTCCAGTAAACGTCGAGTTATTTCCCAGTCATTGTTTAACGTCTGGTCGGTCATTGTTTGATGTCCTGTCAACATCCTTGTTTGATGTCCTGTCAACATCATAGTTCGATGTCCTGTCAACATCATAGTTCGATGTCCTGTCAACATCCTTGTTTGATGTCCTGTCAACATCATTGTTTGATGTCCTGTCAACATCATTGTTTGATGTCCTGTCAACATCATTGTTTGATGTCCTGTCAACATCCTTGTTTGATGTCCTGTCAACATCATTGTTTGATGTCCTGTCAACATCCTTGTTTGATGTCCTGTCAACATCATTGTTTGATGTCCTGTCAACATCCTTGTTTGATGTCCTGTCAACATCCTTGTTTGATGTCCTGTCAACATCATTGTTTGATGTCCTGTCAACATCATTGTTCGATGTCTGTCAACATCCTTGTTCGATGTCTGTCAACATCATTGTTCGATGTCCTGTAAACATCATTGTTCGATGTCCAGTAAACGTCGAGTTTCTTCCCAGTCATCAGTCAGTGTCTGGTTGAAAGTGTTACTCTGAGGAGTGTGGTACCATGACGTCAGATCAGCAGTGTTCCCCAGTAGTGCGATATTGGAGGAAATGTTTCCGTCGGACAGAGATGGAAATGATATCAGAAGACGTTACGCGATCAGCGCGATTCCGGGGTTCAAATGGAGAAAAGGAGATGTTGCGACATTTTTTGGAGATCGGGGTTCAATCAGAGAAAAGGAGTGCTGAGGCATTTTCGGGGGTTCAAATGCAGAGATCTGAGGATCGTTTGCGCAGAGAAAATTGCGGGGTTCAAGAAAATGAAAAAAAGAGGAGAAAATTTCGGGGTTCAAGAAAAGCATGAAAAAGAAGAGAATAATAATCCCGCGTGGATGAGTGGTGATCAGACCATGGTTATCCCTGTGTTACCATTTATTTTGGTATCCAGGTCGACGTTTTTTGAGTTTGTTTCTTCGCCGATGCTGACAGGCGTTGTTAATTATTATCCCATCAGAGTGCAAATTGTTCGTCTGTTCTTGGTATTCAATCACTCTTCATCCTGATCATCCGAAAGCCGAGGCTATTTTGTATCGACAGGTTCACAGTGGATTGAATAGGGGCAGCTGTAACACCTCAAAATTTGCCCTCCTCTCTTGGGACTAGCATTATCATGTTGCATATCATTTTTAGGTCTTTAGGCATTGCATGTTGCATATCATGTGGTTACATTGTGCAAGTCATCCTCACAAGTTTTGTTCAGAAGATGAGGAAGTCAAAGTGCAAGATAGGGTTTATTGACTGATCATTGACCATCTGAGGATTGGGCTATGAATTAGGGTTTCATGATTCTCCAATGGATGTTGGTCTTCATCTTGATTGCAATGATACATCATCATCATCATGGTTGGATGTCATTAGAAGATTGAAGAAGATTCCTTGAGATTAGGGTTTTGACCACTGGTCAACCCTAATCAGTTGCATTGGGCCAGTCAGGGCATAATCAGGAGATGGGGTTCATGTTGGTTATGGGGTTCATTTTGTGATTATATTGTGCTAATTGAGGCTAGGGTTTCACCCTTGAGCCATTTCAGTTGAAGATTGGAGCTCAGATTGATCTATGCATTGCCTGATTCATCTGTCAGTTGAAAAGTCAACTGTGGTCAACTGTACATGATCTGATGGATTTGGAGGTGGAAATGAGTTGGATGCACTTTATTCATGTTGGAACAAGTGTTATTTGACATCTCAAAGCTTAAGAATGAAGAAAATCAAGTCAGAACAAAAACTGCCAAAAATAGAAAGTGACTTGTAATTGAAGTTTCCAAAAATGGAAAGTTTTTGACCTCAAAGCCACGTGTCCAAGGAAGCTTCAAATGAAAAATTGTTCAACATGAAAGTTGTAGATCTTGTTCTTAAATTTCCAAAAAGTCCAAGAACTTGAAAATCCCATGTATGGTTGTCAAGTTATGGCTCAGTGAATTTCAAAAATGACCCATAATCAGGAGGCCATAATTTCCACATGGTTTGTCCAAATTGCAAGTTCTTTATATGCACAAACTCCATTTGACATGTACTTTCATGGTGCATAATTGGATTTTCTCAAAAGTGGTCAACGCAAAAGGTCAATTTTCAACTGGACAGTTAAAATGGACCAAGGGCAAAATTGTCCAACTTTCAAAATAATTGGAATTTTTGAGTGGGGATTTTTGCAACACCTCATGAATGGTATTTCAAATTTGTTGGAATCATCACTTCATGGCTAGGCTTCATGGTTTGGGATTTGGCTTGAAAAATGAAAGTGTAAAATTGGACAAAATGCAAATGCATAGTGAAAATGAGAATGGTGCATCCAATGAGAGTGAGACAAGTTTCAACAGCTCACACATGGCATTTGGAAGTTGTGTGAGCTGTCAAAGAGGTGGCAATGAGCTGGCTCTGGAAAGTACCATTTTGCCCTTATTTGGAAAATTAGCCATTTCACTTAATCAATCCAAATGGTTAATTAGCTTGTTTAATCATGGTTTAAGGTCACATATATAAGCCTAATCACTTTCTAATCATAACAGAAAAATCATTTCATCAAATTCAGATCTGAAACTTTCCAAATTCTCTCAATTCTTCAAGAACACTCCAAAACCAAAACTCATCAAACTTCATCAATTGGCAATCAATCTTCGAAATTCCTTTTGCATCCATCCTCAATCATCATCTCCTTGGACTGTTTGTGGCTTTCATCATCCAAAACCGTGCAAAACTCAACTGTACAAGAGAGCATCATCCATGGTGAATCAAGATTTGGCGCGGTAGGAGCAATCTCTCTCGAACCTGAGCTTTGTGTGCAACTTCTTGTAGCTTCTAGGCCATCTGTTTCAAGGAATTAAGCATCGAAACTCCACGAATCGCGACTGCCTTCGAATTGAGGTTAGTATTCGAGTAACACGATTTTTCAATTGGTTATAGGCGTTTTGTAGCTTGTTTATCATAGATCGTAGTGGTGCTGTTGGTTTTAGAAATGGATAACCGTAGGTGGAGAAATCTGAACTCGAAGCTTTGAATGTGAAACTTTAGTCGATCGATCCGTGAGATTTAGGAACTTGTAGGTTAAATCATAGACATAATTGAGATCCTGAGAGTGAGACCTTTCCAACGGTTATTCATTTGTGAGATTTGGTTGAGTTTTGAGCAAAACCGGTGTTGGGATGGAGATGAAGGTTGAGCGCGCGGGGAAGAAGACGTTTTTGCTGGATTTTCCCGTGTTTGATCCATTTCAATTGCCAGGCATTTGAAATCCATGTTTACCGCCCGCGCCAATTATTTACAGAAATGCCATTGTGTTAATTAAATTAATTCAAATAAATTATTAAAAATTCATAATCATGTTAAAAAATTCATAAAAATTTGTAGAAAATTCAGAAAAATATGGAAATTGTTGTGTTGACTTTGTTGTTGAGTGTAGAATTTTTTTGACCTATTGGTCAAAGTTGTGCTAGGTAAAATTATCATTTGACCTAGGGTTCCTTCACACATGTGTATTTTTGATACCTTGCACCATTTTATTCATGAAATTCTCATAATGTAAAAGAAATTCTTGCCAATTTTTGTGATGATTGTTGACTGGTTGATGTTTATTTCCATATAAATTTCATGAGTTTTTGATACCTGGCCATGGAGTTATGATTTTTAGAACTTAGGTGTGACAATTTGTGTCACACCTCTTGATGTCAAATACTTGGTGAAATGATGTGAAATTTTGCATGATGGTTGATTAACATGTTAGGATGCTATGTGATTTTTTTGTGGAATTTTACATTGCATTTTCAATTTGATTGTGATTTTTCATTTCTGTTGGTCAATTGTGCAAGCTTGTTTGACATAGGTTGGTAGATTGAATGAGAAATGCTCATATGGTATTGGATTGTCATGAAATTTGATATGTTTGTAATAGACACATAATGTGACATCCCTGTTTTGGTCTCATCCATTTCTTTTTTGTTTTCATTGAGTTATGAATTTTTGAAGTGAGTTCATGTGTTGATGTTGTGATTTGGAGCCTATAATCGTGTCTGTTTTTGTTGATTTTCATTGACATGGTTCCATTTGCCCAATTAAGCTCAAATTTGGTGTGCCATACCTGGATTAGGTCCTGTTTAGGTGTAATTAATTTGAGAATTTTTGGATTTGTTTTGATGTGGATTTGAATGCAATAGTTCTGTTTGTATGCTTGGTGCTTCATTTGAACTAGTTTGCCTTATTTTGTGCATAGCATGAGCATAATGAATGATATAAACATGAGACCAATGATGTTTGCTCTTGTTTGACTTTAATTTGAGATTGGTTTGTGAATGCCTTGCTGTTTAAGGATTTTTTCTTGCTTTGGACCCTAGGCTTAGCCTAGTGGTCTAGTTGCTAATGTGTGCTTGATTTTTCAGGATCAAAAGCATAATGCACATGGAGAATGAATCAAGTTAAATGCAATTGATGTTGTTTGATGTTTGTACACTAACATAGCATTGTTTTGTAGGTTGTGAAGTTTGGGCTTGAACTTTGAGCTTGCTTTGTTGTGCATTGATCTGTATAGATTAACTGATTGAACTTTTGCTGTTTAGTTTTGTCTGTCTGAGTACTAACTGTGTTTGACTGTTTCCAGGTACTTTTAGTTGCTCAGTTCCTTGTGAACTTTTGCTTTGCTTTGCTTAAGCAACTTGCATTGAGGTATAACTTCCTAACTTCATGTAGTCTGGAGACCCGGCTGTTACCGGGCCGGGCAAATAAATGTCTGAAGTCCTCCTTAAGAGGCGATGATTGTGATTGTTTATTTTTAAGCCCAAGCAGGTGAAAGTCCTTTAAATAAGGCAATTGGTGGAAGGTAGGGGTATGCAGTCTACCCCCCACTCTTCAGTTGAGTCTTCTCCTTGCTCCCATTACATGGTTGAAGCATTGAGATCCTAACCCAAGATCCCGTGCAGTGCACATCGAGTCAGAGTCTCTGAGTATAGAAGGGTTCCCCCATTCTGGACCCATGCTCATTTGTCAGACGCTCTCCCTGGTTAGGGATATGAGCTGTGAGGTCTGATCCTCACTTCACCCTTCATCTGCTTCACCTTAGCCTCGTAATGGCAAGGTTAAGAGCAAAACCAGCCTGTACAGACGACTCGCTTCGGCGGTCAAACCCATTGATTGAGCCTCTTGTTTGGTTATAGCGTGTGCTCTGTGGATATCTGATTGACATGCTTGTTTGAGATGCTTGTTCTCATTTGATATATGCTTGTATGCTTGTGTGATTGCTTCTTTCCTGGATAGGAATAGTTTGCTGATGCAAGTAGGTTAGAAACCTGAACTTAGGGCGACTTTGCATGACAACATTAGGCTCGAGTCTCAGCTCCCTAGTGTCGTGTTTTCCCCTGGTTTCTGGTTAGGAGAGTTTCTCCCCTGTTTAGGGGAACTACATCGCCCTGATCCTTGTTCCAGACAAGGTATGTAGGCAGGTGGTCGTGCGAGACCACTCCGGGCAACCTTTTTCTTTTTTGCGTGTGTTTACTTGTTATTTGATTGTGTGTTTGGCTCGGATGCCGACGTAAGCCCAGTGATTGGCTGTCGGGCTCCACGTTTGCACTTTTGAGTGTGTTTTGGTTCGGATGCCGACGTAATTCCATCCAGTGGTTGTCGGGCTCCATGTTTGCCACCCTTGTGTGTTTGTATGTTTTGTGTTGTTTGGCGTGCGTAAGCCGAACTACAGAGGCTCTGATTCTTGTTCCAGACAAGATATGTAGGCATAAGGTGCGATACCTTATCGAGCTCGTTCCTCTTAACCCCACCTGCGTTCCCCGTGTGTGTGTGTGATGTTTAGCAACCTTTTCTTTTCTAGGACATGGATCCCGTCGAGTACGATGGACGTGAGGGGTGCTAATACCTTCCCCTTGCGTAACCGACTCCCTTACCCTGTCTCTTTGGTCGCGAGACCATGTCTTTCCAGGTTTCTCTGAGCGTTTCCTTTCCCTATCTTGGGATAAATAACGTTTAGTGGCGGCTCTGTGTGTGTTTTCTTTTGAGCTTCGCCGGTTGATTTTTCGCAGGATGCGACATCTACCTCAATGCAAATTGCTATTTAAGCAAAGCAATGCAAGTTCTTAAGAGAACTGAGCAACTAGGGGTACCTGAAATCAGTCAAATATGATCAGCATCCCAACATAAACAAAACAACAACAATAAGAATCAATCAACAATCAAACAATGATGTGTATAGCACCAAGTCCATGTGAACCAAGCACCCTACAACACAAACAAATTAGTATACAATGATCAAAGTAAACAACTCAATTATGAATCAACCTCCTTAAGGCATTAGCTTTTTAACCTGAAAAGTCAAAGTCAAGCTCAAACATAAGTAACAAGACCACTAGGCCAAGCCTAGGGTCCAAAGGAGGGAAAAAACTTAAAACAGCAAGTAAAACATAATCAAAGTCAAGATAATTCAAATAATAAGAGACCCCAATCGGTCCCATATCCAAACTATGCACTAATTTCATTTTATGCACAATTTAAGGCAAAGTGATCAAAGTTGAATCACATATGCACAAACAGAATAATTTCAATTAAACCCAAACCAAACCAACTCAATAAATCTCACAAAAATTCATGTCTAACCAGAACCTATTCAGTGAGCTATATGTCAATTTTCATACCATTTGGATAAAAGGAACTCTGGAAATTAAATCAACATGTTAAGGCATGCAAGAACACAACCAAATTAGATCATAAATCACATGTCAACTTCAATAAATTGTAAAACAGTGATATCACATGGGAAATGGATGGGACCAAGGCCAAGTGAAAGCTATACATGTTAGAAACTACTCCACCAAGTTTCATATTCATAGGGTTAGGGATGAGGATTTGGCGACATATGTAAAAATGTTACACAAGCAAAGCCCTAAAAATGCTAAGCAGCAAACAAAAATTCTAATCAAATAGAAAATAGATCAATAAAATCCACAAAATTTCATGTTGAAAGTTAACATATACATTGTATCTCATGCAAAAAATCAGGGCCATAGGCCTAGGGAAAGCATGGAAAAATAATTCATAAACTCGGCATATCAAAGCGTGACACATATTGTCACACTCAAAAAGAATTAATCACATCTAACAAACCAGAGGTCCAAAAATTACAAATGATGCATCAAAATCTCCAGGCATGAGTTAAGAATCAACATATAAATTTTCAATTAATTTGGAGCTAGCATGATTATTCTATGATTAAAATGGTGAAACACATAAAATTAGCACACATGATAAAGATCCCTAAACCAATCTAAAAATTACCAGGCACAACTTCTAAAAATATGCTCATAAAATTCTACAGGGAAAATGGAAGCTATAGAAAAAATCCTCATATTTTTTTGATCATTAAAATATTTTTTATGATTTTTTAAGTTTTATATGATTTTTTAAATAATTATTTAGATTATTATAATTAATTAAAGTGAAATTATTGAATCCAGTGGCACGCTCGTAATTAACACGCCTTGGCCCAAAACGCTGCGTAGCCACTTAACGCGCTGGCATCACGCGATTGGATGGCTTCCGCGGGAAACACGAGTTTGAAAGTGGCCAAGGCAATTTCAGAATCAAACGCAGCATTTTCCCAGATTTTCCCAAGAACACCATCAGTTTTTTCCAGAAATGCAACAACATCAAGAACACCAAACTTCCATGAAAAATTACAAATGGATATACGCTGGAAAGGTCTCAAGGTCAGGATCACAGATATGCAAACGATTTTGTCTAATTGTTCCTATATTTCAAGAATCGAATGGATTAGGTTTTTGCATCCTCACTTCTAATCAACCTAACTTCCTCTATGTTCATCCAAATCCAAAACTAAATACATCATTGAACTCTACATGAAACGGTCTTTAAAACGCATATGAGTATTCATTGATTCGTGAGGTTCGAAAAATTACCTTTGTTTGATGACAGCAGTGATTTGTGATGTATTTGCGCGTGGAATGTCAAAACAGTTGAAGAATGATCTTCAAGGAGTTGGATCCAATGCTCAGGTTCAATCGAAGTTGTTCCTAATGCGCAAAAATCAAATTCACCATTGATGGACCTTTCTTGGACAGTTGCGAATTGTGGCTCCTTTCAATCTAATTCACCAAAACAGTTCCAGAAGAAGTTGGATGGAAGTTGCAGCAAAAGGAATTTTCCAAATTGATGAAGAAATGAGAGAGTTTCGATCCAATTTGCTTGATGTGTTCTTGAGAGAGATTGATGAATTTGGAGGGAATTTTGGATTCTGATTTGTGAAATGTGATTCTGTTGTGATTTAGAGATGATTAAGAATATATATGTGTGATTAACCAAGCCTTAATCTCCTTCATTAGAAAAATGGAAAGTGATTAGCAAATGATGATTTTCAAGCTAAGGGCAAAATTGAACTTTCACATGCCAGCTCATGACAGCTCAATGCCAGCTCACACAAACCCCAAATACCTGTCATGAACTGTTGCCACTTGTTTCATGTTGATTGGATGAGTATTTTGCATTTTCCACATGTGATGGCTATGTTATGCATTTTTTCAAACCAGAGGCCTTGGCATATTATGAGTATTCCAACCAATTCCAAATATCATTTGTGAAGTGTTGCAAAAATCCCCATTCAAAAACTCCCATTATTTCTCAAGTTGGACAATTTTGCCCCTGGTTCATTTAACTGTCCAGTTGAAATTTGACTTTTTTCATTGACCTTTTTTGAAGAAATCCAATTATGCACCATGAAAGTACATGTCAAATGGAGTTCGTGCATATAAAGATCATCCAATTCGGACACTCCATGTGGAAGTTATGCCCTCCTGATTATGGGTCATTTTTGAAATTCACTGGACCATAACTTGCCAACCATACATGGGATTTTCAAGTTCTTGGACTTTTTGGAATTGTGAGAACAAGATCTTCAACTTTCATGTTGGACAAAATTCCATTTGAAACTTTCTTGGACACGTAATATTTGGGAGAAAAACTTTCCATTTTGGGCAGGTGAGAATTACAGGTCATTTCCACTTTTGGAAACTTTTTGTCTGACTTCAAATTCCTCAACCTTGATCTTTGAAATGCCAAATGAAGCTTATATGGACATGAATGAGACCTTTCCAACCATCTCACACCCTCCAATCCCTGATTAAATGCACAGTTGACCACAGTTGACTTTTGTTGACTTTTCTATGGTTTTGGATGACTGGGCCATGTTCTGATGAATTCCAAGCCTCTTTCAATTGAGATCTTGATTCCAAATGATATCACAAGTTATATGAACTCTTTATGAATGATCATGGTGTCCAAATTCTTCAAGAATGGCCACTATCCATTGCTCAAGGCCTGATTTGACTGTTTTGACCTGGTCAGCTTCATCTGCAAGCAACAAGGTTAGATGACAATATTTTTGTACTTTTGGTTAGTGAACATATGAAAAGCAATGATATACAAATGCAATACATGCTTGGTGATCAAGAACCACACTCACAAGGTATCCCACCCACTATGAAGGAAGCTAGGGTATGCAATGATCCTTGAGGCCATGATATGATATGATATGGGCCATGAGGGATCTTAGGGCCAAAATTGGGGTCTTACAGATGCCCCTATTTAAGGTCATTCTAGCCGGAGAAGTGAAGTTTAGAAATCTTCATCTCGACGCGGTAGAATGGGTTTAAATAATAGTAATGAGACGAATTTTGGTCCCTAAGAGACCTCATGATGCAGATGTATGCATGCAAAAGCAAATTCTGTGGGGAATATATGATTCGCACAGAAGAAAAAGACGATCCATCGGAGTAATACACTCACCAGGAACGGAGACTCTAACAAGACTCTCGTGGGGATTCTTATTGGGGATAATGAAAAAGAATGCGTGAGCAGGACACGACTATGATTAGGGTAAACGAAACTGACACAGCGTGACTAAGTCACGACCCCGAGTGGGGGTAACAGACATCGGACTGGAGAGCTTGCTGGGGAAGCAAAGGGCTCACACTGGGGAATATAGAATTCCAGAGGAAAATAAATCCTTTGGAAAGACATACGCTGACTCAAATTATCTACAAAGGATACTTCGGATAAAAATCCGGACTCGGATCAGGAAAAGATTCACATAGAACTTCCCTGCCGGAAATGCATATACTGGGGGAAACGCCCATATAGCAAAAGGGTAAAATCACCAAAGGAAACTCCACAGGGGAATGTCTAACAAAGAGACTCTCCTGGGAAAAGCAACAAGGAGGAGGTGTTACCGGTATAAGGGTAACAAACTCAGGAGGAATGAATATTTGAGACCGGTATAAGGGTGAGAGATATCAATCAACCAACATCTGAGAAAGACCTACAAAGGGTACAAAACTCAGGAAAATCTGACTCCACAAGGGACCAAGGCCATAATAGGGAGTAGAAAGGAAAGGAACACCAGGGATACCGAGGTATATAATAGGTGACCGACAGAACGTGAATTGGTATATATGCCAAGACACTCATCATCCGAAAGGAGGGCTTGAAAAAGCAAAATCGACTTACAGGATGGACATCCGAATCCACAACGGGAAAACGAATCTTACTCAACTGGGGACACAAACCCAAAGAGTGCATGAGATATAATACCCATTACCGGCAGACCGTGGATAAGATACTCGCATGAGACATATTATCTATTACCGTCAGAACGTAGATAATAAACTCGCATGGTAAGAAACACCAGAGATACCGAAGCATATAATAGGTGATTTACCGAAAACGTGAATTGGTATATATGCCAAAACACACATCCGAAACGCGAACTGGTTAAAGGATGAATATTCGATTCTACAAAGAATATGAATCTTACTCTACTGGGGAAAATCAACAAAGGACTCCAACCAAAGAGCGCATGAGACATATTATTCATTACCGGCAGACCGTGAATAATATACTCGAAAGGAAAAGACACCAGAGATACCGAAGTATATAATAGGTGACTAACCAAAAAGAGAGACAATCGTTACCAAGCATCCGGGTAAACGAAAGACAACTCAAGGGGATAAATTGCAAGCATCCGGCAATTATCCAACAACAAAGAAATATTCGACTCCGCGAAAGGGAAATAACGAATCTTACTCGACCAGGGAAACACACAAGGCTTCAACTGAAGAGTGCGTGAGATATATTATTCATTACCGTCAGAACGTGAATAATACTCTCGCATGGAAGATTATCCACAACCGGTTACTGGGTTAATAAAGGATAAATCGACCGAAAGGAAAGGCATCGGGATACCAACTAGGTATATAAAGATGACCAATCACCAAGCTACAGTCATTACCAAGCATACGGGTAAATGAAAGACGATCCGCTGGGGATAAATTGCAAGCATCCGGCAATTATCCGCAGGGACTGGCTGGGGATGTATTGAGAATCAATCAATAATCCGGGGAACAAATCACTAGCAAACGGTGAAAAGACCCACTGGCGACTTCAAAAGGATAACACTGCAAGCATACGGCAATGATCCAGAAGATTACTGGGGATATAAGTGCTTACTCAAGAGCAACTACCCAGAAGAAAGGGGGAATATCAACATCGAATATTGAATGAAGATAACCACAAAGGGGATTAGGGTTTACATCTACCGAATACGGGGCAGAAGACCAAAAATCTGGCTGAGAAAACGAGAGGTTTAACAATACCGACTACTGGGTACGAAACCAAAGACTCAGCTGAGGATAAAATTGCTAGCAACCGGCAATTATCCACATGTATCATAAGATACAGCTCCGCTGGAGAGAAAAATCACAGCGACATAGGATTTACAACTACCGAACACGGGGTAGAAGACCACAAACTCCACTGGGGATACCAATCACCACAGGGAATAGAACTCTGGTAGGGATAACACCACAACAACAGAAGATCCACCATCAGCCAGACCGAACCACAAAGGTTACCACTGCTAGGGGAAGAGATAGGACTCACAACTACCGAATACGGGGTAGAAGCCATACTCTGGTGGGAATAACCACAAATTAGGGTTTACATCTATCGAATACGAGGTAGAAAACCAATAACTCTGTGTGGGGATAGAATAAATCATGAATCCGCACGAGAAACCAAAAATGAGGTTTATTACAGACCACAAACTCTGTTGGAGAGTAGGGAATTAGGATTTACGACTACCGACTACCAGGTAGAAAACCAACAACTCTGGCTGGGGACTAAAAGGTATATAACCACAAGTTCTGCCAAGAAAGCCAGGAGAATAGGACTTACAGCTACCGGTATAAGGGTAGAGGCCAAAATCGACTCTTGCGGAGGAATGAAAGGTATATAACCACAATTTCCGCCAAGAGGAAAGGAACAATAGGACTTACAACTACCGGTATAAGGGTAGAGGCCCGAAATCGACTCTTGCGGAGGAATGAAAGGTATATAACCACAAGTTCCGCCAAGAGGAAAGGAACAATAGGACTTACAACTACCGGTATAAGGGTAGAGGCCCGAAAACTCCGCTGGGGAACAACCCACTAGGAAGCACGATATAGTTGACAAAACGCCAATTCGGGAATATTCCGAAAAGACAGACCGAATCAAGACACGTCCTATGAGGATATAAATCAATAGGAAAACTCCATCCCAATATATATGCTGGGAGGAAACGGAAGAAACCGTCATCCACGAGGGTATATCTCAGTGGGGAACTGCAGAAGGACAGACAGACACTTTCTGCTTATGGGCTGACTCTATATGGAGATATTTTAAACACCCGACATCTGCTTAGGAAGATCTATAAAGATCCGTATCACCATAGCAGGGAACAACAAACAAAGGATATATGGCAAAAATGCAACATGAATATCTGAATGTTTCATGAATATGCATGAATATGCGTGATTTATGTTTGATGAATGCTGACAAAACAGACATATCTAACACAACAGGTCCAGGAATCAAACGTCCGGTATTACACTTCCAGGGGAAAACCAACTGGAAAGCCAATTCTGCTGGAGATCTACATGCTATAAAGCAAAGATCTGCGGGTACTGCTGGGAAGCAGAAGCAAAAGAATCAGAGATATCTGGAGAATACCAAATCTCTGAGTGATGGATCAGCGATCATCCCAACTAGGGCACAGAAAGTCGCAACAGGCAAAGAGCCACAAAGACAAATCTGTTGGCGAACAAGAGAATCTCAAAGTCCTGCAGGGGATCCTAGCAAACACTGCTATGGAAACGGATCCAACATAACTCCATTGGGGAACAACCCACTGAGGAAGGAAAGGTCACCGGATAGAGTTTGGCTGCATAAGTAACTCTACTGGGGATACTGTCAGCTACTCTCTTGGGGAACAACCCACTGAGGAAGGAAAGCACCAAACAAGTAGATTCTGCAACAAACCACTCTACTCGGGGCGAACACACATCTGTCGGATCACATCAGTAAACTCTGCAATAAAAGCCGCTCTACTGAGGATCGAAAAGTAATAAAGAAATCAATACAATCTCTGGATAACGGAGCCATCAACCGACCATACCGGGGATTGAAGGAGGTTCAACAGGCAATACTGCCACAACAACCGCTCTGCAGACAAATGCTGGAGAAAGATGGATGAAAATGCTGGGATATCAACCCAATCAACCACTGAATAGGAAAATAAATCCTGTTCTGCTGAGAAGATCAACCATTTTGATAGAGAGAAAGTAAACAACTCCGCTCGCGACTGCGCTGGGAAGGAGTGACAACAACTTTGCTCGCGACTTCGATGGGGATGTCAATAACAGCTCTACTGTGCCAAGGAGACAAATAAAGTCTGGGGATAGCGATCCACTGGAGAAAGTGGCGAGGCACCAAGGTGGCAAACCATCAACTGCCGAATCTTCCACAAGGAAAGCATCCATGCTGGGGAAAACTGCCGCTGGAGAACACTGAATCTTCAACAAAACTCTGCTTGGGGAACAACCCCACCAACAACTCGACTTGCAATTATGCTGGCAGATCACTTGGGGAGAAATACGGGATACGAGGATATCAACCCACTAACCACAAATTTTCTGAACAACTGAGCAATCAAGCCGGAGAGAGACTACTGCTGGAGAACAGACTGAGTCTTCAATACACTACTCTGCTTCGGGGAGTCAAAATCCACAGAAGCTCTGCTTAGGGAATAACCCCAACAACCAAATCTCTACTTGGGGGACAACCCCAACAACCAAATCTGGAGAAGAAGGATACAAACCAACCCAGGAGTATGAACAAATGTCTTACCTGTTGGAAACCATGCCACCCTTGGGAGAGCACTGAGAAATTCTTTGAGTATCCTTTTATCATTGTGAATGTTCACTTTGTTTAAAACAATAATCTTTGAAAAAATTTGTTTTTAAAGCAATGATATTTTTATCAATCAAAACATGCAAAACATTTGTTGAATTGAAACAAATAAGAGTGCAAATAATTGGATAAAAGCTCAAATTTATTTGATGGAATGGTAGCCTGCAAATGGCAAGACTCCATAGATCTATACAAATTTGAAATCAGTGATATATATTTGAAGAGGGCTACATTGAACATAATGATCCTTTCTCTACCAATTTGAATCTCGATGTATTCGAAGCTTCAGTTGACGACGAATCGAGAATCCTCTGACGAACAGACAGCTGGTGAACAGAAAGTCTCGTCAGGATGCAGTTACTGGCCTGATCCCTAATTCTTGCCTAGATTGCCCCAGAGTGAGGTACTCAATCTAGCGGGACGCAAATATGCTCTTTTTATCAAGTCTCTAACTTTTGCCTGGATTACCCTTGCGGGTTCTCCACCGAGACGCTCATTTTTGCCTAAGCCGCCCTTTCGGGTTTTCAACTTAGCAAGCTATTCTGTTTTTTCATTTGCATATACTTTTTTTTTATTAGGCAAAGTATCTCTTGACTGCATCTGAATTCACAGGACGAGTGAAATCCTCCCCATCCATTGTTGTAAGCATCAAAGCTCCGCCTGAAAAGGCTCTCTTAACAACATATGGACCCTCGTAGTTTGGAGTCCACTTGCCCCTGGCATCGGGCACGAAAGACAAGACTTTCTTGAGCACAAGGTCACCTTCTCGGAACACACGAGGCTTGACCTTCTTATCGAATGCTTTCTTCATTCTCTGCTGATATAACTGACCATGGCACATGGCATTCAATCGCTTCTCTTCAATCAGGTTCAGCTGGTCATAACGACTCTGAATCCATTCAGCATCAGTCAACTAGGGACTTGAGGGTATCATTCTTCTTTTTTTCTCTTTGAAATTTTTTTCCTGATTTTTGCTTTTATTTTGATTTTTCACCCTCTTCTTTTTTTTTTTTTTTACATTACATTTGTAATGCCCCAGTTTGACTGTTTTGCTGATTCTCATGATACAGCTGAATGAGCCTCTTTTGTGCTCGAGAAGGATAGGAAATCTCATCAGGAATCCCCTTCAACATCATCTTCCTCTGCTTCGAATACAAAGAATTCAAGATTGGGAGATGGCGTTGGATCATTATGTTCAATGGGTTTAGAAATCCCTGCATAATGATTCTGGATAACGAAAAGCTTTTGTATTTAAACAAGCAAATCATTTATGCAGATGAAAAGGCTATTTTTGTTTTCCAGGGTTTTTTGTGATCACTGATTTCATGCAAAAAGCAAAAAGTGAAAACAAGTGGAAAAACAAATGTTTAACAATGCATTAATTGAATGAAAATATCATTGTATTAAAATGTTGCCAACAATATCATCACTTCTCCTTTTGGCATGGGAGAAGGGTTTTGAACAAAGTGAACAAATCACGCTTACTTATGAATGACCGTAGGAACATCCACATCGACCCAATTGTGGCAGACACCACCAGGAATAACAAAATTGTTCAAATCCTCTGCATCTTCTTCAATGATAGCAGCAGCTTCCTCAGATTGCTCATCATACGCCCCAGAACAGTAGCCAATGCCAGCCCGGGATTTAATCCGTCAAAAGCACTCGGTCGAGAATATTCCTCCTTGAGTTCGCAATTTTCTTGCTCAAGATGATCCATCAATCTCGAAGAATCGGCTCTGGTGTAGTACCGGCGAGGTGCGTCTTCAAAATAAATGAAGATCGCAGGGTCAGGCCACATGACGGGAGACTGGAACAAAACACCCGCTTATACAAATGATGCATGAAGTGTTTATGCATATGCTTGTTTTTGATTTCAAAGGAACTCGAGGGTTTTATTTGCGAACTTTGAAATATTTAAGCATTTTGATCATATATGAGAATATCTCATCAGATATGTCAGGTGAAAAAAAATTTTCCGGTTTTTTCCATGTTTGAAAATTTTGCAAATAAACTCCTTTGAGTTCCTTGAAAATTTTCTTTTTATCTGATGATATGGATGTAGATGAATGCATGAATGTATGAATGCAACAATCACACTCAAGGATCAAGCAAAGCACACCAAACAAAGGTCATGGGAAAGCTCATTGTATCCCTAATATCAATCATCCATTTTGGTGGATTTAGGTTTTCACCCTATCGACACCCAAGTTCCATCGATATTAACGGTACATGAACCGGTTCAATCATCCTTAATATCAACCAGCCGCTTTGGTGGATTTTAGGTTTTACACCTGATCCGGGATCCATTGATATTAACGATGTTTGAACGACTCAACCACGAATCACGGGTTTGCTGAGAGTCACGAGCATGGAGTCTTGGTTAAGAACCACCCAAAGGGAGTGTACTAGGGTTTAAACCTGCCAGACATGTTCTACCAGAGGTTCCCATAATCATCGTCCCATCTCTCGGATATTATCGGAGGAACGAGTACTCGTATTCCAAAAATATTCTCAAGAGAGACTCTTATGAGTGTAGTATCGCGTGACAATCGCATCAGAACTTACATCTGAACGACCTCCGCACTACGTCCTAAAAATAGGCCAAGATGGGTTTGGTAAACTAAGGTCCTTGGCTTCTAAGGCACATGATTGAATGAATAATGCCTAACCACAAATAACTTGTGTGACATTATTAATCCAACATGACCTCCACCAAGTGAATGGACTCGCAAGTCAACTGGCTAAGGAATACTCCACACCAGTCAACAAGACTACGCCATTCTCCTATCCTAGAGTGCACTCGAGTTCGGGTATAGAACTCATCTCACAGAGATCACCAAAGCAAACAGCATTTGTATATCAAGCAATTCAAACATTACAATCAATACAGTTATCCCAAATTGTACAAAAATATGTCAAATAACAAATAATAAGATATCACACAAAGGCGAAAAGTAGGCAATACCACCAGGGAAGGTCTAATGTTATCCCCAGCAGAGTCGCCACTTTCCTGTAGCGGTGTATTCGTCGCTATATGATCTATCAATTAAATCATAAGCAAAGTATACAATGAATTCGAGTCGCCACCGCACTTTTATTTATCCTAAGGACTGGTTAAAAAGCGAACAAAAATCTAAGAAGTTTTACACGTAGAAAACCAATAAAAAGATCAGAGATCGGGGTAAGGGGTAAATTACGCAAAGGGAAGGTGTTAGGCACCCAATGCGTCCTAGGTACTCCTAGGGAGCCCTTTTCACACTTGTTGTTTGAAATTATTATTTGTTATGACATAAGTAATGTGCAAACATGATTGGGAGGATGAGGAAAGAATGTACAAATTAATTATTTTTGTGTTTGAACGGATGAACCCGTTGCCTACATACCTTCCATCAAAGGTAAGGATCAAAACGCCGTAGTTCGGCTAAAAACTTCCAAAAGTTAGTGGATTCAATTTTAAAGCACAAGCTCAAAGGTCTTACGTTACCCACGGGAGAAAACTCAACCTTAAGAAACAACAAGTCCACCATGTGAGAAAAGCTTCAACTTGCTAGTGAGGGGTTAACCCTATAATAAGCAAGGAAGACTTACGATTCAATCAACTAAGGACAAATAGGCGAGATTAATATCAACCAACTAGGGTAAATCAAACCTATAGCTAATGTATGAAAACTTAACAAAACATGGACAAAGCCACAAAAATCATTTGAATGAGTGAAGTTATTTGGATTATTTACAAAAAGGTCAAAGTATGATTAAAGTCAATTCAAAATGAAGTATTTACAAAAATGAAGTTTGGAAAATCATGGACTTAAGGTCCAAGTTTCTAATTTGAAAAGGGGTGAGAATGTTTGCACAACATTTATTTCAAGTTTTTAAACATGTGTGAAAAGTTTAGGACACAATGGGATGAATGGAATGGAAGAGTGAAGGTAAAACTTCTTAGGAGGGTCCACCTCTTGAAATCATATAGAAGATGATTCAAGTGGGTCCTTAGGAATAGGCTACAAATGAGCAATAATATGAACATGGTAACAGATGAAAGTAAATAAAAGCGGATACTGGATGCCACTCAATGGTCTTATACCTGTCTCCTAGAACAAGTAAGGATATCAGAAGCCACTCTATGGACTTACACTAATCTCCATCAGAATAAAACAAAAAAAACAAAACAGGGAAGTCAACTGCCAATCCATCTGGACTTATGTTAACCTCCACAGTATGATCCTAGGAATACAAATGCCACATCACAGGGACTTACAATGAATCCTCACATACAACAACAATGCTCAAACAAAGAGCAAAGAAGATATGAGTGACCAGTGAGGTCTTACACTCTATCTCTTCCATGTCATAGGAACAAAAGCCAATCAATATGGACTTACAATTGTCCTCAATGGGAAAACATCAGTGTCACAAGGACAAAAGAAATGATCATGCACTGATGGCAAACAAAGATGATAAATGCACAACGACAATCAATGATAGTAAATGCACAATGGCAAATCAAGTAATCATGTATAAATGAATCAAGTAATCAATCACATAAATTCAAGTAGCACACGCTATAACCATTCAATGAGGCTCAAGCAAAAGGGTTTGACTATGAAAGTCCACTGTAAGAGGTAAGTGTCGCTCTTAACCTTGCCATTGAGGGGCTAAGGTGAAGCAGATGAAAGGATATGAGGGGTGTACCTCATTGCTTCTATCTCAGGTCCGAGAGAGCATGTAAATATAAGAATGTGGGGGAGTTCAGAAAGATGGAACTCTTTCCCCGATTGAAGACTCTATAGATCTTGGGTTTGGATCTCAATGCTACAACCATGTAATGGGAGCAAGGAGAAGACTCACAGAATAGTGGGAGATAGGCTACATATCTCTTATATCCACCAATTGCCTCAAATGAGGACTTTTCCTGCTTGGGACAAACATAAACAATCACAAACATTGCCTCTTAAGGAGGACTTCAGACAGTTTGCCCGGCCAAATAACAGGCCGGGTCTCCAGACTACATGAAGAATAGGGAGTCTACCTCAATGCAAATTGCTATTTAAGCAAAGCAATGCAAGTTCTTAAGAGAACTGAGCAACTAGGGGTACCTGAAATCAGTCAAATATGATCAGCATCCCAACATAAACAAAACAACAACAATAAGAATCAATCAACAATCAAACAATGATGTGTATAGCACCAAGTCCATGTGAACCAAGCACCCTACAACACAAACAAATTAGTATACAATGATCAAAGTAAACAACTCAATTATGAATCAACCTCCTTAAGGCATTAGCTTTTTAACCTGAAAAGTCAAAGTCAAGCTCAAACATAAGTAACAAGACCACTAGGCCAAGCCTAGGGTCCAAAGGAGGGAAAAAACTTAAAACAGCAAGTAAAACATAATCAAAGTCAAGATAATTCAAATAATAAGAGACCCCAATCGGTCCCATATCCAAACTATGCACTAATTTCATTTTATGCACAATTTAAGGCAAAGTGATCAAAGTTGAATCACATATGCACAAACAGAATAATTTCAATTAAACCCAAACCAAACCAACTCAATAAATCTCACAAAAATTCATGTCTAAACAGAACCTATTCAGTGAGCTATATGTCAATTTTCATACCATTTGGATAAAAGGAACTCTGGAAATTAAATCAACATGTTAAGGCATGCAAGAACACAACCAAATTAGATCATAAATCACATGTCAACTTCAATAAATTGTAAAACAGTGATATCACATGGGAAATGGATGGGACCAAGGCCAAGTGAAAGCTATACATGTTAGAAACTACTCCACCAAGTTTCATATTCATAGGGTTAGGGATGAGGAATTGGCGACATATGTAAAAATGTTACACAAGCAAAGCCCTAAAAATGCTAAGCAGCAAACAAAAATTCTAATCAAATAGAAAATAGATCAATAAAATCCACAAAAATTCATGTTGAAAGTTAACATATACATTGTATCTCATGCAAAAAATCAGGGCCATAGGCCTAGGGAAAGCATGGAAAAATAATTCATAAACTCAGCATATCAAAGCGTGACACATATTGTCACACTCAAAAAGAATTAATCACATCTAACAAACCAGAGGTCCAAAAATTACAAATGATGCATCAAAATCTCCAGGCATGAGTTAAGAATCAACATATAAATTTTCAATTAATTTGGAGCTAGCATGATTATTCTATGATTAAAATGGTGAAACACATAAAATTAGCACACATGATAAAGATCCCTAAACCAATCTAAAAATTACCAGGCACAACTTCTAAAAATATGCTCATAAAATTCTACAGGGAAAATGGAGGCTATAGAAAAAATCCTCATATTTTTTTGATCATTAAAATATTTTTTATGATTTTTTAAGTTTTATATGATTTTTTAAATAATTATTTAGATTATTATAATTAATTAAAGTGAAATTATTGAATCCAGTGGCACGCTCGTAATTAACACGCCTTGGCCCAAAACGCTGCGTAGCCACTTAACGCGCTGGCATCACGCGATTGGATGGCTTCCGCGGGAAACACGAGTTTGAAAGTGGCCAAGGCAATTTCAGAATCAAACGCAGCATTTTCCCAGATTTTCCCAAGAACACCATCAGTTTTTTCCAGAAATGCAACAACATCAAGAACACCAAACTTCCATGAAAAATTACAAATGGATATACGCTGGAAAGGTCTCAAGGTCAGGATCACAGATATGCAAACGATTTTGTCTAATTGTTCCTATATTTCAAGAATCGAATGGATTAGGTTTTTGCATCCTCACTTCTAATCAACCTAACTTCCTCTATGTTCATCCAAATCCAAAACTAAATACATCATTGAACTCTACATGAAACGGTCTTTAAAACGCATATGAGTATTCATTGATTCGTGAGGTTCGAAAAATTACCTTTGTTTGATGACAGCAGTGATTTGTGATGTATTTGCGCGTGGAATGTCAAAACAGTTGAAGAATGATCTTCAAGGAGTTGGATCCAATGCTCAGGTTCAATCGAAGTTGCTCCTAATGCGCAAAAATCAAATTCACCATTGATGGACCTTTCTTGGACAGTTGCGAATTGTGGCTCCTTTCAATCTAATTCACCAAAACAGTTCCAGAAGAAGTTGGATGGAAGTTGCAGCAAAAGGAATTTTCCAAATTGATGAAGAAATGAGAGAGTTTCGATCCAATTTGCTTGATGTGTTCTTGAGAGAGATTGATGAATTTGGAGGGAATTTTGGATTCTGATTTGTGAAATGTGATTCTGTTGTGATTTAGAGATGATTAAGAATATATATGTGTGATTAACCAAGCCTTAATCTCCTTCATTAGCAAAATGGAAAGTGATTAGCAAATGATGATTTTCAAGCTAAGGGCAAAATTGAACTTTCACATGCCAGCTCATGACAGCTCAATGCCAGCTCACACAAACCCCAAATACCTGTCATGAACTGTTGCCACTTGTTTCATGTTGATTGGATGAGTATTTTGCATTTTCCACATGTGATGGCTATGTTATGCATTTTTTCAAGTTCATTTCAAAAGCTAATTTTCAAACCATGAAGCCTTGGCATATTATGAGTATTCCAACCAATTCCAAATATCATTTGTGAAGTGTTGCAAAAATCCCCATTCAAAAATTCCCATTATTTCTCAAGTTGGACAATTTTGCCCCTGGTTCATTTAACTGTCCAGTTGAAATTTGACTTTTTGCATTGACCTTTTTTGAAGAAATCCAATTATGCACCATGAAAGTACATGTCAAATGGAGTTCGTGCATATAAAGATCATCCAATTCGGACACTCCATGTGGAAGTTATGCCCTCCTGATTATGGGTCATTTTTGAAATTCACTGGACCATAACTTGCCAACCATACATGGGATTTTCAAGTTCTTGGACTTTTTGGAATTGTGAGAACAAGATCTTCAACTTTCATGTTGGACAAAATTCCATTTGAAGCTTTCTTGGACACGTAATATTTGGGAGAAAAACTTTCCATTTTGGGCAGGTGAGAATTACAGGTCATTTCCACTTTTGGAAACTTTTTGTCTGACTTCAAATTCTTCAACCTTGATCTTTGAAATGCCAAATGAAGCTTATATGGACATGAATGAGACCTTTCCAACCATCTCACACCCTCCAATCCCTGATTAAATGCACAGTTGACCACAGTTGACTTTTGTTGACTTTTCTATGGTTTTGGATGACTGGGCCATGTTCTGATGAATTCCAAGCCTCTTTCAATTGAGATCTTGATTCCAAATGATATCACAAGTTATATGAACTCTTTATGAATGATCATGGTGTCCAAATTCTTCAAGAATGGCCATTATCCATTGCTCAAGGCCTGATTTGACTGTTTTGACCTGGTCAGCTTCATCTGCAAGCAACAAGGTTAGATGACAATATTTTTGTACTTTTGGTTAGTGAACATATGAAAAGCAATGATATACAAATGCAATACATGCTTGGTGATCAAGAACCACACTCACAAGGTATCCCACCCACTATGAAGGAAGCTAGGGTATGCAATGATCCTTGAGGCCATGATATGATATGATATGGGCCATGAGGGATCTTAGGGCCAAAATTGGGGTCTTACAGCTGACTACTCAGGTTGATGAAGGATTGATGGGAACTCTGGTTCAGTTCTATGATCCTCTGTATCACTACTTCTCTTTTCCAGACTTTTAGCTATTGCCTACCCTTGAGGAGTATGCTCATCTTGTGGGTATTCCGATTCTGGATCAGGTGTCGTTCAGTGGCTTGGAGAGTATTCCTACTTCTCAAGAGATCGCAGGCTTGTTGCACATAGATGAATCCTTGGTTAAAGCTCATATGATGACCTAAGATGGAATTCAAGGTCTCCCTTCTGAGTTCCTCATCGCTCAAGCTACCGTTTATGGGAAGGCCATGAGTGAGGATGCTTTTGAGGCCATATTTGTGCTTCTCATCTATGGATTGGTATTATTCCCCAACATCGACAAATTTGTGGATGTGAACGCTATTAGGATCTTCTCTGTTCTTAATCCCGTTCCGACTCTGTTGGGTGATACCTATGTCTCTTTGCATCTGAGGAATGCGAAGGGTGGTGGTGCTATTGTGTGCTGTTTGCCTCTGTTGTATAAGTGGTTTATTTCTCACTTACCTCAGACGGTCGCTTTCAAGGAGAACAAGGGATGTCTACGGTGGTCTACGAGGATTATGTCTCTCACTAATGATGATATCTCTTGGTATGATCGTGCATATGACGGTATCCAGATTATTGATTCTTGTGGTGAGTTCTCCAATGTGCCTTTTCTTGGTACATGTGGTGGGATTAGCTACAATCCGGTTTTAGCACGTCGTCAGCTTGGGTTCCCCATAAAGGATAAACCTAATAACATTCTGTTAGAAGGTGTGTTCTTTCAAGAGGGTAAAGATCCCCAAGGCCTGAAAGCCAGGATGGTCCGCGCTTGGCGCAAGATTCACAAGAAGGGTAGAAGTGAATTGGGTCCGAAGAATTGCATTGCTCTCGAGCCGTACACTGCTTGGGTAAGGAAGAGAGCATCTGAGTATCTCATGCCTTATGATTATCCAAGACCTACATCGTTGGTTGCGGTTGGGCCTTCAACCCTCCCCAACCAAGGCGTAGAGGAGTTGAGAGACGAAGACCTTTCACGTGCCTGGATCCGTGAAAGAGAAGAGTTGCTTCAGGAAATCAAGGAAAAAGACGCCATGATCGAGTTTCTCGAGCATCAGGTCATTGATGATCCTGATGATACTTGGACTTCTTTACTTCCTCAGTCTTCTAAGTTCTGGAAAAGGAGGTATGACAGACTCGCCAAAGATAAGGCGGATATGGAAGCAGCATATGAGAGAGAGATTAAGAGGCTTCGTGCAGCTTTTCTTCCGGCATCCCGAGCTTCTAGGGACCCATAGGATGTTTATTTTCCTTTTCTCTTGTAATAATTGACAATTATGTACTTCTTTTTTCTCAAATATATTTGATGAGATGTTTTCCATATGCGATTAAATGCTTAATATTCAAAAAATTGCAAATAATACCCTAAAAGTTCCTTTGAAAAAAAAAACAAATCATGTGCACGAGCATTGCATGCATCATTTTGCATAAGCAGGTGTTATTCCGGTCTTCTTGTCTGTGGCCTAACTCTGTGCTCTTCATTTATTTTGAAGACAAGCTGACTCATCGGTACTACACCAGAGCCAACTCTTCTAGATTGATGGATCATCTCGAGCAAGAGAACCATGAGCTGAAAGATGAAGTCGCCAGACTCACTGCTTTGATGGAGCAATTCTTAGCTGCTCAGAATCAACCGTCTCCGACGCCTGCAACTCCTCCCTAGAGGACTGTTATATCTGAGGTTGCCTCGTCAACAGTGCCAGCTGCCAGTGCCCATTTCGTGCCAGCCATGCCAGTGCCCATTTCGTGCCAGCCATGCTAGTCGGGTTTCCGTGGGGTATGCCTCCGGGTTTTATGCCTGATATTCCAGCTCCAACATTTGCTTCCATGCCGGCATCTAGCCCGGTCCTTGCAATGCCTCCTCCTGTCGTGCATACCATTCCCAGGGTAGACGACACCATCTATCATTCTGAGCTGTCTAAGGGCCCAGATGTTAATGAAAAGATGGACGCTATGAACGACCAATTTCTTGAACTTCGCAAGGAATTGAAGACCCTTAGAGGAAAGGATTTGTTCGGCAAATCTGCTGCTGAACTCTGTTTGGTTCCCGGTGTTAAGATACCTGTCAAATTCAAAGTCCCTGACTTTGAGAAGTATAAGGGGAACACCTGGCCGCTCAGCCACCTGGTTATGTATGCCAGGAAAATATCTACGCAAACGGATAATGATCAACTGCTGATTCATTACTTCCAGGATAGTTTGTCCGGTGTGACACTTCTGTGGTATATGAGTTTGGATAGTGCAAACATCCGTTCCTTCAATGATCTTGGCGAAGCCTTCGTCAAGCAATACAAATATAACGTGGATATGGCTCCCGATCGGGATCAACTCAGAGCCATGTCCCAGAAGGACAAGAAGACATTTAAAGAGTACGCGCAGAGGTGGCGAGAGCTGGCAGCTCAGATTACTCCTCCGCTGGAAGAGAAAGAGATGACCAAAATCTTTTTGAAGACTTTGAGTTCATTTTACTATGAGCGGATGATCGCTAGTGCTCCCTCTGATTTCACCGAGATGGTGAACATGGGGATGCGATTGGAGGAAGGAGTCCGTGAAGGACGTTTATCCAAGGATGAAGGCTCTTCAAGCAAACGGTATGAGGCGTTTGCTAAGAAAAAAGATGGGGAAGCACATGCTGTGCAATCCCATGATAAACCCAGAAGACCCTCTGCCAAGAGGAAGCCCGCGCGTCTAGCCGGTAATCAGCACCAGGTGGCTCATATAGCACCTGTTTTCAGAGATTAGCAGCAATATCAGCAACACAACCAACAACAATCTCAACAGTATCATCAGCAACAACATCGCCCTCAGCAACAGGCTTACCAGCCTCGCAACAACAATAATCAAGCTAATTCGAATTATGAGAGGAAGAAGATCACTTTCGATCCAATTCCTATGTCATACGCTGAGTTGTATCCCTCTTTGATAGAGCGGAAGTTGATCACTCCAAAGGATCCTCCGGTTGTACCTGCTAACCCTCAGTGGTGGTATAAGCCCGACCAACATTGTGTTTATCATTCGGGTGCTCCCGGTCATAATATGGACAATTGCTATCCATTGAAGACTAAGGTTCAAGACCTTATGAGATGCGGAATTCTGAGCTTTGAGGACTCAGGCCCCAATGTTACGAAGAACCCATTGCCCGAGCATGGGAAGTCGGTTTACATGGTCCAGGGTTGCCCTGGCAAATACAAGGTCAAATATGTAAGCCATATTCGACAGTCATTGGTTGAATTGCATCGTCTACTGAGCGATTACAGTCATATGGAGCATGACCATGACAAATGTCGTATCTGCTCTGTTAATCATCTGGGTTGTCACCAAGTGCGTAGAGAGCTGCAAGAGTTGCTAGATGATGGGACTATTGAGATTCTTCAGAACAGAAATGTTGATGAATATGAACCAGAGGTGAATGTGATTTCTCCTGTGTTCAAAATTCCTGAGCTTGTTGTCATTCGTTATGATGGTAGAAAGCAGAAGGTCTCTCCTTCTTTGGTGATTAAGCCTGCAGGCCCTGTGCCTTATTCTTCAAACAAAGCTATTCCATTCCGCTATAATCCTGTTGCTGTGGAAGATGGGAAAGAAGTGCCTTTGCCTTCATCCTTGGTTGTTAACATAGCTGATGTGAGTGGGTTGACCTGTAGTGGTTGTGTGTTTTCAGCGCCGAAGCCTCAGGCTAAGGCTGACTCTGTTGTGCGTCCGGTGGGGAATCTTGTGAATCCTCCGAATCCGGCACTTGCTGTTGCTAAACCTTCCTCTGTACAAAAGACTCCTACTTCTTCTGTTGGCCCGAGTGGCACTGTGAATGAAGACTGTGATGAGATGCTGAGGCTCATCAAGAAGAGTGAGTACAACGTTGTAGACCAGCTTCTACAAACGCCGTCCAAAATCTACGTGTTATCTTTGCTGCTGAATTCAGAACCCCATAGGGAGGCTCTGCAGAAAGTTTTTGACGTGGCTTATGTTGATCATGACGTCACTATTGAACAGTTTGACAGCATCGTTGCAAACATTACTGCTTGCAACACTTTGAGTTTCTGTGACGCTGATCTCCCTGAGGAGGGAAGAGACCACAACATGGATTTACATATATCCATGAATTGCAAGAACGACGCCATGTCCAACGTGTTGGTGGACACTGGGTCATCTCTAAATGTATTGCCGAAGACCACTCTTTCTAGATTGTCATATCAAGGGCCTCCCATGAGGCAGAGTGGTGTTGTTGTGAAAGCGTTTGATGGGTCGCGTAAGACCGTGATTGGGGAAGTTGATCTCCCGATCAAGATTGGACCAAGTGATTTCCAAGTTACCTTTCAAGTTATGGATATCCACCCATCTTATAGTTGTCTCCTTGGTAGACCATGGATTCACGAGGCTGGCGCCGTGACATCCACTCTACACCAGAAGCTGAAATTCGTTAAGAATAAGAAACTGGTTGTGGTAGGGGGAGAAAAGGCTCTCCTGGTTAGCCACTTATCTTCTTTCTCATAAATTGATGCTGAGGATGAAGTTGGAATGCCTTTCCAAGATTTGTCTATTGCTGAGCCGATTGAGAAGAAGTCTCCTTCATTTGCTTCCTATCGAGATGCAAAACTGGCCATTGAATGTGGTGCAGTTGCTGGTATAAGAAAGATGATTGAGCTTGAAGATAACAAATCCCGGGCTAGCATTGGCTATTCTTCTGGGGTCTTCAATGAGAAAGGGCTGTTCAAGAGTGGAGGTTTCATCCACGCCGATCAAGTTGAGGAAGCTGCTGCTATTCTGGAAGAGGATGCAAAGGATACTGACAACTTTGTTATCCCTGGCGGGATCTGCCACAATTGGGTCGTTGTGGATGTTCCTACGGTCATTCATAAGTCAGCGTAATATGTTCATTTTGTTAAAAAACCCTTCTCCCATGCCAAAAGGAGAAGTGATGACATTGTTGGCAGCATTTATACAATGATATTTCATTCAATAAATTCATGTTAAATGTTTGTTTTCCCATTTTGTTTTCACTTTTTGCTTTTGCATGAAATCGGTGATCACAAAAAACCCTAAAAACAAGAATAAAAGCAATCTTTTCATCTGCATAATGATTTGTTTGTTTAAATTCTGAAGTTTTTTATTATCCAAAATCATTATGCAGGTTGATTCTTAAACACATTGAACATAATGATCCAACGCCATCTCCCAATTTTAAATTCCCTGTATTCGAAGTAGAGGAAGATGATGTTGAAGAGATTCCTGATGAGATTACCCGTCTCCTTGAGCACAAAGAGAAGGTCATTCAGCCGCATCTTGAGAATCTAGAAATAGTCAACTTGGGGTCTGAAGATTGTGTTCGGATGGTGAAGATTGGGGCACTCCTTGAAGAGTCTGTCAAGAAGGGGTTGATCAGTTTGCTACGAGAATATTCCGATATCTTTGCTTGGTCATATGAAGACATGCCGGGTCTAGATACAGATATTGTGCAACATTTCCTGCCTTTGAAGCCTGAGTGCGTGCCTGTGAAGCAGAAGCTCAGAAGAACTCATCCAGATATGGCAGTGAAGATCAAGGAGGAAGTTCAGAAGCAAATTGTTGCGGGGTTTCTGGTGACTTCTACATATCCTCAATGGGTGGCCAACATTGTGCATGTGCCCAAGAAAGACGGAAAAGTCCGTATGTGTGTTGATTACAGAGATTTGAATAAAGCTAGTCCAAAAGATGATTTCCCTCTACCACACATTGATATGTTGGTAGACAATACAGCTAAATTCAAAGTCTTTTCGTTTATGGACGGATTTCCCGGATATAATCAAATCAAAATGGCACCCGAGGATATGGAGAAGACAACATTCATCACACCTTGGGGAACATTCTGTTATCGAGTGATGCCCTTCGGTTTGAAGAACGCCGGAGCCACGTATCAACGAGCTATGCCTACCTTGTTTCATGATATGATGCACAAGGAGATTGAGGTCTATGTTGATGATATGATTGATAAGTCCCGAACGGAAGTTGAACATGTTAAGCATTTGTTGAAGCTTTTTCAGCGTTTGAGGAAGTTCAGGCTTCGTCTGAATCCGAACAAATGTACATTTGGAGTCCGTTCCGGCAAGTTATTGGGTTTCGTTGTCAGCGAGAGAGGTATTGAGGTTGATCCTGCAAAGGTCAAAGCAATACAAGAGATGCCTGCACCCTAAACTGAAAAGCAAGTCCGAGGTTTTCTTGGCCGCTTGAACTATATTTCCAGATTTATATCCCACATGACTGCCACATGTGCGCCGATATTCAAGCTCCTCCAGAAAGATCAGTCTCATGATTGGACCGAGGATTGCCAGAAAGCTTTCGACAATATCAAAGAGTATCTGTCTGAACCTCCGATCTTGTCTCCGCCTGTAGAAGGAAGACCTCTGATCATGTATTTGATCGTTCTTGAAGACTCGATGGGTTGTCTACTCGGTCAGCAAGACGAATCGGGAAAGAAGGAATCTGCTATCTACTACCTGAGTAAGAAATTCACTGATTGTGAGTCTCGATACTCAATGCTTGAGAAGACGTGTTGTGCTTTGGCTTGGGCCGCTAAGCGTTTACGCCAGTACATGATAAATCATACAACTTGGTTGATATCCAGAATGGATCCAATCAAGTATATCTTCGATAAGTCTGCTTTAACTGGGAGGATTGCCCGTTGGCAGATGTTGTTGTCTGAGTATGATATCGAGTATCGAGCTCAGAAAGCTATCAAAGGTAGTATCTTGGCTGACCATTTGGCACACCAGCCGATTGAAGATCATCAGTCTGTTCAGTACGACATCCCAGATGAGGAGATTCTGTATTTGAAAATGAAAGATTGTGATGAGCCAACACTTGATGAAGGTCCAGAACCTGGTTCTAGATGGATGATGGTGTTTGATGGCGCTGTAAATCAATACGGAAATGGAATTGGGGCAGTAATCATTACTCCTCAGGGCACACATATTCCGTTTACAGCAAGGCTAACTTTCAAATGCACGAATAACATGGCGGAATACGAAGCCTGTATTATGGGATTGGAAGACTGCATTGATCTGAGGATCAAGCATCTTGATGTGTATGGTGATTCGGCCCTAATTGTCAATCAGATCAAGGGTGAATGGGAAACGAATCAGCCAAGTCTCATTCCATATAGAGATTATGCGAGGAGGATGTCAACGTTCTTTACAGAAGTTGACTTTCATCATATTCCTCGAGAAGATAATCGGATGGCAGATGCTCTTGCTACGCTTGCTTCCATGATTGTGGTTAAGTATTGGAATGAAGTCCCCAATATCACCGTGATGCGCTTGGATAGACCGGCTCACGTGTTTGCAGTTGAAGAAGAAAATGATGACAAGCCTTGGTATTCTGATATCAAGAATTTCCTCCAGAACCAGGTCTAACCGCCTGGGGCATCTGTGAAAGATAGGAAAACTTTGAGAAGGTTGTCAGGCAGTTTCTACCTCAGTGGTGAAGTGTTGTATAAGAGAAATTTTGACATGGTTTTGCTCAGATGTGTGGATAGACACGAAGCAAACCTGTTGATGACTAAGGTCCATGAGGGTTCATTTGGTACTCATTCCAATGGACATGCCATGGCTAGAAAGACGTTGAGAGCAGGCTACTATTGGCTGACAATGGAGTCTGACTGCTGCAAATATGTGAAGAAATGCCATAAGTGTCAGATTTACGCGGATAAGATTCATATTCCTCCGACACTTCTGAATGTGATTTCATCACCATGGCCTTTCTCTATGTGGGGAATTGATATGATTGGCATGATTGAACCGAAAGCGTCCAATGGACACAGGTTTATTCTTGTAGCAATTGATTACTTCACCAAATGGGTTGAAGCCGCATCGTATGCGAATGTGACCAAGCAGGTGGTCGTGAAGTTTATCAAGAATCAGCTGATTTGCCGTTATGGTGTGCCTGATAAGATCATTACTGATAATGGATCTAACTTGAATAATAAGATGATGGAAGAGTTGTGCGCTGAGTTCAAGATTGCACACCATAATTCTTCTCCTTACAGACCCAAGATGAATGAGGCTGTTGAAGCTGCTAACAAGAATATCAAGAAGATTATCCAGAAGATGACAGTTACGTACAAGGATTGGCATGAGATGCTGCCATTTGCTTTGCATGGATATCGTACATCTGTCCGCACTTCAACAGGGGCAACCCCTTTCTCTCTTGTTTACGGCATGGAGGCTGTTCTCCCAGTAGAGGTGGAGATCCCATCAATGAGAGTCTTGATGGAAGCCAAGTTGACTGATGCTGAATGGATTCAGAGTCGTTATGACAAACTGAATTTGATTGAAGAGAAGAGATTAACTGCCATGTGTCATGGTCAGTTATATCAGCAGAGAATGGAGAAAGCATTCGATAAGAAGGTCAAGCCTCGTGTGTTCCGAGAAGGTGACCTTGTGCTCAAGAAAGTTTTGTCTTTCGCGCCCGATTCCAGGGGCAAGTGGACTCCAAACTATGAAGGTCCATATGTTGTTAAGAGAGCCTTTTCAGGCGGTGCTTTGATACTCACAACTATGGATGGGGAGGATTTCACTCGTCCTGTGAATTCAGATGCAATCAAGAAATACTTTGCCTAAAAAGAAAAACAGAATAGCTCGCTAAGTTGAAAACCCGAAAGGGAGGCTTAGGCAAAAATGAGCGTCTCGGTGGAAAACCCGAAAGGGAGATCCAGGCAAAAATTAGAGACATGAAAAAAGAATATTTGCATCCCGCTAGATTGAGTACCTCACCCTGGGGCAATCTAGGCAAAAATTAGGGATTTGGCAGGTAACTGCATCCTGACAAGACTTTCTGTTCCACAACTGTCTTTTCGTCAGAGATTCTTGATTCATCGTCAACTGAAGCTTCGAATACATCGGATTCAAATTGGTAGAGAAATGGTCATTATGTTCAATGTAGCCCTCTTCCAATATATATCACCGATTTCAATTTGTACAGATCTATGGAGTCTCGCCATTTGCAGACTACCATTCCATCAAATGAATTTGAGCTTTTATCCAATTATTTGCACTCTTATTTGTTTCAATTCAACAAATGTTTTGCATGTTTTAATTGATAAAATTTCATTGTTTTAAACAATAAAAAAATTTCAAAATTGTTTTTAAACAAAGTGAACATTCACAATGATGAAAGGATACTTAAGAATTTCTCAGTGCTCTCCCAAGGGTGGCATGATTTCCAACAGGGTAAGACATTTGTTCATATTCCTGGCATGGATGTATCCTCTTTCTCCAGATTGTTGTTGGGGTTGCTCCCCAAGCAGAGTTTCTGTTGAGATTTTGTGTCCCCTAAGCAGGGTATCTGTTGGGATTTCTCCCGAACAGATTTTGTTGACCAGAGCTTTATTATGACTCCTCCTCATTCAGAGTGCTTGTTGAAGACTTCAGTTTTCTTCTCCAGCAATATTCTCTCCCCAGCATGGGTGCTTTCCTTTTGGAAGATTCGGTAGTTGGTGGGTTGACATCCCGGTACTTCGTCATTTTCCTCGGGTAGATCCCCAGTGGAGTTGTTGGTATGATGTACTTCATCTATGCTATCTCTCCCCATCATAGTGTTTTGTTGAGGTTTTCACCTCCACTCCCTTCAGCAGAGCAGTGATTCTTTCCTCCTCAGCAGTTGTGATTTCCTTTTGGAAGGTTCAGTATTTGGTGGTTGATCCCCAGTTTTCCTTCTCTGCCTCAGATAAATCCCCAGTAGATTTGTGGTATGGTGGATTGTATCTGTGATGTTTCCCCTGCAGAGATTTGGTGATTTCCTGATGTTTTGATCCCCAGTAGAGTGGCTTGTGTGGCAGAATCTACTTGTGTGATCTTTTCTCCCTCAGTGGGTTTTCCCCTAGTGGAGTTGTTTGGAGTTGCTTTTGTGGCAGTTTTCGCCTGTGCAGTGAGCTCTTTTTCTCAGTTGAGACTGATCCCCTTGCAGAAATCTCGTGATTTCTCTACATCCCCAACAGAGTTGCTTTCGTTGCAGTTGCTGCCTGTTGAGAACTTCTGTTCCCCAGTTGGGTTGATTGACGATCCATCGCTCAGAGATTTTGTGATTTCTTTGATATCTCTGATCTTTTCCTTCCCAGCAGATCTTTGCTTTTTAGCATTCAGATCTCCAGCAAATTGGCTTTCCAGTTGGATTTCTTGGATTTTCCTCTGGAAGTGTAGTACCGGGCGTTTGATTCCTGGACCTGTTTGTGTTAGAAATGTCTGTTTTGTCAGCATTCATCAAACATAAATCACGCATATTCATGCATACTTTCAACATTCAGATATTCATATTGTATTTCTTGCCATATATCTTTTGTTTGTTATTTCCTGCTGATTGGTGATATAGATCTCTCTAGTAGATCTCCCCAAGCAGATGTCGGGTGTCTAATCTCTCAATATAGAGTCAGCCCCATAAGTAGAAAGTGTCTGTCTTTCTTTTTGCAGTTCCCCACTGAGATATATCCTCGTGGATGACGGTTTTTTCCGTTTCCTACCAACACATACATTGGGATGGATTTCCCTATTGAGTTATATCCTCATTAGGACGAGTCTTGATTCAGTTTGCCTTTTTGGTTTGATCCTGAATTGGCCTTTTTGCAACTGTCTCTTGTGCTTCCCTGTGGAATAAATGAATAAATTGCCCAGTAACCGGCAATAGTTCATCTTATCCCCAGCTGAGTCTTTGGCTTCTACCCAGTAACCAGTAGTTATAAGTCCTATCCTTTGTGGTTTTCTACCCAGTAGCCGGTAGTTGTAAATCCTATTTACCTTTTTCCCTCTTTGCGGGATCTGTGGTTGTTTACCTAGAGATTGGTATTTGTGAACTTTTTTGTTCCTCAGCAGGAGTCGTTGGTATTCTACCCAGTATTCGGTAGTTGTAAATCCTATTTCCTTGCTCTCCAGCAGATTTTGTGGTGTTCTACCCAGTAACTGGTAGTTACAAACCCTATTTTGTTGTTCCCTGTGCGGAGTTGTGATTCTTTTGCTCCCCACGCAGAGATTTTGGTATTCTACCCAGTATTTGGTGGATGTAAACCCTAATTCTTTTTTATCCTCATCGGAGTCATGGCTTCTACCCATTATTCGGTAGTTATAAGTCCTATCTCTGTGGTTTTCTACCCAGTATTCGGTAGTTATAAATCCTACTTTCATCCCCTAGCGGAGGTGACCTTTGTGGTTCATCCTGGTTGATGGCGGATTTTGCGGTCTTCTACCCAGTATTCGGTAGTTGTAAATCCTATATGTGGTTATTGTCTCCCTAGCGGAGTCTGTGCTTCTTTGTGGAATAGTTGGATAATTGCTCAGTATTCAGCAATCATTTATCCTTCTCCTCAGCTGAGTCTTTGGTTTTCTACCCAGTAGTCGGTAGTGGTAAACCTCTTGTTTCCTCAGCCAAAGTCTTTGGTCTTCTACCCAGTATTCGGTAGTTGTAAATCCTTTGTTCTCCCCTTTGCAGAGTTAACCTTGTTGTTCATCCTAACCGATGATGGTTACTCTTTGTGGTTATATTCATTCAGTGTTCGATGTTGATATTCCCTTTGTCTGGGTATTTGCTCTGAGTAAGCATTTGTATTCCCAGCAAGTCTTTTTGTGTATAGTTGTCGTATGCTAGCAATTTTATCCTCAGTGGGTCCTTTCACCGTTTGCCAGTGATTTGTTCCCCGGATCATTGATTTTTTATCGATGCATCCCCAGTGAGTCCTTGTTCATTTACCCTTTTGTTGGTAATGATTGTTGCTCCCTTTGATCGGTCATCTTTATATACCTAGTTTTGGTATCCCGATGCCTTTCTTTTCGGTTGATTTATCCTTTATTAACCCAGTAACCGGTTGTGGATAATCTTCCATGCGAGTGTGTTATCCACATTCTGACGGTAATGGATAATATATCTCATGCACTCTTTAGTCAAAGCCTGTTGTGTTTCCCCAGTCGAGTAAGATTCGTATTCCCTTTGCGGAAACGAATATTCTTTGTTCTCTTTTTGAGCGTATCTCCCAGTAACCGGCGGTATGTCTCCTGGATAATTGCCGTTTGCTTGCAATTTATCCCCAGCGAGTTATCTTTCGTTTACCCTGTTGTTGTTGGTAACGATTGTTTCTCTGTTCGGTCGGTCACCTATTATATACCCAGTAACCGGTATCCCTGGTGTTCCTTCCATGCGAGTATACTATCCATGTTCTGAAGGTAATGGATAATATATCTTATGCACTCTTTGGTTGAAGCCTTTTGTTCTTCCCCATTTTAGTAAGATTCGTTTTCCCGTTGCGGAGCCGAATGTCCATCCTGTAAGTCGATTTGCTTTTTCAAGCCCTCCTTTCGGATGATGAGTGTTTTGGCATATATACCAATTCACGCTTTGGTCGGTCACCTATTATATACCCAGTAACCGGTATCCCTGGTGTTCCTTCCTTCCTGCTCCCTATTATGACCTTGGTCTCTTGTGGAATCAGATTTTCCTGGGTGGATGTACCTTTTTCTGGTCTTCCTCAGATGTTTGGTTGATTGATATCTCTCACCCTTATACCGGTCTTAGATATTCTTTCTTCCTGAGCTTGTGGTTCTTTCACCCAGTAACCGGTGTTCAGATCACATGTCTCTTTGAGCTTGTTACCCAGTAACCGGTAACACCTCACCTTGCAGTTTTTCCTCCAGGATAGTCTCTTTGTTAGACATTCCCCAGCGGAGTTTCTGTTGTGATTTTACCCTTTTGCTGTATTGGCGTTTTCCCCAATATATGCAATTTTCCCCGGCAGGGAGGTTCTGTGTGAATCTTTCCCCAGTCCGAGTCCGGATTTTTATCCGAGGTATCCTTTGTGGATAGTTTTATTGTATTGGCGTTTTCCCCAGTACACGCATCTTTGAGTCAGCTTGAGTCTTTCCGTTGGATTCGTTCCCTTTGGAAACTTCTTCTTTTCCCCAGTTTGAGTCCTTTACTCCCCAGTAAGGTCTCTAGTCCAGTCGTGTCCTGCTCACGTAATGTCAAGTCCTTTTCCCTAATTCAGAATCGTGTCCTGCTCACGCAGTCTTTTCTTATCCCCATGAGAGTCCTGTTAGAGTCTCTGTTCCTAGTGAGTGTATTACTCCGATGGATCGTCTTTTCTTCTTTGTGGACCCATATTCTCACAGAGTTTGTTTCTTTACATGCATACATTTGCATCATGAGGTCTCTTAGGGACCAAAATTTGTCTCATTACTGTTATTTAAGCCCATTCTACCGCGTCGAGATGAAGATTTTAACCTTCACTTCTCCGGTTAGAATGACCTTAAATAGGGGCATCTGTAAGACCCCAATTTTGTCCCTAAGATCCCTCATGACATCATATCATAACATTGCATTGCCTCAAGGATCATTGGACACTTTGCTTCCTTCCCTGTGGGTGGGATCTTCTTTGAGAGTGATTCTTGATCTCCAAACATGACTTGCACTTGTATATCATTGCTTTTCTTTTAATCACTAACCAAAATGTACACAAATATGTCATCTAACATTTGTCTTGCAGCTTAAGTAGTCAACCAGTCAAGGCAATTCAAATGAATCCTTTGTGCAAGAGATGAAGTTTACATTGAGATATGGATCATGTGATCGTTATTTGGAGCTTATGTGAGCTATAGGTTCATTTTGGAGCAAGTTCCCAAGTGGCAAAGGCCCCAAATTCATCAGAACATTTTCAGGTCATCTAAGGACCAATGCCAGTCAACTGAAAGGTCAACTGTGGGTTTTGAATTGAGAAATTGAGTTTCTTCATCCCATTCATGTCCAAATCATGCTTATTCATCATGTCAAAGATCAAGGTTGAAGAATTTGAGGTCAAGTCAAAAGTTTCCAAAAATGGAAAGTGACCTATAATTTCAACTTTCCAAAAATGGAAAGTTTTTGATCCAACTTCAACTCAACTTTCCAACATCAAAGAAGCTTCAAATGAATTTTTTTCCAACATGAAAGTTGAATATCTCTCTCTCCCATTTCCAAAAAGTCCAAGATCATGAGCATCTGATGAATGGTTGAGGAGATATGATCAAATCATTGCCAAATGTGCATGGAACTTCAAATGGCCATATCTTTTGATTCATAACTCCAAATTTGGTGCCTCTTTTTCTAAAATGCTTGTCATGACATGAAGTTTTCAAAACATTCATCACATTGCATGAATTTCCATCATATGATAATTTGTGCATTCAAGTCAATTTTGGAGGGAAACTTGAAAATTCAAAAATGGTGCATCATGAGAACTTTCTACCATTGCCAATGTGTTTAAAAAATGATTTTAAGTGACTTTGATCAAGCACATGGCACTGTTCACGTGGGATTAGTCCATGCACCATGCATTTTTGAAATTTTTGCCAAAACACCTTATTTTGCCTAATTTCAATTAAGTGTGGATTAACAATGTGATTAAGAGAGCATATAAATACTAAAATCTAACAGAATTTGAAGGAGGTTAATCATTTTTCACCATTTCTAGATCCAAATTCTCTCTCCCTCCAAAATTTTCTCTCAATCATAATTCAAATTTTCTTCAAATAACATTGCAATTTTATTTCATATTCTTGTTCTCTGGCTTTGGTATAGTGCAGATCAAGCTTTGGATTGTGGAATTCGTGCAAGAATCAAGTGTAGCAAGTTCATGAAGGTGAAGATGGAAATTCTGATTTGAGCTAGATCTACACGGTTTCAAGCTTCCATTTCTTTATCAAACGTCATTACAAGTATTCTGGATTGGATTTGGATCATTCAAGGCCTTGGGTCGTGCATTTCAAAGAAGCTGCTCTTCAAGAGGTTAATTTTTCGACCTTCATAATTCTCAAATCCATGCACATGTTCATGTAGATCTACTCTTGCTGATGATTCTGGTGAAAATTTCATGAAAAATGATGCACTATAGCATGAGATATGTGTGATTGAAGTTTTCCATTCATTAATGTTTTTGCTCGATTTGATTTACACATGATGAATTATTGTGAATGGTTAGTGGATTCTTATTCCTTGCATGATAACGGTTCGATTGGTATAAGTTTTATGGATTTCTGCAATTTTTGTTCATGAACCTTCACTGTTCATCATCGTCTTCATGAGGAAGACGATGTAGCGTCCGATTTGTGTCCATATTGCGTCCGCCTGGTTCTTGCTGACGCTGGCCTAGGGCTTTTGTTTTATTCGTCCATGTAATTGCCTTGCTAGCACTATGATTGGTTCACTTTTGTTTGACTGTGCCACGCATCCTTTTGACCGCCACCTAGACTTAATGAAATGCTGCGTTTCATTGCCTGGCACGCTCATTTTCAAATTCGTACACGGTTCGATCCCAGCGTGCATCACATATTCAAATTCATTCATCATTTATGCATTTCCCTCCATATTTCATGGTATGCTTCATTTTCATTTTAAATTTTTTCTTCCAACTTCAAAAATTCATAACAATTTGAAAAATGCTCCAAATAATTCCTTGTTTTTTGCTACTTGTTCATTGAGATGTCCTCTATTTGATGATGTTAAATTCTGAAGTTGCGCATGGCTGGATTTTGGTTTGTGCTATACTCTTTGATCATGTGTACATTTGTGACCTTGCTCCATTCATCTTATCATGAAATGCTTGATATTGATCCAAATGCTTTGAAATTTTGCATGATTATTCCTAACATGTTGTTGGATGTTTGAGGTTTGGTTTGGTATTTTTCTCATTTGCCATTTCTGTTTTATGTACATGTTTGTATGGTGTGACAATTTGTGTCACACATTTGGTTGTTCAACTTGTGCAATTTAATTTCCATATCAATTGATCTTTGATGCTTCTGATTTTTTGTATGATGATCATGTTGGATGAGTTGAATGCTCATGAATTTTTCCAGAATTGTTTGGATCATTTCTTTTTTGATTTGGAATTTTCATTCATAATGATCATTTGTGAGCTTTGAAATTGTCTTTGACTTCTCTTGCTCATTACATGGCCTTGCTTGATGATTTTGCTTTGGCCCTTTTTAGGACATGTTAATATGTGTTTGAAGTTGCATTGTGTTGAATTTCAGCTACTGTTTTGAATTTTTTCTTCACCTTTGACCCTAGGCTTTGACCTAGTGGTTTGTACTTACACGTGAGCTTTGAATTTCAGGACCAAGCACCTAATATCCATGGTTGATGTTGCTTCATCATTTGAATGTTGATATTTGCTATTGATTGCTAACATTTGTTTGTTTTGTAGGTTGATGATAATTCACTTCAGTTTGCCTTATGGCTTATATGTTGTACATTGGGATTGTCTGTTTGTTGTTGATTGTTGTCTGTTTGTCTGAACACTGTACTGATTTGTTTAGTTGTTTACACAGGTACCTAAGTTGCTTTAAGTTCATTTGAACTTTGATTTGCTTTACTTGTGGTAGGCATACCACTTAGGTATAATCCCTATTCTTCATGTAGTCTGGAAGACCTGTCATGTTACTTTGGCAGGCACCTGTCTGAAGCCCTCCTTAAGAGTCCATGTTTTTGTTTGTTTAATTTTGTGCCAAGCATGTTAAGTCCTCTTAAGAGGAAATTGGCAGATAGAAGGGATGTGCAATCCATCCCCTGCTATTCAGTTGTGTCATTCATTTTGCTCACACCATGTGTTGATGCACTTTGAATAAAAAAAACCCAAAATCTTGTCCATAGAGTCAGTCATTTGTGGAGAAGAGTTCCTTCATTCTGAACTCCCACACTTTCTATTGGTTAAAGCTCTCCCAGGCTAGGGCTAAGAGCTATGAGGCATAACCCTCATCTCCATTTCATCTGCTTCACCCTAACTCTCAATGTTAGGGTTAAGAGCTCAAAACACCCATTTCCAGTTGGCTTGTTTGTCGAGGTTGATGTGACCCCTTGACTAAAGCCTAACCTTGCTTGAGCCTATTGATTGTGTATAGTGTGTGATTATTGACTGCTTGTTTGCTTGTTTGCCCATATGTGCATAATTGTTTGTGTGTGCCTCTGTGCATTGCTTTTATCTTTGAGCATTAATTGTATATCATTTCATGATCATTGTTCATACTTTGGGACATTTTGTTTTGTCCATTGAGGAGTCAATTGTAAGTTCATTTATTGGCAGTTGTTTCCTGTGATCTGGTAGGAGTTGGGACTAAGACCATTGATTGGCATCCCATTTCCTTGGAGTCGAGTATAAGACCATTTATTGGCAACTTGTTTCCTCTTGCTTATTGCGTTTGTTTTCTTTGCTTTGTGAGGCTAGTATAAATCCATTGATTGGTATCTGGTTTCTATGTCTTTTTTGTTTTGTGAGATTGGTGTAAGTCCATTGATTGGCATCCGGTATCATTTTTGTTTTGTGAGACTAGTGTAAGTCCATTGATTGGCATCCGGTATCCATCTTTGTTTTGTGAGACTAGTGTAAGTCCATTGATTGGCATCTGGTATCCATCTTTGTTTTGTGAGTCTGGTATAAGTCCATTGATTGGCATCTGGTTTCCATTTTATGTTGTTTACCTGTTATTTGCTTATTGCCTTTTCCAAAGGAATCACTTGGATCATCTACATATGATCTCAAGAGGTGAACATCTAAGAAGTTTTGCATCCCTTAACCTCTCACCCTTTTTGTTCTTTAAACCTCCATTTGCATGTTAACTCAAACCAGAAAAAAATTGTGCAAACATTTTCATTTCTTTTCAAACTAGAAACCTAGGCCTTAAGCCTTTGATTTTCCAAACTTCATTTTCACAATACTTCTTTTGAATTGAATTCTAATCATTCTTTGACTTAATTTTTTTGAATAGTTCTAATTGACTAATTCCACTCATTCAATTGTTTTGTGGCTCAAGTCCACTTCTTGATAAGTTTTCATACATTAGCCATAGGTTTGATTTATTCTAGTGGTTGATGTGAATCTCACCTTTTGTTCTTAGTGATTGAATTGTAAGACTTCCTTGCTTATTATAGGGCATGGTCCCTCACTAGCAAGTTGAAGCTTTTCTCACATGGTGGACTTGTGGTTATATAGGTTGAGTTTTCTCCCGTGGATAACGAAAGACCTTAGAGCTTTTGTTTTAAAATCAATTTACCCATGTTTTGGAAATCTTTTAGCCGAACTACGAGGTTTTGATCCTGTAAAGGTACGTAGGCAATGGTTATCCATCAAAACACAAAAATAATAAAATTTGTACATTCTTTTCTCATCCCCTCATTCATGTTTGCACAATAAATATTTTTCATCAACAATATCTTTTGCAACAATTTGTGAAAAGGGTTCCCTAGGAGTACCTAGGATGCTTTGGGTGCCTAACACCTTCCCTTTGCATAATTACCCCCTTACCTAGATCTCTGTACCCCTTTATTAGTTTTCTTTGCAAAACTTCTTAGGCTTTTGTTCGCTTTTTAGCCATTCCTTTGGATAAATAAAAGTGCGGTGGCGACTCTATCTTGTATGTTTTGCTTTTGGTTTAATCAATAAATCATAAAGTGATGAATACACCGCTACACCCTCTTCACAATTACACAACCCCTAGGATTGACACTGCAGATTACACAACTATCATGGTCATGCTCATAATCACTAACCAAGCAAATATCCTTGTGCATCCTCACCAAGGACCGTCTTATGAAGCGCACATCGTATATTTTGAATTCTCCGGGACAACCGTACACCATATTAACAGATGAATTTCCATGGGCGAGTAGTGGGTTAGCTTTGAAGTTTGGTGCATGGTCCTCAAAGGACACCATTCCACTTTTAACCAGCTTTTGGACTTCATACTTAAGGGGGTAGCAATTCTCAATATCGTGTCCGGGAGCTCCTTGATGAAAAGCACAATGAAGTTCCGGTTTGTACCACCAAGGAAGTGGTTCGAGGATTTGCGGAGGATTTCTTGGTTGCAACAGGTTCTTGAGAACCAAAGAGGGATATAATTCTACGTATGTCATCGAAATTGGGTCAAAAGAGACCTTCTTCCTCTCAAAATTTGATTGCTAATGATTGTTGGTATTGTTGTTGTAGGTGTTTGTTCGTTGCTATGGATGTTGTTGTTGAATTGGTGCTGACTGATTAGCTGAAAATACCGGAGTGACTAATGATACTTGATGATGGTGTTGACGGGATGGTTGACTTCTTCTTACATGAGACCCCCTTTGCCTCCCAACGGAAACTGCATTAGCTTCACTCTCCTTCTTCTTGTTGAAACTATTCCCATATCTCTTGCATAATGATACCTCCTATCTAGATAATTGTCCCTCTCGAACACCTTCTTCGAGTCTCATCCCCATGTTTACCCTCTCGGTAAAATCACTAGGTGCACTGGTAATCATTCGCTCATAATAAAATAAGCTCAGGGTCTTGAGAAAAATATAGGTAATCTCTTTTTCTTCCAAAGGAGAGTTAATCTGAGCAGCGAGCTCTCTCCATCTCTGCGCACACTCCTTGAACGTCTCTTTGTCCTTCTAAGACAACGACCTCAATTGATCTCTATCTGGAGCCATATCGGCGTTATATTTATATTGCTTTATAAATGCTTCACCCAAATCATTGAACGTGCGGATGCTCGCACTATCCAATCCCATGTACCACCTCAGAGTGGCACTGGTCAAGCTGTCTTGAAAATAATGGATTATCAACTGATCATTATCGGGTTGAGTAGACATCTTTCTGGCGTACATCACCAAATGACTGAGTGAATAGGGATTCCCCTTGTACTTTTTAAAGTCAGGAACTTTGAACTTCATCGGGATCTTCACATTTGGAACCAAACAAAGTTCCGCAACACTCTTCCCAAATAGATCTTTACCCCTTAAAGTTTTCAACACCTTTCGCAGCTCAAGGAATTCATCCTTCATTTCGTCCCTCTTCTCATACACATCAGGTCCCTCAGACGACTCAAAATGATAGATGGTGTCTTCTACACGGGGCAGAGTATGCACAAAAGGTGGTGGCACAGACATGACCGGGCTAGATGTCGGCATGGAAGCAAAAGTAGGCGCAAATCCTTCAGGCAAAAAATTCAGAGGCATTCGCCACGGGAATCCGACATGCATATTGGGTGAAAAGTGAGTAGCGGTTGCAGGAATGGTAGAGGTAGCCACCTCTGAAATGATAGTCCTCTAAGGAGGAGGAGTTGCAGGCGTTGGAGAAGAATGGTTCTGAGCAGCTAGGACTGACTCCATCATGGTAGTCAGGCGGGCAATCTCTTCCTTTAGGTCTATGTTCTCTTGCTCTAGATGCTCAATAATCTTTGAGTGATTCCCACGGGTATTGTATCGATGAGTCAGCTTGGCTAAAGCACAAAAGAAACACCAATGACATATATGGCGAAAGAGAAACCTGCTTATGAAAATGATGCATGAAATGCAATGCTTGATTGTTTTTGTTTTTCAAGGAACTTACTATATTATTTGCAAATACATATATATATATATATATATATATATATATATATATATATAACAATAATTGCAACAATTTGATATGACCATAAAAAATCTCTTTTATTTATATAATTGGAAGGATTACACTGAGTACGATTTCAGAAGCCAAATGAAAATACAAGAGGAAAGGAGACTAGTCATCATAAGGATCCCTAGCAACAATGTCGGAAGGTCTGGTTGCAGGTGCGTACTTCCTTCGAATGCGGTGAATCTCAGTCTCAAAAGAAGCCTTCATCTGGGTCTTCTCGAGGACAAGCTGATCAACAATCTTCTTCCAAGCAACATAAGGCTGAGGCATACTAGAGGAAGATGAAAGGTTTGGCTCACTCTATCTCTTCATTAATCGGTCTTCAAGTATCTCAATAAGTGCACCTTTGTCCTTAGACTAAAGCTGAAACTCCTCATGCTTTCAGCTCAAAGCAAAGAAACGCTCTTCCCACACATCCTTCTCATGCTTCATCTTGGCGAGCACGTCTTCCAACTCCTCTACATCATGGTTAGGGAGAGTTGATGGCTCAACCATAACCATAGACATAGGTATTTCACAAGCATAAGGCATCTTCAACTCCAAATCTATCTTCTTCAACCAAAGAGTGTAAGCTTGTAAAGCTACACAATTGCACGGACCAAGCTCGGATCTTCCCTTCCTATGCACATTATGCCAATAATTCATAATCTTATGCTTCAAATGTTAGGGATCTTTACCGTCTTGATAGAAAAGACCTTCTAACAAAGTGTTATTAGGTTTGTCTCTCAAGGGGAACCCAAGTTGACGACGAGCCAAAGCAGGGTTATAGTTAATTCCTCCTTGTGTACCAATGAGAGGCACATTAGAGAATTCACCACCGTAGACATTGTTTGTTCTCCACAAAAGTAGGCGTCTGAGGCAAGTGTGAAATAAACCACTTGTACAGAAGAGGAATGCAACAGACAATAGTTCCACCACCTTTAGAATTCCTTAAATGCAAAAAGAAATACATATCACCTAACAGAGTAGGCACATGATTCCTAATCAAGAAAATCCTAATGGCGTTAACATCAACAAAACCGTCAATGTTAGGGAACAAGGCCAAACCATAGATGAGAAACACAAAGATAGCTTCAAAAGCATCCACACTACCTGCTTGAGCAAAGGCAGTAGCTTCCTTGATGAGGAATTCAGAAGTTAACCCAAATAATCCTCCTTTCTTCACCCAATGAGCATCTATCTCAAACTTCTTCAAGTGAAGAGCTTTAGCAATAAGATGAGATCTAGGAATCTCTTCCAATCCACTAAATGGATCTTTCTTTGAAATAGGTATTCCCAAAAGATGGGAATACTTCTCCAACGTAGGCACAAGCTGATAATCCAAAAAAGTGAAGCAATGGTAGAGAGGGTTATAAAACTGAACCAATACACTCAGAAGTCCTTCTACTACATCAGAATCTTTCCATGGCGTTGTTTGAAGTCCAAGGGATCTAATACAAGGGATGCTAGCTTCCTTAACTCTTTCAAATTTGGACATCTGAAACTGTACTTCTTAGTGTTCCTTCGCCCACAATCCATGGTCTGAAAATATTTGCAAATAACACCTCAGTTCCTTGAAATTTTTGTGTGATGAATGTTATGATGCGTATGAATGCATGAATGAAACAATCACAAATAATGGATCACACATAAGGCAAACAAACAAAGGACAAGGTATGAATCAAGTCATTGTCAAGATCAATCATCCATTTTGGTGGATTATGGTTTTCACCCTATCAACCCCCAAGTTCCATTGGTATTAACAAGACTTGATTGGATCAACCAAGAATCAAGGGTTTGTTGCGAGTCACGAGTATGGAGTCTGGGTTAGAACTTTCCCAAAGGAGTGAACTAAGGATATAACATGTATATCATGTTCTAAAAAGTTCCCAGAGTCTTACTTCCATCTATCGGATATTACAGGTTAGGATGATTGACTCATCAACCCATAATATTCTCAATAGAAACTCGTCTGAATGTAGTATCTGGTAACAACTATTATCAAATCTACACCTGGAAAGTCTCCGCACTACGTCCTAAATAGGCCAAGAGGGGTTAAATGTTCTACGACCTTCAGCTTCTCATACCCCAAATCAAAGATATTAATGCCTAACCACAAATACTTTTGTGACATTCCTAACTCCATAAGGGTCTCCACTGAGCAGATAGGTCTCAAGCCAACTTGTTAAGGACTACTCCACACAAGTCGAACATGAATATACCATCTTCCTATCTTAATTGAACTCAAGTTTGGTTTAGAACTTATCTCACCACTTAGAGATCACCAAGCACAACAAGCAGATTATATCATACATCACAAAAAAGTAGGCTAAACCCACTGGAGACTACTCCCCAGCAGAGTCGCCACCTAATTTCTGTAGCGATAAATTCATGACCAACAAGCTATGGATAAGCTAGACGTCAATGAAACCAGAGTCGCCACCGAACTTTTATTGTTTCCAAGGGAAAAGGGAAAAGTACGAACAAAACCCAAAAGATAAGAAGTTTTCAAATCAAAACTAATAAAATGCCAGAGATTACGAGTAAGGGGGTTGGTTACACAGAGGGAAGGTGTTAGCATCCAAGGTGTCTTAGGTACTCCTAGGGAGCCCTTTCTTGTGTGCATATGTGTGTTTGTACAAAATGATGTTTGCAATAAATAGAGTGGAGGGATGAGAAAAGAATTCATTGATTATATTTTTGTGTTTGACAAGACCTTCAGACTTGTGCCTACATACCAACATAAAAATGAGGGATCAAAACCTTGTAGTTCGTGGTATCAATTTCAAAGTGGGTGCATTGCTTTTTAACAAAATTTTAAGCATAACAAAGGCACAGGGGCTTAAAAATGGTTTGAATGAGTGTTATTTCGTTTTGTGTTTTGAAACTTTAAATCAAGTATAGTTAAGTTCATTTACAAGTGAGATTGTAAGTCTCCCCCCTTTCAGGGTATTGTGTGGAAACTTGGCCTTTTTTCCTTCCTTTGGAAGATGTCTTGGTTCAAGGATCCATGCTTATGAATGACTTAATTAATTGAAAAGAAAAAATCCACTAACATTTGACTAACTTTTATTAATCTTGCTTTTATTCAAGTCATTTACTTTATGCAATTTTTATTCAAGTCATTTACTATCTCATTTGTTATTTATATATCATTTAACTCGTTTATGTTTATGTCATTTTCACTTTGCACACTTGAGCCATATATTGTGTTTGTATATATTTTTTGTGTATCTTGTTTGTGTTTGTGGTCTTAGGACCTAAAAATACCTAATAAACAATAAAAAAACCTTAAAAAATGTTTATGTGGACTGTTGGATTTGATCTGAGTTTTGGACTTAGAATTAGGCAACATTCCCTATGCAAAAGGATTTGGCCAATGCCAACATTTCTGAAACCAAGTTATTATGAATTGAGATTTCATCTGATGCAAGTATTGGGATCCACTTGAGTTCATTTACTACATGGTCTTGATGAAAATGTTACTTTGAACCTGTGCCTAATGCCTTATTCTGAGCCATTCAAGGAGTATGTCATCTGATACATGGAAAGATTAAGAAGAAGACTATAAAGTTGCTTGCTTGGACGTGGCTATCGTTATTTGATGTCTTGCTCTTCATCTTGCTACTTGTTTATTGACATTGCTTGATTTATAGTCCAAAGGAAAAATGGGTTTCTATATGACATGCTTGTCTATTGGATTACATCTCATTGGTCAGATCTTTTCAACTCTTAACTTTTAAATTTTTACTTAGGATTAGTCTCTTCATCTCCTCCCATTTCTTAAATTTCAAATCTCTCCCCCTTTCAAAATCTTCTTTTCTTGTGATTTCTGAACTTAGACTCTTTTGCAAACTAGAAACTTTGGCCTTATGCCATTTCATTTTTCAAACACTCTTCTTAAATCAAACTTGTAAAAGAATCTAATCACATTTACTTAAAATTTCAAAAGAAAAAAAAATAACTAACACTCATTCAAATTCTTTTAGGCCCTTTGTGCCTCTTAAAAATTAAGACTTTTGTTAAAAACAATTCACTCACTTTGAAATTGATACCACCAACTACGAGGTTTTGATCCCTCATTTTTTATGTTGGTACGTAGGCACAAGTCCGAAGGTCTTGTCAAACAAAAAAATATAATTAATTAATTCTTTTCTCATCCCCACACTCTATATTCATCAAACATCATTTTATACCAAAAACACATACACACATAAAAAGGGCTCCCTAGATGTACCTAGGACACTTTGGATGCTAACACCTCCCTTCTGTGTAACCAACCCCCTTACCTGTAATCTCTGGAATTTTTTTAGTTTTGATTTGAAAACTTCTTATCTTTGGGTTTTGTTTGTACTTTTTCCTTTTTCTTTGGAAACAATAAAAGCGCGGTGGCGACTCTGATTTTATTGATGTTAAGTTTATCCATAACTTAATGGTCATGAATGTACCGCTACAGTCACAATCCTAATCGCATAACTCTTTGAAAGCACAACCCTTGAACCGCCATGAACCCTAATAAAGCAATTTCATACTGTCAATCACACCTCGATTGATAATTCAATATGATTGATCAACATGCCATTGCTTCACCATACTAATGTCGGATTCCAATGCAAATGACCATTAAGTGTTTGAATGAACGAAATAGAAACATTATATCATTCATACCATATTTTGCATCAGATATAACCTATGGACGATCGATGTATCGCTTCTTCATCATACTAACATCGTATTTCGAAGCATAATCAACATCAATCATTCAAATCATACACACATGATTCCAAATTTAATTACTCGTTTATTATTTAATTCACTCTGTCTTTGAATCGTATTAATACACAAAATACAGAAAATAACCAGCTATCGGATGCATGGTTTCGTATGTGGCCCTGATACCACTGAAGGAAAATTGCGATCCAAAACGCATCTGAAATTAATTTTTTTCCTTTAGTGATCCTTACGAATGAGCATGATTAGTGATAGAAACTGTTACCTCTTGTGGCGATTGAAGCCTTTGATGCAGATCTAAGGAGTGATCACGAGTGCTGAATGGTGACAATGCCTCTACTCAGTCCACACGAACGAATTCCTTCAGTGTCAGTGCTAAGTGCTACCAATGAAGGCATTGAGTGAGTCAGTGAGTGAGTGATTTAGAGAGAGAGAGAGAGAGAGAGAGAGGGAAAAAGAGAGAGAGAGAGAAAGAGAGAGAGAGAGAGAGAGAGAGAGAAACGAAATTTCATCAAGTGAAATGCTTATGCACAAGGATTCTATTTATATAACCCCTTGTGTGGGATGTAAGCTAAAAAGTCCACTTAAGTGTATGTGGCCTATATCTTATGGTATACCGAAAATCACTTAATCGTTCAATATCTTACCATATTTTATATACTACTTAAGTGCATCGTACCTTATGATGTTTCTCTAATTCACTTAAGTGCACCGTACCTTACAGTGCTCCTTATTTACTTTATCTCTCATCAAGCCGTCCTTTTGTGTGTGACCTTATAGGTTTTTGCGACATTGCTAATTATATTAAATCACATATTTAACATAGTAAATAGTGAGCGGTATCTGGCAATGAATCACTGCTACCCAATACACAAAAATGTCATGTGATCTGACAAATCCCTTTTTGTGATAATAGTTGTGTGTACAATTTACCCTTTTGCCCTTATGTCTATATTGAACATAAGGCATAGACCGTGTCATCCTTATCCACTTCAATATTAGACCCTTAGACATTTATCTTGTTACGTAGGATGGTCAAATTCCATCTTGGTCACTCATGTCCCTCAGCATGCTTCGTGGAGTACCCATCAACTATCTTTATGGTCATCCAGTTACAGACAACGTTTGATCAAAAATAAAGCACTCGACTCTACATCTAGGGTCCATACTAGTTTCAGGTCATAGGCTGGTATACACCAATATCACCATGAGAATAACTTATGACACTTTGCATAACATTCTATGCAGTGTTCTCATAGCGGGTCAATCCAGTAGAAATATTAATCATAATATTCATACCAATGTTTAAGACTTGATAACTCCGTATCCAGGATCCATGAGATGTGATCATCAGTCTATATACATAATAGTCTTAATGCTTTAATGTTATCTCACTTCTCAACAAAGCTCAACTACAAATACTTTAAGAATAATGTCCTTTTCTTTAATGGGATCTCATGATCAAGTCACACATGATACATTAAACAGACTACCTATTTTAGGGACTTTATTAAACAAACATAATAAAGAAAAACCATTTTATTATTAATAAATAATTCGATACAAGTATCAAAAGTATTAGCCTCTATGACTTACGCCAACAAAAGTAACATCCGTCGTCTTTCATAACTATCCAGTAACGCCTCTCCCCTTAATTTCTATAATTCTCATGGAATCATAAAGTTGTTTCGTAACCGTTTTTTGTGATTCTTTATATTGCTTCTTAGCGTGTTTCAAGATATCGGATCCAGTTGCTCCTATCCCAGAGTTACCATGAGAACGGATCTGAGCTGCTCTGATCATGTGATAACGTTTACCCTGACCGGATTCCGACTTATTTAGTCATGTTATCCGACTTGCTTGCCTCCTTATACTCCATTGATGAATGGGATAGAGACTAACGGGAGAAAAAAACCTAAGCATCTGTTATTTTTGTTTCTACATATAGAAAGATCTATTCCAACACATTCTACTAATATATTTTCTGAATTTGCTTATAAAAAAAATTGTGAAGGGGAGAAAAAAAACCAAGTGTTGTCCGAGTATTTTCTTTGTCTAAAGTCCTTTGTAGTGAAGGAAGTGAAGTGACATTTTGCATAGTAATTTGCTATCAGTACTTTGTTCTCCCTATCTAAACGTATCATCATCATGTATTACTTTATTATGCCATGCATGATTGCAATGTGTTCTCAATAAATAAATATATGTTCACTAACTTTATTGTGTTATGCATGATCAGAAGAACAATGTATTTGTGCTTTTACACGTATTAACTCAGTGTATGGTTTTACTAAAAATAAAAACATAAATTGAAAAGTAAGATTTGAATGGAGAGTCATATTTAGAAACCAATATCAACCGTGACTAGGAATTATTCAAAATAGTGGTTGCTAGTCGTAAGATACAAGTTAGTTAAAAGGGTTTTAGACAACAACGTAATGTCCACGTAAATCAGTTTTAGTAGTAGTTATTTCTCCATTTATATTGAAAAATTGTATTTGTTTTTCTTTTTGTTTGCTTTTAAATAGTATGTAGTGGGTCTCGATGCAGAGTACCATGGTTGTGGATACTGCATTATATTCGAATATACTGTTTACTATTTGCTTTTATCACTTTTTAATTTTATCATCCTAATTAATTTAATAAAAATCAATTATAATTATAGAAGCAGAAATTCAACTATATTCTAACGAAACCAAACCTATAAAAATTAATTATTCATCTTTATATATGAAAGTAAAAGAAAACTCCAAAAAGTAAAAACCATTCTAATCTTAATATATATATATTCAGTTTTGAAACAAGAAGTAAATAAATATTGATGATAAGGAGTCAATGAATTGGTGGTGTTAATTCTAATACAATGGCGTGGGGTAGATCTTTAAGGTTATCAATCCAACACTCATGTCAATCAGAAGTCAGATGATTGTGTAAGACCCCAATTTTGACTCTAAGATCCCTCATGTAATCTCATCATAAGCACTAGCATTGGGATCATACCTTGCCATCCTCCTTACCCCTCTTTCATTGGGTTTGTTTTGGGAGTGGTCACCAAGCACTTTGTGATTATATCATACTTGTATTTTATCATTTCACTAACCAAAACACCAAAAATATGTCTTGGCATTTTCCTAACTCTTTTGTAGGAAGGGCATGATCTCATTGATTCATCAAGTTCACATCTAGGGTTTGAGACCCTCATGAACAAAGAGCACAACCAATAATTGATTCAAGAATGGTTATGAGCATCATATATGAGTCCCAATGTTCTCAATATGTTATATTGATCAAGTTTTCTTCAAGAGTTTGAGGGTGATTTGCCTTGGAAACCTTAGTTTGACTGGGCATCTTGAGTAACTTCTCCAACAAGCTATCTCACCAATTGGTCAAATTTATCAAGGGACACTTCAAAATTCATCATCTTATGCATATATGATCTACCATAAGCCAATAAAGTCAAGAGAAATGGAAGTTAGCAAGTTGGTTGATGGTGGTTGGCCAGATGGATTCATCTGATCAAAACTGGATCTCCCTATTCCCTATCTCCTACAATTTTCACCATATGAAAATGATTCCAACCGAAACCCTACTCTAAATGACATTAAAAAAAACTTTAATGTTGATACCTAGAGCTAGTTTTGCTTGGAAAATCATTTTCTATGTTGAAACATTATAGGTCATTTTGTCTAAACCCTAATTTGAAAGTCAACTTCCCAAGGTCATAACTTGCTCAATTTTTATGAGATGAAATATTTACAAGTTGCACAATCAAATTCAACGTGTCTACTTCAAATTTGTTGTTTGGAGTGGGAGCTAATTCAACTTTTTTGAGCATTTGATATGAGGTTACGTTATAGGTCACTTTTGACCTATACCATTGATCATGTGATTTTTCCAAACGTCAAAAATGTATAACTCTATCATTCCAAATCCAAATGATATGAAATTGGTGACCATTCTGAAGGTCTCTGAGTGAGCTACAACTTTGATGAAGACACTTTTCTTATTTGAAGCTCATATAAAAAGTTAAACAAGGTAGAATATTGAGACATATGGCTTGACACTTAGAAACATTTTGATATGTCAAACATTTCCAAACTTCCACCTCAAAAATCTCAAAGTTCCAAGGTCCAAATGAAAAAGTGTTTAGCATGAAAATTGTTCCTCTTGATCTCACCTTTCTAAAGAGCTTAAATTCATTCATTTTGGACAAAGAATGCATAGGATGTGCATGGCATGAACATGTTGACATCACTTGGCAAGGATCAAACTTCAAATTCAAATGCACACTATCCTTGCAATCCAAGCTCAATTCAGACTATCTAACATTCATTTGTGGACTTATTGCAATGATCACATGGGCTTGTACACACCCATGCACCCATGTATCACCATTTTGCTAAATTTGGAAAGTGATTTCAAGTGTGCAAATATCAATGATTTCAGCTATAAATAGAGCTCCAATTGCTCAGAATTAGACACACATTCGCGCCAGCTTTGATCCCCCGTCTCAAACCCTCACTTTGCAAAGGATAAACCTGAGAAATTCGTTTGAATTTGAGGTTGAATTTCCACTATTTTGAAATTCAAATCTCCAGGAATCCACAACTCTGTAAGCTTCCAATCCTTCTTCTGCAAGTAAGTGGAGTGAGACCAAGCAAAAGCAAGATCAAGATCAATTAAATCCAGACCTCCATTGAAGGTATTTTCCAAAAAAATTGAACTCTTCGATTCTATCAAATTCTTGCTCAATTCTACTGATTCTTTGGTTGTCTGAAGTCCTAGCAATGTAGACAAGAAGATTGAGTTGCTTTGAGGCCAAATCGAAGCAACTCAATTCATGTACCTCAAATTTCAACTCAATGTATCTCTCAATATACTTGGAGTTAGGATAAACTGAGGTCAGATTCGTGCTCTACGCCATTTTTTTCTTTCAGATCACGTCCTCCTTTTTCATTTTTTTTATGGTGATGAGTGAACAAGTCCGGCCAGGGTCGCCGGAGAAGACGACCAGCCTTTGGACGTCGGTGATGTGCTGGCTTGGTTCTGAGCCTTTGGATTGATTTGAATTGTTTTAATCTGGAGCGTGCATTTGAATTACCAATGTTGTCACGCGCTGACTAGTGACCAGCGTGGATAGCGCGTTTCTAGCCACTTGATCTGCCACCTCAATTAATGAGGGAGATCAAGTGGTCCACCTTTTCTCTGATATTTTAATTTTCATTTTATTTGCTTTATTTTCAATAATTCATATTAAATTCAATATTGATCCAAAAAATATGGGACTTTCACCAAAAAAAATCAAATTTTTTTCTCTTTCATATTCTGAATTAAAATTATTTTTTGGATCATTATTCATATTTTTCATGAATTAATTGACTTTGCATTTGATTTTAATTGTTTAAAAATATTTTTAAATATCGAAAAATTATGCAATTTTATCTCCAAGGTCCTTTGACCTTGTTTGACCTATGATAAATCTCATGGCCATTTCTTTGGTGTTTTGATGAGATTTTAGGAATTGGACAAACCATATTTAATTTAAATGCACTGTTTTAGTATTTTTTTTATTTGAATAAATGCCAAATAAATTTGTTGACCAATTGTGATGACTTGTTTATGTTTAACTCTTGTTGTTGGGCCTTGGTCAAGGTTGACTTGACTTTATCAAATTAATATCATTGGGTTTAGGGGATTGATGGAATGTACATTCCATCTCCCAAAATGAATGGAAGATATTAATTTGGTAAAAGTCCTCCTTTGACCAATTTGTGTTTTCATTCATTCCCCTCCCACTTCATCTTATTCCCTTTCTTCATTCATTCATTCCATTTGGCCTACGACATCTCAAAGTCCTAATCCTAGTTAATTGAAAAATTGACATGAGTGTAGATGTAATTAGGCCACACCTTTTGCATATTCTCTTTGTGTGTAGTATGCTTCATGAGCATAGTCCGTTATACTATGTGTCTAACATGCATTAACACCAAAATTCTATTGCCCGACCTCAAATAGTTGTGACTTCTACATAAGTCCAATTACGATTACTTAACATAGCGCTAAATTTGTGACATAAAAGGCATAAGCATTCTAGTTAGTGAGATTGTAAGTCTCCCCTCTTTCATGGTATTGTGTGGAAACTTGGCCTTCTTTCCTTTCTTTGGAAGATGTTTTGGCTCAAGGATTCATGCTTATGATAAGTGGGTTGAGTGTTCTCCAAAGAATGTCTTGAAATGAAAAGTAAAAGCAAAACAATACTAACTTCTAACCTATTAACTACTAACTTTTAATTTGAAGCTTTTAATTTAATGCAATTTACTTTTAGTACTCTATTTCATTTTCCATTGTTCATATCATTCTAATTGTTTATGTTAATGAAATTTTCACTTTGTCCATTTGGACCATATTGTGTGATATATCTTGTTTATGTATACTTTGCTTGTTTGTGTGGTTTTTGACCATTAATGTATATAATAATAACAAAAACCCTAAAAAAACTTTTAAGTGGACTGTTGGCTTGATCTTGGACAATGGATTTAGAATCTAGGCAACCTTCCTAAGCTAAATGACTTGGCCAATGCCAACTTGTTGAGAACAAAGTGCTTGTAGTTTAAAATTCATCTGATATATCTTTGAAGACATCTCTAAGTTCATCTGCAACATGATCATTGTGAAGCTATTATTTTAAACCCGTGACTTGTGGAATTCATCTGTTGCATGGGTTATTTTGGAGAAGATCATGGAATGGATAAGCTTGGATGTGGCGATCTTTGTTTGATGCCTTGCTCTTCAAGATAATATAATTCTGCATTTTTGTGTTGCTTGATTCTAAAAGTCCAAGGGAATTTTAGGTTTCTATTGGCATTCTTGTCTATTGGATTGCTACCCATTTGGTAAGATCTTTTCAACTCTAAACTTTTAATTTTGTACATAGGATAGTCTCTTCATCTTCTCCCAATTTTTTAATTTCAAAATCTCTCCCTCCATTTTCCAAAACCTTCTTTGTGTGAACTACTTTTGTTCTAAACTTAGATCACTTTTTGCAAAAAAGATAGAAAATTTGGCCTTATGCCATTGCATTTTCAAACTTCTTTTTCTTAAATCAAACTTGTAAATAAACTTAACTATACTTGACTTAAACTTTCAAAAAGACAAAAAAAGAACTAACTCATTTAAACCATTTTTAAGCCTTTGTGCCTTTCAAACTTAATTTTTTTGTTAAAAACAATGCATCCACTTTGAAATTTGTATCACGAACTACGAGGTTTTGATCCCTCATTTTTATGTTGGTACGTAGGCACAAGACCGAAGGTCTTGTCAAACACAAAAATATAATTAATGAATTCTTTTCTCATCCCCCCATTCTATTTGTTTCTAAACATCACTTTGTACAAAGTACATATGCACACAGAAAGGGCTCCCTAGGAGTACCTAAGACACTTTGGGTGCTAACACCTTCCCTCTGTGTAATCAACCCCCTTACCTGTGATCTCTGACTTTTTATTAGTTTTGATTTGAAAACTTCTTACTTTTTGGGTTTTGTTCGTACTTTTTCCCTTTTCCCTTGGAACCAATGAAAGCGCAGTGGCGACTCTTGTTATTTGATCACTAGCTTGTCAATAGCCTGATGATCATGAATTTCCCGCTACAGAAATTAATTGGCGACTCCACTGGGGAGTAGTCTCCAGTGGGTTTAGCCTACTTTTTGTGTGAATATATTTGTATATATGTGATGTTTGTATATATGTATTTGTGATATAATCTACTTGTTGTGCTTAGTGATCTCTGAGTGGTGAGATAAGTTTTAACCCGAACTTGAGTGCAATTAAGGTAGGAGGATGGTATAGTCATGTTCTACAAGTTTTTATCCTTAGTTCACTCCTTTGGGATGGTTCTTACCCAGACTCCATACTCGTGACTTGCAACAAACCCTTGATTCTTGGTTGATCCAACCAAGTCTTGTCAATATCAATGGAACTTAGGTGTTGATAAGGTGTAAACCATAATCCACCAAAATGGATGATTGGTCTTGACAATGACTTGATTCATCCCTTGACCATTGTTTGCCTTGTGTGTGATCCCTTATTTGTGATTGTTGCATTCATGCATTCATGCGCATCACAACATTCATCACACGAAGAAGGAACACTAAGTACAGCTTCATGGAACTAAGGCATCATTTGAAAATATTTTCAGACCATGGATTGTGGACGAAGGAACACTAAGAAGTACAGTTTCAGATGTCCCGACTTGAAAGAGTTAAGGAAGCTAGCATCTTTTGTATTAGATCCCTTGGACTTCAAACAACGTCATGGGAATAAGATGAGATCTGGGAGTCTCCTCCAATCCACTAAAAGGAACTCTACTAGAAATGGGTATCCCCAAGAGATGAGATTACTCCTCCAATGTAGGAACAAGCTGATAATATGGGAAAGTAAAGCAACGATAGAGAGGATCATAGAACTGCACTAACACACTCAAGAGTCCTTCAACCACATCAGACAGAAGCTTCCTATGACGTTGTTTGAAGTACAAGGGATCTAATACAAAAGATTCTAGCTTCCTTAACTCTTTTATGTCGGGACATCTTAACTCTTTTATGTCGGGACATCTGAAACTATACTTCTTAGTGTTCCTTCGTCCACAATCCATGGTGTGAAAATCTTTGCAAATAATACCTCAGTTCCTTGAATTTTTTTGTGTGATGAATGTTATAATGCGCATGAATGCATGAATGCAACAATCACAAATAAGGAATCACACACAAGGCAAACAAACAAAGGTCAAGGGATGAATCAAGTCATTGTCAAGATCAATCATCCATTTTGGTGGATTATGGTTTTCACCTTATCAACCACCAAGTTCCATTGATATTGACAAGACTTGATTGGATCAACCAAGAATCAAGGGTTTGTTGTAAGTCACGAGCATGGAGTCTGGGTAAGAACCATCCCAAAGGCGTTGAGTAACGATAAAAAGCTGCAGATCATGTTCTAAAAGGTTCCTAGAGTCTTAATTCCATCTATCGGATATTACAGGTTAAGATGACTGACTCATCGACCCATAATATTCTCAAGAGAAACTAGTCTGAGTGTAGTATCGTGTAACAACTGTTATCAAGTCTACACTTGAACAGTCTCCGCACTACGTCCTAAATAGGCCAAGAGGGGTTAAATGTTCTACGGTCCTCAGCTTCTCGGACCCAAATTAGAGATAGTAATGCCTAACCATAAATACTTGTGTGACATTTCTAAATCCAAAAGGGTCTCCACTGAGCAGATGGATCTCAAGCCAACTTATTAAGGACTACTCCACACAAGTCGAACATGACTATACCATCCTCCTATCTTAATTGCACTCAAATTCGGGTTAAAACTTATCTCACCACTCAGAGATCACCAAGCACAACAAGCAAATTATATCATACAAACAAATATACATACATCAAACATATATAGTTATATACATATAAAAAAGTAGGCTAAACCCACTGGAGACTACTCCCCAGCAGAGTCGCCACTTAATTCTTGTAGCGGTAAATTCGTGATCATCAAGCTATGGATAGGCTAGACATCAATAAAACCAGAGTCGCCACCGCGCTTTTATTGTTTCCAAGGGAAAAGGGAAAAGTACGAACAAAACCCAAAAGTAAGAAGTTTTAAAATCAAAACTAATAAAATGCCAGAGATTATGGGTAAGGGGGTTGGTTACAAAGAGGGAAGGTGTTAGCATCCAAAGTGTCCTAGGTACTCCTAGGGAGCCCTTTCTTGTGTGCATATGTATTTTGTACAAAATAATGTTTACAAACAAATAGAGTTGGGGGATGAGAAAATAATTCATTAATTAGATTTTTGTGTTTGACAAGACCTTCGGACTTGTGCCTACATACCAACATAAAATGAGAGATCAAAACCTCGTAGTTCATGGTATAAATTTCAAAGTGGATGCATTGCTTTTTAACAAAAATAAAGTTTGAAAGGCACAAAGGCCTAAAAATAATTTGAATGAGTTAGTTATTTTTGGCTTTTTGAAAGTTTAAGTCAAGTATTATTAAGTCTATTTACAAGTTTGATTAAGAAAAGAAGTTTCAAATGCAATGGCATAAGGCCAAAGTTTCTAGTTTGCAAAGTGGTCAAAGTTTAGAAAAAAACTAGTACAAACAAAGAAGATTTTTTAAAAGGAGGGAGAGATTTTGACATTAAAGAAGTTGGGCGGAGATGAAGAGACTAATCCTAAGCACGGAATTAAAAGTTAAGAGTGGAAAAGATCTGACCAATGGGTAGCAATCCAATAGACAAGAATGTCATATAGAAACCCAAATTCCCTTGGACATTAGAATCAAGCCATAAATAATGCACAATATATCAACTTGAAGAGCAAGGCATAAAATAAATATAGCCACATCCAAGCTTAGCCGCTCCATGATCTTCTCCAAATTTGCCCATGTAAAAGATGAATTTCACAAGTCACAGGTTCAAATAACAACTTCACAATGATCATGTTACAGATGAACTCAAAAGTATCTTCAATGATGTATCAGATGAAGTTTCACATTGCAAGCACTTGCTTTCATGAAAGTTGCCATTGGCCAAGTCCTTTAGCATAGGGATGTTGCCTAAATTCTAAGTCCAATTGTCCAAGATCAAACCAACAGTCCACACAATAGTTTTTTAGGGTTTTTGTTGCTTATTATGTACATTAATGGTCAATGAGTTAGAAGTTAGTATTGCTCTTCCTTTTGCTTTTCATTTTAAGTCATTCTTTGGAGAACACTCAACCCACTTATCATACAATACCATGAAAGAGGGGAGACTTACAATAGAATGTTATGCCTTTTGTATCAAAAATTTAGCGCTATGTTAAGCAATCGTAATTGGACTTATGTAGAAGTCACAACTACTTGAGACCGGACAATAGAATTTTGGTGTTAATGCATGTTAAAGACATAGTATATTGGACTATGCTCATGAAACATACCACACACAAAAAGAATATGCAAAAGAGGTGGCCTAAACTCATCCATACGTATGTTGATTTTGCAATCAACTAGCCTTAGGATTTAGAGATATCATAGACCAAATGAAATGGATGCATAAAGAATAGGGTGGAATGTACATTCCATCAATCCCCTAAATCCAATGATCTTAACCTAACAAAGTCAAATCAACCTTGACCAAGGCCCAACAACACAAGTCAAACTTATACAAACTCCTATTACCTCATAGGTCAAATCCCCTAAATTAAATATGGTTTGTCAAATTCCTAAAACCTCATCAAAACACCAAAGAAATGACCATGATATATATCATAGGTCAAGCAAGGTCAAAGGACCTTGGAGAAATATTTTCAGAATTTTTGGAAACTTAAAAGTATTTTTAAACAATTTAAAATATTGACAAAATCAATTAAATCATGAAAAAAATTAATAATGATCCAAAAAAAATTTTTAATTCAAAATATGAAAGAGGAATTTATTTAAATTTTTTTGGTGAAACTCTCATATTTTTTGGATCAATATTAAAATTAATATGAATTAATGAAAATCAAAGGAAATAAAATGAAAATCAAAAAATCAAAAAAATGTGGACCACTTGATCTCCCTCATTAATTGAGGTGGCAGATCAAGTGGATAAAAACGCATGTTCCATGGTGGAACTTAGTCGGCGTGCCACACGCGTGGTAAACACAACCAACGCATGAGATTAAAACATTTTAAATCAGATCAATGGCTCAGAACCTGTCCAGCACACCATCGGCGCAGGACCTCTGGTCACCTTCTCAGGCGAGGTCCACCGGATTGGTTCACTCATCACCATCACCAAAATGAAAAAAGAGGACATGATCTAAAAGAAAAAATGGCGTAGAGCACAAATCTGACCTCGATTTTTAATAACTCCAAATATATAGAAAGATATGAGGAGTTGAATTTTGAGGTGTGTCAACTGAGCTGCTTCGATTTGGCCTTAAAGCAACTTAATCTTCTTGCCTGCATTGGTAGGACTTCAGACAACCAAAGATCCAAGAGAATTGATGAGAATTGAGTGAGAATCGAAGAGAAGAAGATTTCTGAAAATTACCTTCAAGTGTTGTACAGAAATGGATCTTGCTTACTTCAAACGTGACTTGATCACAATTGAGGAGCTTGTAGAAGTGGTTTGGCAATGGAACAAAGCTTTGGATCCTGGATTTTTTGAATCTCCAAACAGTAAGATTCAAACTCAATTTTCAAGTTGAAAATTCTCAGGTTTTCCTTTGAATTGTGAGGGTTTTAATTGGGGGGCAAAGCCGGCGCGCAAGGTCTTTGAAATGAGCTCAGAGGCCTTGTATTTATAGCATTTGGGATTGATAATTGCATACTTGAAAAATTTCTAAATTTGGCAATGTGATGCACAAGCTTGCATAGGCGTGTACAGGCCGATGAAGAAATCCATTTTGATCTAATTGCAACTGTACTGAATTTCAAATTATGCTTGAATGGCAAGGCAATGTGAAATGGAGTTTTGGACATTTGATTTTCTCCAATGATGCAAACCTGTTAAGACGATGCGCAGCCTTAAGAAATCTTACCCAAAATGCATGAAATATGACTCTTTGGAAAGCTTGGATCAAGGGTAACAACTTTGATGTTGGACACTTTTTCATTTGGAACTTGGATCATGGTGAATTTTGAGGTGGAAGTTTGGAAATTTCAACATGTTGAAATATTTTCTAAGTGTTAAGTCATACATCTCAATATTCCACCTTGCTTAACTTTTTATGTGAGATACAAATGAGAAACATGTCTTCATCAAAGTTGTAGCTCTTTCAAAGAAATTCAAAATGGTCACCAATTCCATGTAATATGGATTTACAATGATAGAGTTATGCATTTTTGAAGTTGAGGAAAATCACTTGTTCAATGGTATAGGTCAAAAATGACCTATAATGTATCCTCATATCACATGCTCATAAAAGTTGAATTAGCCTTCACTCCAAACATAAAAGATGAAGTAGACGTCTTGAATTGATTGTGCAACTTGGAAATCTTTCATCTCATAAAAATTGAGCAAGTTGTGGCCTTGGGAAGTTGACTTTCAAATTAGGGTTTAGACAAAATGATCTATAATGTTTCAACATAAAAAAATATTTTCCAAGAAAAAATATCTCTAGTTATCAACATGAAAGTTGTTTGGAATATCATTTAGAGTAACTTTTCTCTTAGAATCATTTTCATATGTGTAACACCTCAAAATTTGCCCTCCTCTCCTTGAGACTAGTTTGACACATTGCATTTCATGTTTAGGGCATTAGGAATTGCATTTTGCATATCATATGAAGATGAGAAGGTCATCCTCCAAAGTCTTTTCAAGAGATGGGGAAGTTAGGTGATTCAAGCCTGAGGGTCTCTATGAATTGATTATCAACCATCTGAGTGCTTGCATTTCATTAGGGTTTTCATGATTCTTCAAAGGGTTTGAGCATCATCTTATCTGCAAGGATATGTCACCATCATCATGGTTCTAGCTTCATCAAGACAGTTGAAGGTCATCTAAGAACCAAAAAGTCAACTGTGCAGTCAACTGAGGGCTATGAGGTGGGGAAATGAGTTGAGACACCTCAATCATGTTCAAACGGGGTCCATTCATCATTTTAAACATCCATCTTGAAGATTCAAAGGTCATGGCAAAAGTTACTAAAAATGGAAAGTGACCTATAATTCAAAGTTTCCAAATTTGGCAAGTTATGGTCCACATTCAACTTGACTTTTAAATATCAAATATGTTTCAAATAGATTTTTGGTGAACATGGAAGTTGTAGATCTTTGTCTCCCCTTTCCAAAAAGTCCTAATTCATGTCCATATGATGAATGGTTGAGGAGTTATGGTCATTTGATCACAGGGTGTGCATGGAAATTCAAAATGGCATAACTTTTGATGCAATGCTCCAAATTGGTTCATTCTTTTGGCAAAATGCTTCTCATGTTCAAGACATCTCAAAATGAGCTTTGCCATGCATGGGAAAAGTCTGTATGCTCATTATTTCACACATGTGCAAAATGGAAGCAAAACTTCAACATTCATTTTTGGCTTAAGATGCAAGCAAATTACTCTTCAAAGCATGAACATTGGATGCTCTTAAGTGAATTCAGATCCTAGCATGGGGAGGATCACGTGTATTATGGCCATGCTAGCTCATTTTGCATTTTTGCGAATGGCTTAATATCTCACTAATCATGATTAGTACATGGAAAATATGATTAGCATTGTCATTAGCATGAGATATAAAAACAGAAACCCTAATCATAACTGCAATAACAAACTTTTCAGATCTGAAAATCAAGAACACTCTCAATTTTCTCTCTCTTCGAATTTCCATTTTTCTCCACATAATTCTCAAATCTCTTTGCATTTTCTTGTTCCTGGTGCTTCACTGAGCAAGATTCATCATTTGTTTGGAGCAATTCAGCCAGAATTTAAGCAGATCAAAAGCATAGACATGGCGATGGATTTTGGAAATTGAAGTGGATTCAAGTGTTTTCAACCATTGCTTCTTGCTTAAAGCATCAAAGGAGGTGCATAGGAGTTGATCTGGAGCATTGGAGCTCTTGAGAACGCGTGAACAGAAACTTCCATTTCCAGGTGATGCAGTTTTCATCCTCTCCTTTTGTTGATTTTAGATCATAGAATGATAGATCTTGTTGTGTAGAGTATGTACATGTGTTTAGAATTGAGAATAGTTGAGAATTAAGGCTGTTAGGTTAACTGTAAGTTTGGATCTAGAAAATGTTTCCCTTCGATCTGCAAAACCTAGGGAGAGTTAGAGTGAATTGATTGCATATTTGGATCCAACGTTGAAGGACGGTTAGATTGGTATAGGCCTTGTAAGTTTCTGGAAGAATTTTGAGCAGCGCCGCCGCGTGAGTTGCCGGAGAAGACGACCGGAGCTGTAACTCCGGCTTTAGGGTTTGTGCCATGTGTGTGTTGCGTGGAAGCCTGCGTGGAAGAACGATTGGCTGGTGTTTCCATGACCAAAGCCACGCGTGCGTGGACTACTGACCAGGCGTGTGACTCATTAAATGAAACGCAGTGTTTCATGTGTTTAAATGGAGACCGTTGATCCTGAGCGCGCCATATCGTGTGGCTCAGGATTTTTCTGATTTATTTCAAATATTTCTTTTCCCTCCATTTCCATTTGTTTATCCATTTATTTATCTCATTTTCTAAAATCCATAAAAAATGCAAAAATAGTCCAAATGAGTCCTAATTGTTTTTCATGGTTTTGTATGAATGTCGACTTTTTTATGATGCTGATTTCATGAATTGTTGATGTCTGGATTTTTATTTGTGAATTTTTGAATCCATGTGGTGCTAAATTGATATGTTGCATTCAATGCATTGTGAAATTCTCTATGTTGAGCCATTTGATCCAATCTTTTGCATGCTTGACATTCATACATGACATGAATTTTTGGTCACTGGTTTGGAATTTTTCTCACATGTTATCATCATTTTTGACACATGGAGATTAATGTGACAATTTGTGTCACATTTTTGACATTGAATTGGTGTATTTTTGTTCATCTAGCATTTGCATCATTCTGGATTTGATCTTTTGCATGTTGAATGTTCATAGCATAAGAAACTTTCATAAAAAATCTCAAAGTCTTTGCATGCATTTCTGATTTGATATGAATTTTCTAAGTTGGAAGTTCATTTTGTGCATATTTTTGGTCATTGCATGGCATAGGCCAATTGAGGCATTTGATTATTGATTTGATGCTGGTCCTTTTGAGGACATTAAATGGAATGTTTGAATATGTGATGTGTAGAAGATTGGGTTCTGTTTTGGTCATTTGATTAGGTTTTGAATTCATCTCTTATGACATTGTTTGTTGGTGTTTTGTTGTGTTGATTGGATGTACATAAACTAGCTTTGTCACTTGTTTCAGGTGTGGATACTCATTAATGATATTGTGGAATACAAAATGCATTGAGTTATGACCTATGTTTCTTTTGTAGGGTTCTAATTGAGGTGGTGAACTCATGAGCTCATTTGAGTGCCAAGGCACTTATGTATTAAATTGTGTAACTGTTAGAGGGTTTCACTGTTTGTTTTCTGGTTGTATGACTGAAGTACTAACTGTTTAGTCTTTGTACAGGTACCGTAGTTGCTTCCTTGCTTTTGCTCTTGCTTGAGCATTGGATTGTGGTTGACACACCACTAAGGTAGTTAGCTTCTTACTTCATGTAGTCTGAAGTCCTGTCACCTTTTTGGCAGGCATTTTGCTGGCAAGTCCTCCTTCAGAGGCTTTGTTTGTGTTTGTTTAAAATTGTGCTCAAAGACCTCCAAGAGAGGCATGTGATATTTGATAAGACCTCCAAGAGTAGAGGCAATTGACGGATAAAAGGGATCTGCAACCGATCCCCCGTTATTCAGTGTGTCGTTCTTTATGCTCGTACTACGTGCTGATGCTTTTGAACATGTGCGCCAGATCTTTGTCCAAAATCTGTCAAGTGGAATAGGATCCCACTTTCTGGATCCCCACGCTTTCTGTGTCATGAGCTCACCCTGGCCAGGGTTAAGAGCATGAGGTCTCATCCTCATTACCATTTTGATCAGCTTCACCCTAACGTTCAATGTTAGTGGTTAAGAGCTACAGATTACCCCTTACAGTCTGGATTGTTTGTCGAGGTTGATATGACCTCTCTTGACTAAAGCCTACCCATTGTTTGGGCCTCTTGTATGGATAGAGTGTGTGATGCCTGTTCACTTATATTGGTGTGTTTATTTGCATTCTACTTCTCATCTCCTTTTCTGTAGGAGTCGTACGATTAACTTCTGAGGATGTTGAACGTATGTAGAGTTTAGACTTGAGTTGACTCGCTTCCTGTGTGAGTCAAATTCTTGTTAGAGACCTCAACTTAGGGATGTTGATTGCATGACAACTATTAGGCTCGAGCCTTAGTCTCCCTTTTAGTTTGTTATTTCCCTGGTCTCTGGTTAGGAGAGTGTTTTACCCCTGTTAAGGGGAACTACGTCGCCCTGATTCTCATACCAGATGAGATACGTAGGCAGGAGGTTGTGAGCAATCTCTCCGGGCACCCTTTTCTTTCTTTGTTTGTTTGTGTGTGTTTTCTCATGTGTTCCTCCTTTCCCCTGTTATGGGGAACTACGTCGCCTTGATTCTCATACCAGATGAGATACGTAGGCAGGAGGTTGTGAGCAATCTCTCCGGGCAACCTTTTTCTTTTTTGTGTGTGTTTTGCATGTGTTAATCCTTTCCCCTGTTAAGGGGAACTACGTTGCCCTGATTCTCATACCAGATGAGATACGTAGGCAGGAGGTTTTGAGCAATCTCTCCGGGCACCCTTTTCTTTTTTTGTTTTGTTGTTTCCCCTGTCTCTGGTTAGGAGAGTGTTGTACCCCTGTTAAGGGGAACTACATCGCCCTGATTCTCATACCAGATGAGATACGTAGGCAGGAGGTTGTGAGCAATCTCTCCAGGCACCTTTTTTTTCTTTCTTTGTTTGTCTGTGTGTGTGTTCACCCTTTTCTTTTTTTGAGTGTATGTTTGTTCACCCTTTTCTTTTTTGCGTGTGTTCACCTTTTTCTTTGTTTTGTGTGTGTTTACCCATTATTTGTTTGTTTTGGTGAGTACCCGCTTGTTCAGCGTAGGTGTGTTGCATGTTCATACCTTGGGGGTTTTCTTCTGTTATTAGTCGGGGTTCACTAGTTGGGGTTCACTTTGGTTACCGGTTATCCGTTTGGGGTTCACCTATATTGATTTGGGGGATTTCTCCTGTTATCATTCGGGGTTCATTTGTGATGATTGTTATCATCTTGGGGTTCATATTGGGGTTCATTTGTGAAGATTGTTAATCTCTGGGGTTCATATTGGGGTTCATATTGGGTTTCATTTGTGAAGATTGTTAATCTTTGGGGTTCATATTGGGGTTCATATCGGGGTTCATTTGTGAAGATTGTTAATCTTTGGGGTTCATATTGGGCTTCATATCGGGGTTCATTTGTGAAGATTGTTAATCTTTAGGGTTCATCTTGGGGTTCATTGGTGATGATATTATTCATTTGGGGTACATATTGGGGTTCATATTGGGGTTCATTTATGACGGTTGTCATTCACTTGGGGTTCATCTTTGGGGTTCATCTTTGGGGTTCATTTATGACGGTTGTCATTCATATTGGGGTTCATTTGTGATGAGTGTTATCACTTGTGGTTCATTCATGACCGTTGTCAGTCGTATCGGAGTTCATCTTTGGGGTTCATTTATGATTGTTGTTCACTCGGGGTTCATCTTTGGGTATTTGGTTGCCTTGTTGGGGTTCGTTCTGATAACCTTTTTCTTTGGTGTTCGCTGGTTAGCATTTGTTCTTGATGGGAGTCGGATGTAAGTCCATGTATTGGCATTCTGTTTCCTTTTTCTTTGGTGTTCGCTGGTTAGCGTTTGTTTCCTTTTTGTTATTGTTGGGAGTCGGGTGTAAGTCCATGTATTGGCATTCTATTTCCTTTTTCTTTGGTGTTCGCTGGTTAGCGTTTCTTATTATTGGGAGTCGGGTGTAAGTCCATGTATTGGCAGTCTGTTTCCTTTTGGGTGTTTCTTTTGACGTCTCAGCGTCCCTTTTTGGTGTTTTGTTTCGGCGTGCGTTAGCCGAGCTACGAGTGCTCTGATTCTTCTCTGGATAGAGAAGATACGTAGGCATAGGACGCGATGTCTTAGCGAGCATGTCCCCTTTCCCCGAACTACGTTGACTCTGATGTTTGTTTCTGACAAACTACGTAGGTCCAGGATGCGACATCCTGCCGAGTCCACTTCCTCCGTCTTCTCCACCTGCTTATCATTCCAGTTTGTGCGGTTTCTTTGAGTTGTTTATTAGCAACCCATTTCCTTTCCTTTGAGCTATCTTTTGAGCGTGGATCCCGTCGAGTACGGCGGACGTGAGGGGGGATAATACCTTCCCCTTGCGTAACCGACTCCCGTACCTTGTAATCTCTGGTCGTAAGACCGTTCCTTTCCCTTTCTTAGGTTAGTCATGTGCTCCCTTTCCGTCATAGGATGAATAACGTCGGTGGCGGCTCTGTATTTTTCCCGCCGATTGTTTTTCGCGTTGCGACAGCTGGCGACTCTGCTGGGGACTTATTCATGTTGACCTCTTGCTGGTCCATCTTCCCTAAGCGAGTCATTCCTAGCATTCTCTAGCGTAGTTCTTAGGGTAGTTTAGGTTGCTTTTACTGCTTATTTATTGCATTTGTGATTATTATACTGTGATTGTATATATTTGCATATATGTTTGCATGCATCATATTATCACTGTGTTGGATTTTGGGCAGGTGTGGTTCCTTTGATTTGGGGTGGGTGTTCTGAGTGGGGCTAAAACCCAAAGCCCGAGTATACATCTAGGATTAGCGTGGTCTCATGTTTCCTCACATGTTAGGTCAACATGTTTCTGGCGACGTGACATACCACAGCCGAACGAGGTTCTTTTGAGAGAGCCCTTCCTTGTGGAGTCTCCACTATGGTTGGGTTATCTCTTTTGAGATGTTGACTTCGGTGACCGTTCTTTCCCGGATCTTTGGTTTAGATGATCTTATGAAAGCTGCACGACACACCCGAAAGGGAAAACCCGTTGAGTATCTCATCCGATTGTCGAGACCGATTATCCGCCTTAGGATGACCTTATTAGAATTCACCTGTGAGGGGAGGGTTGATTCTTACAGGTACAGGTTCTGTTGGCGATTCTGTGATGGTGACTTTGGTTCAGTTGGATTTATGGATATTTATTTCTGACACGCCGGAGTTCTGTCCGTGGTATTTATCAACGGGTTCCGTTTATTTCGGATTCCCTGGGTCAGATTTGGGGTTACTTGTTCAGATGATATTGTTGCTATACGTTCAGTGGCTTTCCTGTGATGATGGTGATGTATCCTCCGGTTCCGTTTATTTCGGATCCCCCGAGTTGGATTTATGGTTACTTAGTCCTTTGGATGGTTGTGATCAGTTCTGAGACCGGAATCCAGTACAGTTGCTGTTCAGACGACTTGGAGGATGGCACTATGACTTGCATTCATGCATCTGCATCATTCCCATTTTTCATTCATCCGCATCTAACTCATGTTTATCCATATGCCGGGTACATTCTTGATTGAGATTCTGGTTGAGAGACATCCTGATGTCAGAATGTTGCTGTCGAATTATTATCCGTCTTAATGAAGCCAGGATCGAAAGATAGAATGTTCCTCATACGGATAAACATTGCATTCATGCGTGAGTCATAATAACCTGGCAATAGTCATGAGGGTAACTCCAATCATGGTCCTGGTGGTTCTAGGGGTGGTGGCGACCTCAGAAGGAAGGCAACTAATGTTGGTGTATTCATCAACAATGGTGGCGGTTTTGGTTTCGCTGCAGGCGGTGGGCCAGGTCATGTGGGCAATACTCTGAAGGATAATCAATTTCCTCCTTTCTTTGGGGCTGTGGAGGATAAAGAAGAAGATCAGTTCTCTGTGCTGAACGAGGAGTTTGGTCAGTATGGTGTTCAACCACCGAGCAAGGAGATTCAGGTACTAGCAGAGAAGATCAGGGCTCTGGAAAGCCATGCTACTCCTGGGGCTATCAATATGATAAACATGGGGCTGGTTGAGGGGATTGTGATCCCACAGAAGTTTAAAGTGCCCACATTTGATAAGTACAACAGAAGTTCTTTCCCGGAAACTCATCTTCAGGCCTTTGTCCGAAAGATATCTGCCTACACCATGGATCAGAAGCTCTGGATGTACTTCTTCCAGGATAGCTTATCTGGTGGGTCTCTTGAGTGGTACACCAAGTTGAGATCATCGGATATTAAGAGCTGGCAGGATTTGGGAGATGCTTTCTTTAAACAGTACCAATTCAATGCTGACATGGCACCTAGCTGTACCCAGTTGCAGGGTATGTCTTAGAAGCCGAATGAAGGGTTTAAAGAGTATGCACAAAGGTGGAGAGAGTTGGCTGCCAGAGTTCAACCACCGTTAGTGGATCGAGAGATGTCTGATTTGTTCATGGGTACCCTTCAGGGGACTTTTGCTGAAAGGATGGTGGGTTGTCCCGTCACTGGTTTTGCAGACATAGTAGTGGTTGGTGAGAGAATTGAAAGCTGGTTAAAAATAGGAAAGATACAGGGAAATGCTTCGTCGTTTGGATCGAAGAAGCCATTTGGGAACGGTCAGCGTAAGAAGGAGGGTGACACGAGTGCTGTGTATGCCCAGAGAGGACATGGTAGAGATCGTTACTACGAGCATACTGCTGTAGTAACAATTCCTGCTGATAATCAACCCGCACAACAGCAACAGCAAGAGCAACAGCATTGGCAGCCATTTCAGCAGAGAACACAACGGGTCGGGTATCAAGTGAGAGGAAGCATGACTGATCGTCAGTTCGACAGGCCACCAATGACGTATGCCCTTTTGTTGAAAAGGTTGAAGGATCTTGGGTTGGTTCAGCTGAGGACGTTGGCTCCGTTGAGACCAGATCAGAGGCCTGCTAGCTATGATGAGAATGCCAAGTGTGAGTTCCATTCTGGTGCCCCCGGACATAGCATTGTGGGTTGTAAAGCCTTTAAGCATGTTGTTCAAGACTTGGTGGATTCCAAAGCCATTAGTTTTGCACCGACGCCGAATGTTAATGCTAATCCCATGCCGACGCATGGTCAGGTGGGGGTGAATGCAATTTCGGAGGATAAGAGGAAAATTGGGGTGATGGACGTGGATCAGTTAAGGACTCCAATGGCCGTGGTCAAGAGACAGTTGTTAAAGAATGGAGTCTTTCCCGGTTGTGATAATTGTTGTGCTATTTGCACTGTCGCTACAAATGGTTGTGTAATATTGAGGGAGACAGTTCAGAGAATGATGGATGAGGGAAGTCTCCGATTTGAGAAAGTTGATTTGGAGAAGGAGGATGTTTCAACAATAACCATTTATTTTGATCATGTCCACTTGTCAGCGCCAGCAGATGCGGCTCCAGTTACCATCACGGTACCGGGACCCATTCCATATGAAAATAATGATGTTGTGTCGTGGGACTATGGTAGGGAGGTGTATTGTAATGGAAAGAAGCAGGAAGATCAGGCTGCAGGTGATACCACTGTTTCAATGTGTTGGCTAAGAAGGCCCTGGGTAAGTTGGATTGCGAAGGAGTGGTTTTGAGGCCTACTGATTTGGTGGTTAGAGCGTTTGATGGCTCTAAGAGGGCTGTGTTTGGGGAAGTTGAGCTCCCTGTGAAGATTGGGCCCGAGGTGTTCAAGTCTGTGTTCTATGTCATAGACATTCAGCCGGCATACAATTGCTTGTTGGGTCGACCATGGATACACGCTGCTGGGGCAGTAACTTCGACTTTGCACCAGAAGTTAAAGTATATCTGGGACGGGAAGGTCGTAACAGTTTGTGGGGATGAGGATATTTTTGTCAGCCAATTGTCATCGTTCAAATATGTAGAAATGGACGGTGAAATATTTGAAAGACCAAGCCAGGCGTTCGAAACCGTCAGGGTGGAGAATGCCATTTTTGCTGAGAAAGAGAAGAAGCCGTCCATTGCTTCTTATAGACAGGTTGTAGAAGTGGTGAAAAATGGAGAGGCCCCAGGTTGGGGAAGAATGATAGACATTGCGGCAAAAGAGGACAGGTTTGGGATTGGCTATCAGTCGGGCCAAGGCTCGTCTGGACAGAATAGAGGACGTCGTCAACCGTTCACGTTCACCAGTGCTGGAATGCTAGATCCAGATCGCGTCTGTGCGGTGGGTGAAGAGATTGATAGTGACCGCGAGCTCGACTCGTGGATAAAACTATGCGTACCAGGGATGGAGATCCAGAACTGGAAGGCCGAAATGATCATCACTGTCACTCTGCGTGAAGAGTAATATTTCTGTTTTTCAATTCTGTTTGCATGAAAGCCATACGTTTTGCCCAAAACGTAATGGTCCATTGTAAGGGCCACCTCATGTGTTTCATTTTGCAACATTTGCATCATTAATAAACGGATGTTTTTCGCATTAAACGCGGTGTTCCCTGTATTTCATTTATTTTTGCAGTTTCATAAAAATAATACAATAAAAATGGCAATGGTTATTTTCATTTTTCTTCCTTTTAATTTGTCTCGTCCCGACCCTAAAGCAATGCATGAATCAACATTCATGCAGATGCGATCATTCTCCAGATTTCATTTATGACAATTCTGTTACACCCCTATATGACTTCGACAACCCGATCTATCATGCCGAAGAAGAAGGCGAAGAAGATTGTGAACTGCCAGAAGAATTAGCCAGGTTGTTGAAACAAGAGGATAAGGTGATTCAATCGCACGAGGAGCCAGTTGAGGTTGTTAATCTGGGTACCGAGGAGGTCAGAAAGGAAATGAAAATTGGGGCCGCTTTGGAGGTGAATGTCAAGAGTAGAATGGTAGCACTGTTGAAAGAGTATGTTGATATCTTTTCCTCGTCTTATCAAGATATGCCAGGGTTGGATACCAATATAGTTGTACACAAGTTGCCGTTGAGAGAAGATTGTCCTCCAGTAAAGCAGAAGTTACACAGAACTCGACCTGAGATGGCCATGAAAATCAAAGAGGAGGTACAAAAGCAGTTGGATGCTGGTTTCCTAGCTGTCACTAATTATCCGCCGAAGAAGGATGGAAAGGTGAGGATGTGTGTGGACTACCGGGATTTGAACAGAGCTAGCCCGAAAGATGATTTCCCATTACCTCACATCGATGTGTTGGTAGATAGTATAGCTCAATTCTCGGTGTTTTCCTTCATGGATGGCTTTTCTGGTTATAATCAAATTAAGATGTCGCCAGATGATATGGAGAAAACAACGTTCATCATACTATGGGTCACTTTTTGTTATAAGGTGATGCCATTCGGTCTCAAGAATGCCGGTGCCACGTATCAAAGAGCTTTGGTGACTTTGTTTCATGATATGATTCATCATGAGAACGAATGTTATGTTGATGACATGATAGCGAAGTCCCAAACAGAAGAGGGGCATTTGGTAGACTTGTCCTAGTTGTTTGACCGGTTGAGACAATTCAAATTGAGGTTGAATCCGAATAAATGCACTTTTGGAGTGCGGTCCGGCAAGTTTCTGGGGTTTATTGTAAGTGAAAGAGGAATCGAGGTTGATCCTGCTAAAGTAAAAGCGATACAGGAAATGCCTGAACCGAGAACAAAAAAGGAGGTTCGTGGTTTCTTAGGTAGATTGAACTACATTTCACGGTTCATATCTCATCTAACACCCACGTGTGAACCCATATTCAAGTTGTTGAGAAAAGATCAAACGGTTAGGTGGAATGATGATTGCCAAGCGGCATTTGAAAAAATAAAAGAATATTTGCAGGAGCCTCCAATTCTGATGCCTCCTATGGAGGGACGACCGTTAATCCTGTACTTGACAGTCCTCGAGGGGTCTATGGGGTGTGTATTGAGGCAGCATGACGAGTCTGGTCGAAAAGAGCATGCAATTTACTACCTTAGCAAAAACTTTACAAACTGTGAAACAAGATATTCACTGCTCGAGAAAACTTGTTGTGCTTTGGCATGGGCTGCTCGCCGACTGAGACAGTATATGCTGGTTCATACCACTTTATTGATTTCCAAGATGGATCCGATCAAGTATATATTTGAGAAGCCAGCATTCATCGGACGGGTTCCGAGATGGCAAATGATTTTGACTGAATACGATATACAGTATACCTCTCAAAAGGCAATAAAGGGGAGTGTATTGTCTGATTACCTCGCCCAGCAACCCATTGAGGATTATCAACCGATGAAATTTGAGTTCCCTGATAAGGACATCATGTTTCTCAAATCGAAAGATTGTGAGGAACCTATCCCGGAGAAGGGGCCTGACCCTGAGTCCGAATGGATTCTGATGTTTGATGAGGCCGTCAATGTGAATGGTAGTGGAGTTGGTGATGTTTTGGTTACGCTGAAGGGATCCCATATTCCTTTTGCTGCCCGGCTAACGTTCGAATGCACCAACAATGTGGCTGAATACGAAGCTTGTATCTTGGGTGTCGAAGAGGCGATTGATTTGCGAATCAAGAACCTTGTTATCTATGGAGATTCAGCTTTGGTTGTGAACCAGGTTAACGGGAAATGGTATACGCATCAACCCCACTTAATTTCATATCGGGATTATACGAGGAGATTGTTGACGTTCTTCACTAAGGTGGAATTACGCCATGTGCCGAGGGAATAAAATCCTTTGGCAGATGCTTTGGCTACTCTGGCCGATTTGATTAAAGTGCAATGGTGGAATCAATTTCCTAGTGTTGAGGTGGGACGGTTGGATAGACCAGCTTATGTGTTTGTTGTCGAAACAGCGCCTGATGATGAAAAGCCGTGGTATTATGACATCAAGCGTTATCTGGAGACCCAAGAGTATCCCGAGGGAGCATCTAAGAAAGACCGAAAGACTCTGAGGAGGTTGGCCATGGCGTTCTATCTGAACAAAGATGGAGTTTTGTGCAAGCAGAATTTTGATTGGATTTTGCTCAGATGTGTCGATGACAAAGAAGCAAGCCAATTGATGAAAGAAGTGCACGAGGGGTCGTTTGGTACCCATGCCAGTGGGAATGCGATGGTGAAAAAGTTGTTAAGGGCTGGATATTATTGGATGACAATGGAAGCCCAATGTTTCAACTTCGTGCAGAGATGTCATAAATGCCAGATTTATGCTGATAAGGTGCATGTTCCTCCAAACACGTTGAGTTTGATGTCATCTCCGTGGCCGTTTGCTATGTGGGGCATTGATATGATCAGAAAGATCGAGCCTACGACTTCGAATGGGCACCGGTTCATATTAGTGGCTATTGATTAATTCACCAAGTGGGTGGAAGCGGCTGTAAGACCCCAATTTTGTCCCTAAGATCCCTCATGGCATCATATCATATCATATCATATCATTGCCTCAAGGATCATTGTGCCCTTTGCCTGCTTTCTTGTGGGTGGGCTATCTTGTGAGTGTGGTTCTTGATCACCAAGCATGTTTAGCATTTGTATATCATTGCTTTTCATTTGTTTACTAACCAAAAGTACAAAAATATTGTCATCTAACCTTGTTACTTGCAGATGAAGCAACATTAGGTCAAGCCAGTCAAAGGCATTCATTGAGAAATAGATGGTGGCCATTCTTGAGAATTTGGGCACCATGATCATTCATAAGAGATTCATATGAGTTGTGATATCATTTGGAATCAAGATCTCAAGTGGTAGAGGCTTGAAATTCATCAGAACATGGCTCAATCAACCAAAACCCTAGCAAAGTCAACTGTGGTCAACTGTACATTTAATCAGGGATTTGATGGTGGGAAATGGTTGGAGAGGCCTTATTCATGTCCATACAAGCCTCATATAACATGTCAAACATCATCATTGAAGAATTTGAGGTTAGACAAAAAGTTTCCAAAAATAGTAAGTGACCTGTAATTTCAAACTGCCAAAAATGGAAAGGTCTTCTCCTCAAATTTACATCATCAAGAAAGCTTCAAATCAAATTTTGTCCAACATCAAAATTGAATATCTTGCTTTTACCTTTCCAAAAAGTCCAAGAACATCCATTTCTCATTTGTGGTTGGCAAGTTATGATCAAATCATTGGCAAGGAATTTTGAACTTCAACAAGGCATAACTTTTGCATCAAAAGGCCAATTCATGTGATTCTTTTTTGAGAAATTTTCTCTTGATCTCTACTATCATAGTCATGCATCATATTTCACAAATTCTCATCACAAAAAAAGTGCATTTTTTCACTTAAATCAATTTGAATTTTGGTGGGAAAATGTGAATTTGAAAAATATGCATTATTTTCATTTCAAACCAATTGCCTTTGCATCAAAACAGATTTTTGAGCTTGCTACACATGAAATTCACACTGTTCCATTGACCACATATGCATAAGGGTGATTTTGGTATTTTGCACAAACATGATCATTTCACTAATTCACTTACATCTTGGCTAATGGTGATTAAGGACTTGATTAGCATAGGGTATATAACCCTAATCATAACAGAACTCTGTAACCACAACATCACAATTTCAGATCCAAACACTTTTCATCTCAAATTCTCTCAAATCCTCTCAACTTTTTCCATCGAATTTCATCATTTCTTGCTTGTTTCTTGTGCTAATCATCATCTCCAGGGATTATTGAAGTGAATTGAAGCCAAATCTTGGAAAATTCTTGAAGAATTGTGGCTGTTGAAGCTTGAATATTCACATGGCAGTTGGAGATTTCGTCGTGTTCAAGCACTGTTGAGCTAAAGCCTTGCATTCATTCATCTTCCTCATCATCATTGAGCATCTGTTTTGCATTTCCAAGCATTGAAACTCACGGATCCAGCTCTGCATCATCATCAAGGTAAGAACTCGATTGCTCCAATTCTTGCAATTCTCATGTGGATTCTGTAGATCTTGGAATGTAGATCATGCTGCACTTTAGATCTTGAATTTTCATTAAGATTTGAGAAAGTTAGGTTGATTTTAAGTTTGGATGTCAAAACTTATTTTGCTCGATGCTTTGGATACAGTTAGAGTTAGGTTAAATTGAAGCTGGACTAGTAATGTGTGATGAATGATGATTCGATTGATATAATTTTCATGCATTTCTGTGGAGTTTGGATTTTGATCTTGATGAACAGGATGAATGTATGATGAACCCTAGCTATTTTCATTTCCAGAACCATTTTAATCCGCCTGGCCGTGTTATTGCATGAATTTTGTGTTTCTCGCCCATGGAGCCAACCACAGCGTGCCACGCATGCTAAATGAAGCGCGGCGTTTCATCATAGCGCGCCATATTTGAATGTGAACGCAGCTCGATTCTGGCAGATAGCATTTGCATCTTTCGATTTTGGCATTTTTCTTCATTAAGCTTCATATATTCACCATGCCTTGTTCATCTTTTTTTTTATTTTTTCTTCTCATTCAAAAATTCATAAATCACAAAATAATGGTCCAATTGAGATGAGGTTTTTTGTGCCATGATCCTTGCCACATCTACTATTTTATGGTGATTTTTGCAAAAATTGTGCACGTGTGGAATCTATTTGGGCTTAGGGAATGTTCATACATGTCATTTGTTTCACTTTGCTTACCATTTTGATTGTGAAATTGTGATGCTTAATCTAAAATTCTTGAAACTTTGCATGTATAAACTAGACACCTTTAGGAACATTTTGGCTTTGAGTTTGTGATTTTATCATTCCTGGTTTGTGAGATATGACCTAGTCAATTTGGGTGTGACAATGTGTGTCACACCATTTCTTGTCCAACTTGTGGATTTTCGTTACCATGCCATATATACTCAAAATGATCTGGATTTTTGCATGTTGACTCTCCTGGAAGTTCAGTTTAAGTGTCAATTTTTGTGGTTTTTTTGAGTGCATTTTCAATTTGATTGAGATTTTACTATCTGTTTGACCAATTGTGGACTTTTTGTGAGTCATGATCCTATATGATTTGTGAAATTCTTGAGGTTTATTGGATGGACTTGAAATTTTACACATGTTTTCTAGACACGTTGAAGTTCATTTTGGTTTTGGTTTGGATCATTTATCATTTGTCATCACTGTTTTATGCTTGCCTTAAGTTGATGCACCATTTGTGGCCTTGTTTGAGCTTGTTTATGCCTACCATGACTTAGTGATTTTCTTTGACATGCTTCCACTTATCCAAATGCAATGAATTTTGGTGTGTTGCTCATTCAATGTGTTCTGTTTAGACATGATATTTCTTGGAATTTATTGAGCGACTTTGATATTGATATGCTTGTGTTCATTATGTTTGCTCCAATGTGATTCACATTTGCACACTTTGACATGATTTGCTTATGAAATGGAATTGGTGCATAGTTTTGATATGAGACCAATTGGACTTTGTTCTTATTTGACTAATCTTGATTTTGGTCAACTTTCATGTTGTGTTTGGTTTATTTCTCCTCCTTTGACCCTAGGCCTTGTCCTAGTGGTCTACTTCTCATGTTTGAGTTTGATTTTCAGGTTGAAGAAGCAATTGCTTTAAGGAGATTAATTCAAATTGATTGAGTTTGGTTTATTTAATTGTCATGGACTAACTTGGTTTGTTTTGTAGGATGCTTTGAGCTCCTTTGAGTTGGGCTTAAGCTTTGCTTAATGCATTGTTTGTGTACAGTTGACTGTCTATTGTCTGTTGACTTTCTTTTTGAATTGAATACTGATTGAATTGGATTGTTTTCAGGTACCTTAGTTGCTATAGTTCCTTTGTGAACTTGCTTTTGCTTTGCTTGATAGAATTAGCATTGAGGTATAACATCTTCTTCTTCATGTAGTCTGGAAGACCTGGCTTGTTATTTGGCCAGGCACCTGTCTGAAGTCCTCCTTAAGAGGCAATGTCTGTGATTGTTTATCTTTGTCCCCAAGCAGGAAAAGTCCTTTTGATAAGGCAATTGGTAGATAGAAGAGATGTGTAGTCCATCTCCTACTATTCTGTGTGTCTTCCCTTTGCTCACATCACATGTTGAATCATTGTGGATCTTAACCCAAGATCTATCGAGTCATTAACTTGTGGAGAGAGTTCCAACTTTCTGAACTCCCACACCTTCTGATATTCAATGCTCTCCCTGACCAGGGATAAGAGCATGAGGCACACCCCTCATATCCTTTCATCTGCTTCACCTTAACTCTCAATGTTAAGGTTAAGAGCACCACTTACCCCATTCCAGTTGACTTTAAAGTCTAACCCTTGCTTGAGCCTAATTGCTTGGTTATAGTGTGTGCTAAATGACTTTGTTTGATTGATTGCTTGGTTCATATGTACATGTTTGCTTACTTGCCTTTGTGCATTTATCATCATTAATTGTTCATTATTGCATGCTCATCATTTCATATCTTTGTGATTTGTTTGAGTTTGCCCATTGAGGAATCAACTATAAGTCCATTCATTGGCCATTGTTCCTATGATTTGGAAGGGATTGAGTGTAAGACCATTTCATTGGCCACTTATGTCCTCTTTGCTTAGTGCTTCTGTTTGTTTGTTGTATGTGAGGATGCAATTGTAAGTCCATGTTGTTGGCATTTGTATTCCTATGATCATCCTGTTGGAGATTAGAGTAAGTCCAGATATATTGGCATCTGATACCCATGTTTTGTTTTGCTTTGTGAGATTGGAGTAAGTCCATTTATTGGCTTCCGGTATCATTGTTTGGTTTTAGGAGATTGGTGTAAATCCATTTATTGGTATCCGGTATCCGCTTTTGCTTTGTGAGATTGGAGTAAGTCCATTTATTGGCATCCGCTATCATTTGTTTTGTTTTAGGAGATTGGTGTAAATCCATTTATTGGTATCCGTTATCCGCCTTTGTTTGTGAGATTGGTATAAGTCCATTGATGGCATCCGGTATCACCTTGCCTTTATTTTGCTTACTTGCTTTGTTGCCTCATTCCAAAGGACACACTTGAATCATCTTCTATATGATTTCAAGAGGTGAACTTCTAGGAAGTTTTACACTCCTTCATCCATATCCTTTTGTTTCAAAAATCCCTTTTCACATTGTTAATTCAAAAACTTTGACATGTTGTGCAAACATTCTCATCTCTTTTCAAATTAGAAACCTGGACCTTAAGTCCTTGACTTTTCAAACTTCATTTCATAACACTTCTTTGAATTGAATCTTAATCATACTTTAACCCTATTTTGTGAATACTCATAATCAATTAACTTCACCCATTCAATTGTTTTGTGGCTTTGTCCATTGTTAATATGCTTTCATACATTAGCCATAGGTTTCAATTACCATAGTGGTTGATGTAAATCTTACCTTGTCCTTAGTGAGTTGATTGTGAGTCTTCCATATTTATTATAGGGTTAACCCCTCACTAGTATGTTGAAGCCGTCCTCGCATGGTGGATTGTTGATTCAGGTTAAGTTTTCTCCCATTGGTAATGAAAAGCCTTAGTGCTCTTGTTTTAAAATGAACTCACTAATTTTTAGAAATCTTTTAGCCGAACTACGGCGTTTTGATCCTTACCTTTTGTGGAAGGTACATAGGCAACGGGTTCATCCGTTCAAACACAAAAATAATAAATTGTACATTCTTTTCTCATCTTCCCATTCATGTTTGCACAATATGTCATAAACAAATAAACATTTTCATTCAACAAGTGTGAAAAGGGCTCCCTAGGAGTACCTAGGACGTTTTGGGTACCTAACACCTTCCCATTGCGTAATTTACCCCTTACCCAGATTCTCTGATCTTTTCATTAGTTTTCTATGTGTAAAACTTCTTAGGCTTTTGTTCGCTTTTTAGCCAATCCTTTGGATAAATAAAAGTGCGGTGGCGACTCGATTCTTTGTATACTTTGCTTATGGTTTAATCAATAAATCATATAGCGACGAATACACCGCTACAGCGGCGTCTTATGCAAACGTGACGAAGCAGGTCGTGGCCAGATTCCTGAAAAGAGACATCATTTGCAGATATGGGGTTCCCGAAAGAATCATCACCGATAATGGTTCTAATCTCAACAACAAGATGATGGTGGAACTATGCCGGGAGTTCAAAATCGAGCATCACAATTCTTCTCCTTTTCGTCCAAAGATGAATGGGGCGGTCGAGGCGGCTAATAAGAATATTAAGAAGATTGTGCAGAAAATGGTCGTGACCTATAAGGATTGGCACGAGATGTTGTCGTTTGCATTGCATGGGTATCGAACCTCAGTGCGTACGTCTACTGGGCGACGCCTTTCTCGCTTGTGTATGGGATGGAAGCTGTGCTACCAGTTGAGGTCCAGATTCTGTCATTGAGAGTCCTGATGGATGTGAAATTGGAAGAGGCTGAGTGGGTAAGGACTCGATATGAAGAGTTGAGCCTGATTGAGGAAAAGAGGCTGGCGGCCATTTGTCATGGGCATTTGTACCAGCAGCGAATGAAGTGTGCTTTTGACCGAAAGGTGCGACCTCGTGTGTACCATGTGGGAGATATGGTGTTAAAAAGGATCCTTCCTCCTCAGAACGATCGTCAGGGCAAGTGGACACCCAATTATGAAGGTCCATTCGTGGTCAAGAAGGTTTTTTCTGGCGGAGCCTTGTTGTTGACGACCATGGATGGTGAGGATTTTCAATCCCCTGTGAATGCAGACGCAGTTAAAAAATACTTCGTATAAGAGACCCGTTGGACGGAGAGAATAAAATAGTCCAGGAAAAAATGGGCATCCCGGCGAACCAAAAAGGAAAAAATGGAAAAGGTTCGGGCAAAAATTAGGGATAAAAAGGAAAAAAAACTATACACCCGGCAAGTCCAAAACCCCACAAGGTCGGCTTGGGCAAAAAAGGGTATCCCGGTGGACTGAAAACCCGAAAGGGTGGTCTAGGGAAAAGAGGGAGTGAAACAAACCACTGCGTCTAGCATGGTCATTTGTACGTTGGATATGACACATGGATAATCTAAAACGGGAGATCGGTCGGAAGCGTCTTGTTTCAGAAGGCAGAAAGCGCGGAGAGTCTTGAGGACATATGGGTTGTAACCGAGTTGGAACTCGATGAGATCACGGGTTCACATTGCCATTAGGATAGATTTTCCTTTTGTGCGCAATTACCTCTTTTCAGGGATTGCTTCCTGTGTACTGCTCAGTTACGTGCCACCTTTTTCAATCAATAAAATGCATATTCAGTCAAAAGAGGTGCGACGATCCTAGAGGGTTAATCAAGAAGACTCTTCAAAGTCTGAGGACTGGAGAGTTGGTACGAATCTAAGGAGATCGAGTTTCTTGAAGTGGGGAGAAGTCGAGAATGCAAGGTGATGAATCAGAAAAGACCAGATGAGTCTGGGAGCTCTCAAAAGTGGAAAGTTGTCACTGTGGTTATATGGTGAATACCAGTGTTCGACGAATCGACGGGTGTTCCGTGCTAAGGTATTCCGTATTTCCCCTAACAGGGTTGAGATCGTTATTTCCCCAGCAAGTCTGAAGGTTGCTGTTTCCCCAGCGGAGGTGTGCGTTGGTAGTTTTTTCCCAAGTGAAGTCCCCAAGCAGATCGGGTTCAGTGGAGGTCATCCCCAGCGGGGGTTACTCTTTCCTCGACATCAGGGTTATCCCAAGCAGGATTGGAGATTGGAGTGATATCGAGTTCCTCAACAGAGTTACTCGTGCCGTCCCCTGAGGGGGATATTTTTTATGCATTCATCATTTAGAGAAGCATAGCATATTGCATAATTAATTGCGCAGCATTTCCATGGTTATGGAGCATTACGTTGTAAGGTTCATGCATCGGCATTGCAGGCATAAACTAGTCTCGGTCCGTGGTTACCGTTTGAGAATTGGTTTAGCTAGTTGGTGAAGATGTTACTCTGAGGAGTTTGGCATCATGATTTTGAATCAACAGTATTCTCCGGTAGCGCGATACTGGAGGAAGAGATTTCCGTCGGGCGGAGATGGAAATGAAGATTGAAGAACGTTACGCGATCGGCGCGGAGATTGGGGTTCAAATGGAGAAAAGGAGATATGAAGTGTCTTCTGGAGAACGGGGTTCAAATGGAGAACGAGGTTCATTGTGTGGCTGCAAGAGTGACATGAAGTTGTCGGGGTTCAAATGCGGTGATCAGGGATCATTCGCGCGAAAGAAGAATATGTGTTGGGGTTCAAGAAAAGCAAAAAATAATAATAACAAAAGAATAATCCCCAGCGGAGTGCAAATTGTTCGTTTGTTCTTGGTATTCAACCACTCTTCAACCTGATCATTTGAAAGCCGAGGTTGTTCATATCGACAGGTTCACAGTGGATTGAATAAGAGCTAGCCTGTTCGTGGCTTATCTTTATTATCCCCAGCATAGGTCGTTGGCCCACGCGCCACCTCAATTATCATTTTCCCTATTTCTGCCGATTCTGACAGGCATGCAGTTGTCCGGTATTCAGACCGAAGTGGCATTCAAGCCAGTTTTTCCAGTATTCAGACCGAAGTGGCATTCAGGCCAGTCTTCCGATGTTCAGATCAAAGAAGTTTCCGAAATTTCAGGTCGATGCAACTTGTGGCATTCTGGCCAGTTTTCCGGTATTCAGACCAAAGTGGCATTTAGGCCAGTTTTCCGATGTCCAGATCGAAGAAGTTTCCGACATTCAGGTCGATACAACTTGTGGCATTCAGGCCAGTTTTCCGGTATTCAGACCGAAGTGGCATTCAGGCCAGTTTTTCCGGTATTCAGACCGAAGTGGCATTCAAGCCAGTCTTCCGATGTTCAGATCGAAGAAGTTTCCGACATTCAGGTCAATGCAACTTGTGGCATTCAGGCCAGTTTTCCGATATTCAGACCGAAGTGGCATTCAGGCCAGTTTTCGGGTATTCATACCGAAGTGGCATTCAGGCCAGTTTTTCGATATTCAGACCTTGTGGCATTCAGGCCAGTTTTCCGGTATTAAGACCGATGTGGCATTCAGGCCAGTTTTTCCGGTATTCAGACCGAAGTGGCATTCAGGCCAGTCTTCCGATGTTCAGATCGAAGAAGTTTCCGACATTCAGGTCGATGCAACTTGTGGCATTCAGGCCAGTTTTCCGGTATTCAGACCGAAGGGTAATTCAGGCCAGTTTTCTGGTATTCAGACCGAAGTGGCATTCAGGCCAGTTTTTCTGGTGTTCAGACCGAAGTGGCATTCAGGCCAATCTTCCGATGTTCAGATTGAAGTCATTTCCAGTATTCAGATTGATGAGCGGCATTCAGGCCATGGTTATTTCTGTGTTACCATTTATTTTGGTATCCAGGTTAACGTTGTTTTCGGTATTCAGACCGACTTTCACCGTACCAGACGGATTCTTCTTTCAAGACCACCTCTTTGCCGATTCTGACAGGCATTGTTACTTCACTTCACTTCGGCGCAAATTTTCGGGTTTTTATGGTATTCAATCACTCTTCACCCTGATCATCTGAAAGTCGAGGTTGTTCATATCGACAGATTCACAGTGGATTGAATAGGGGCAGCTGTAACACCTCAAAATTTGCCCTCCTCTCCTTGAGACTAGTTTGACACATTGCATTTCATGTGTTAGGGCATTAGGCATTGCATTTTGCAATCATATGAAGATGAGAAGGTCATCCTCCAAAGTCTTTTCAAGAGATGGGGAAGTTAGGTGATTCAAGCCTGAGGGTCTCTATGAATTGATTATCAACCATCTGAGGGTTTGCATTTCATTTGGGTTTTCATGATTCTTCAAAGGGTTTGAGCATCATCTTATCTGCAAGGATATGTCACCATCATCATGGTTCTAACTTCATCAAGACAGTTCAAGGTCATCTGAGGACCAAAAAGTCAATTGTGCAGTCAACTGAGGGCTATGAGGTGGGGAAATGAGTTGAGACACCTCAATCATGTTCAAATGGGGTCCATACATCATTTTAAACATCCATCTTGAAGATTCAAAGGTCATGGCAAAAGTGACTAAAAATGGAAAGTGACCTATAATTCAAAGTTTCCAAATTTGGCAAGCTTTGGTCCACATTCAACTTGACTTTTAAATATCAAATATGTTTCAAATGGATTTTTGGTGAACATGAAAGTTGTAGATCTTTGTCTACCCTTTCCAAAAAGTCCTAATTCATGTCCATATGATGAATGGTTGAGGAGTTATGGTCATTTGATCACAGGGTGTGCATGGAAATTCAAAATGGCATAACTTTTGATGCAATGCTCCAAATTGGTTCATTCTTTTGGCAAAATGCTTCTCATGTTCAAGACATCTCAAAATGAGCTTTGACATGCATGGGAAAAGTGTGTATGCTCATTATTTCACACATGTGCAAAATGGAAGCAAAACTTCAACATTCATTTTTGGCTTAAGATGCAAGTAAATTACTCTTCAAAGCATGAACATTGGATGCTCTTAAGTGAATTCAGATCCTAGCATGGGGAGGATCACGTGTATTATGGCCATGCTAGCTCATTTTGCATTTTTGCAAATGGCTTAATATCTCACTAATCATGATTAGTACATGGAAAATATGATTAGCATTGTCATTAGCATGAGATATAAAAACAGAAACCCTAATCATAACTGCAATAACAAACTTTTTAGATCTGAAAATCAAGAACACTCTCAATTTTCTCTCTCTTCGAATTTCCATTTTGCTCCACATAATTCTCAAATCTCTTTGCATATTCTTGTTCCTAGTGCTTCACTGAGCAAGATTCATCATTTGTTTGAAGCAATTCAGCTAGAATTTAAGCAGATCAAAAGCATAGACAAGGCGATGGATTTTGGAAATTGAAGTGGATTCAAGTGTTTTCAACCATTGCTTCTTGCTTAAAGCTTCAAAGGAGGTGCATAGGAGTTGATCTGGAGCATTGGAGCTCTTGAGAACGCGTGAACAGAAACTTCCATTTCCAGGTGATGCAATTTTCATACTCTCCTTTTGTTGATTTTAGATCATAGAATGATAGATCTTGTTGTGTAGAGTATGTACATGTGTTTAGAATTGAGAATAGTTGAGAATTAAGGCTGTTAGGTTAACTGTAAGTTTGGATCTAGAAAATGTTTCCCTTCGATCTGCAAAACCTAGGGAGAGTTAGAGTGAATTGATTTCATATTTGGATCCTACGTTGCAGGACGGTTAGATTGGTATAGGCCTTGTAAGTTTCTGGAAGAATTTTGAGCAGCGCCGCCGTGTGAGTTGCCGGAGAAGACGACCGGAGTTGTAGCTCCGGCTTTAGGGTTTGTGCCATGTGTGTGTTGCGTGGAAGCCTGCGTGGAAGAACAATTGGCTGGTGTTTCCTTGACCAAAGCCACGCGTGCGTGGACTGCTGACCAGGCGTGTGACTCATTAAATGAAACGCAGCGTTTCATGTGTTTAAATGGAGACCGTTGATCCTGAGCGCGCCATATCGTGTGTCTCAGGATTTTTCTGATTTATTTCAAATATTTCTTTTCCCTCCATTTCCATTTGTTTATCCATTTATTTAGCTCCTTTTGTAAAATCCATAAAAAATGCAAAAATAGTCCAAATGAGTCCCAATTGTTTTTCATGGTTTTGTATGAATGTCTACTTTTTTATGATGCTGATTTCATGAATTGTTGATGTCTGGATTTTTATTTTTGAATTTTTGAATCCATGTGGTGCTAAATTGATATGTTGCATTCAATGCATTGTGAAATTCTCTATGTTGAGCCATTTGATCCAATCTTTTGCATGCTTGACATTCATACATGACATGAATTTTTGGTCACTGGTTTGGAATTTTTCTCACATGTTATCATCATTTTTGACACATGGAGATAAATGTGACAATTTGTGTCACATTTTTGACATTGAATTGGTGTATTTTTGTTCATCTAGCATTTGCATCATTCTGGATTTGATCTTTTAAATGTTGAATGTTCATAGCATAAAAAATCTCAAAGTCTTTGCATGCATTTCTGATTTGATATGAATTTTCTAAGTTGGAAGTTCATTTTGTGCATATTTTTGGTCATTGCGTGGCATAGGCCAATTGAGGCATTTGATTATTGATTTGATGTTGGTCCTTTTGAGGATATTAAATGGAATGTTTGAATATGTGATGTGTAGAAGATTGGGTTTTGTTTTGGTCATTTGATTAGGTTTTGAATTCATCTCTTATGACATTGTTTGTTGGTGTTTTGTTGTGTTGATTGGATGTACATAAACTAACTTTGTCACTTGTTTCAGTTGTGGATACTCATTGATGATATTGTGGAATACAAAATGCATTGAGTTCAAGGGAGAATGGGAGACGAATCAACCTGGTCTCATTCCGTACAGAGATTATGCAAGGAGAAATTCAACATTCTTCACAGAAGTTGAATTTTATCACATTCCTCGAGAGGATAATCGGATGGCAGATGCTCTTGCTACGCTTGCTTCAATGATTGTGGTCAGACGGTGGAATGATGTCCCCAATATTACTGTGATGCGCTTGGACAGACCATCTCACATATTTGCAATCGAAGAAGTGAAAGATGACAAGCCTTGGTATTTTGATATCAAGAATTTCCTCCAAAACCAGGTCTACCCGCCTAGGGCATCTGTGAAAGATAGGAAAACTTTGAGAAGGTTGTCAGGCAGTTTCTACCTCAGTGGTGAAGTGCTGTATAAGAGAAATTTTGATATGGTTTTGCTCAGATGCGTGGATAGACACGAAGCAAACCTGTTGATGACTGAGGTCCATGAGGGTTCATTTGGTACTCATTCCAATGGACATGCCATGGCTAAGAAGATGTTGAGAGCAGGCTACTATTGGCTGACAATGGAGTCTGAATGTTGCAAGTATGCGAAGAAATGTCACAAGTGTCAAATTTATGCGGATAAGATTCATATTCCTCCGACACTTCTGAATGTGATTTCGTCACCGTGGCCTTTCTCTATGTGGGGAATTGACATGATCGGCATGATTGAGCCGAAAGCGTCCAACGGACACCGGTTTATTCTCGTAGCAATTGATTACTTCATCAAATGGGTTGAAGCCGCTTCGTACGCGAATGTAACCAGACAGGTGGTTGTGAAGTTTATCAAGAACCAGCTAATTTGCCGTTATGGTGTGCCAGAGAGGATCATTACTGATAATGGATCTAATCTGAATAACAAGATGATGGATGAGTTGTGCGCTGAATTCAAGATTGCACACCATAATTCCTTTCCCTACAGACCTAAGATGAATGGGGCTGTTGAGGCTGCTAATAAGAACATCAAGAAGATTATCCAGAAAATGACTGTCACGTACATAGCTTGGCATGAGATGCTGCCATTTGCTTTGCATGGATATCGTACGTCTGTACGCACTTCAACAGGGGCAACCCCTTTCTCTCTTGTTTATGGCATGGAAGCTGTTCTCCCAGTAGAGGTGGAGATCCCATCAATGAGAGTCTTGATGGAAGCCAAGTTGACTGATGCTGAATGGATTCAGAGTCGTTATGACCAATTGAATTTGATTGAAGAGAAGCGGTTAACTGCCATGTGTCATGGTCAGTTATATCAGCAGGAATGAAGAAAGCATTCGATAAGAAGGTCAAGCCGCGTGTGTTCCGAGAAGGTGACCTCGTGCTCAAGAAAGTTTTGTCTTTCGCTCCCGATTCCAGGGGCAAGTGGACTCCAAACTACGAGGGTCCATATGTTGTTAAGAGAGCCTTTTCAGGCGGAGCTTTGATGCTTACAACAATGGATGGGGAGGATTTCACTCGTCCTGTGAATTCAGATGCAGTCAAGAAATACTCTGCCTAGAAAAAAAAGTATATGCAAATGAAAAATCAGAATAGCTCGCTAAGTTGAAAACCCGAAAGGGCGGCTTAGGCAAAAATGAGCGTCTCGGTGGAGAACCTGCAAGGGTAATCCAGGCAAAAATTAGAGACTTGAAAAAAGAATATTTGCATCCCGCTAGATTGAGTACCTCACCCTGGGGCAATCTAGGCAAAAATTAGGGATTTGGCAAGTAACTGCATCCTGACAAGACTTTCTGTTTCACCAGCTGTCATTTCGTCAGAGGATTCTCGATTCGTCGTCAACTGAAGCTTCGGATACATCGAGATTCAAATTGGTAGAGAAAGGATCATTATATTCAATGTAGCCCTCTTCCAATATATATCACTGATTTCAAATTTGTACAGATCTATGGAGTCTTGCCATTTGCAGGCTACCATTCCATCAAATGAATTTGAGCTTTTTATCCAATTATTTGCACTCTTATTTGTTTCAATTCAACAAATGTTTTGCATGTTTTAATTGATAAAATGTCATTGTTTTAAACGAACAGATTTTTCAAAATTTGCTGTTTTTAAACAAAGTGAATATCCATAAGGTTGAAAGGATACTCAAGAATATCTCAGTGCTCTCCCAAGGGTGGCATGATCTCCAACAGGTAAGACATTTGGTTCATATTCCTGGTTTGGTTGTATCTTCTTTCTCCCGATCTTGTGATGGGGTTGTTCCCCAGTATAGTTGCAGGCAGAGTGTTGTTGAAGACTCAGTTTTCTCCAGCAGCAGTTTTCCCCAGTAGAGTTGCTTATGCAGTTGGATTCTACTTGGATGATGTTTTTCTCCTTCAATGGGTTATTCCCCGGAGTTGTTTGGAGTTGCAGAACTCTTTGTTTCTCAGTTGATGCTGAGATCCCCTGCGGATCTTCGAGATTTTCTCTTGTTCCCCAACAGATTCGTCTTGGTAGCTGTTTTGCCCGTTGTGACTTTCTGTACCCTGGTTGGGTTGTTGGTTGATCCATCACTCAGAGTTTTGATATTTCCTGATGTCTCTAAGCCTCTGCTTCCCTTGCAGTACCCGCAGATCTATGCTTTATAGCCTGTAGATCTCCGCAGATTGACTTTCCAGTTGGTTCTTCCCTGGAAGTATAGTACCGGGCGTTTGACTTCTGGACCTGTTTGTGTTAGATATGTCTGTTTTGTCAGCATTCATCAAACATAAATCACGCATATTCATGCATATTCATAAACATTCAGATATTCATGTTGCATTTTTTGCCATATATCTTTCGTTTGTTGTTTGTTCCTTGCTATGGTGGTGCAGATCCCCAATAGATCTCCCCTAGCAGATGTCGGGTGTTAAATCTCTCCATGTAGAGTCAGCCCCATAAGCAGAAAGTGTCTGTTATCTTTCCTTCTGCAGTTCCCCACTGAGATATATTCTCGTGGATGACGGTTTTTTCCGTTTCCTCCCAACATATATATTGGGATGGATTTCCCTATTTGAGTTACATCCTCATTAGGACGTGTCTTGATTCAGTCTGTCCTTTCGGATTGTTCCCAGATTGGCTATTTGTCAATTGTCTTGTGCTTCCCAGTGGGTTGTTCCCCAGCGGAGTTTTTTCGGGCCTCTACCCTTATACCGGTAGTTGTAAGTCCTATTTTCTTTGCCCTTTCAGCGGAATTGGTGGTTATATACCTTTTATTCCTCGGCAAGATTTTTGGTTTTCTACCCCTTATTCGGTAGATGTAAACCCTAATTCATGGTTATCCCCATCAGAGTATGGCTATTACCCCGTATTCGGTAGTTGTAAGTCCTATCTCTTTTCCCCTAACAGAGGTAACCTTTGTGGTTCGTCCTGATTATAAGTGGATTTCTGTTGTTGTGGTTTTGTCCCTAACAGAGTTGGTGTCTCCCTATGGTGATTTCTATTCCCAGTTGATCCCCAGCGGGTCTCCTTTCATTTACCCTTGTGTTGGTAATGTTGTGTTCCCTTTTGATTGGTCATCATTATATACCTAGTTTGGTATCCCGATACCTTTCTTTTCGGTCGATTTATCCTTTATTAACCCTTATACCGGTTGTGGATAATCTTCCATGCGAGTATGTTATTCACGGTCTGCCGGTAATGAATAATATATCTCATGCACTCTTCAGTCGAAGCCTTTTGTGTTTCCCTGGTCGAGTAAGTTTCGTTATTTCCTTTTGCGGAATCAAATATTCTTTGTGTCTCTTGGATAATTGCCGGATGCTTGCAATTTATCCCCTGTGAGTTATCTTTCGTTTACCCGGATGCTTGGTATCGATTGTCTCTCTTCTTGGTTAGTCACCTATTATATGCTTCGGTATCTCTGGTGTCTTTTCCTTTCGAGTATATTATTCACGGTCTGCCGGTAATGAATAATATGTCTCAAGCGCTCTTTAGTTGGAATCCTTTGTTGCTTTTCCCCAGCTGAGAAAGATTCGTATTCTTTGTAGAATCGAATATCCATCCTTAAACCAATTTGTGTTTCGGATGATGAGTGTTTTGGCACATATACCAATCCACGTTTTCGGTAGATCACCTATTGTATACCTCGGTATCTCTGGTGTTTCTTACCATGCGAGTTTATTATCTACGTTCTGACGGTAATAGATAATATATCTCATGCGAGTTTCTTATCCACGGTCTGCCGGTAATGGATATTATATCTCATGCACTCTTTGGGTTTGTGTTCCCAGTTGAGTAAGGTTCGTTTTCCCGTTGTGGATTCGAATGTCCATCCTGTAAGTCGATTTGCTTCTTCAAGCCCTCCTTTCGGATGATGAGTGTTTTTGGCATATATACCAATTCACGTTTCGGTCGGTTACCTATTATATACCTCGGTATCCCTGGTCTTCCTTCCTTTCTGCTCCCTATTATGACTTTGGTCCCTTGTGGAGTCAGATTTTCCTGAGTTTATGTACCTTTTTTCAGGTCTTTCTCAGATGTTTGGTTGATTGATATCTCTCACCCTTATACCGGTCTTAGATATTCATTCTTCCTGAGTTTGTTACCCTTATACCGGTAACACCTCAATTCGTTGGTGCTTCCTCAGTGGAGTTTCCTATTGCTTCTTCCCCGGAGTCAGCTTATGTCTCTCCAATGGATGTTTTTCCTTTGGAATTTTCTTTTCCCCAGTGTGAGTCTTTCACTACCCAGTGAGGTCTCCAGTCTGATTTCTGTTATTACCCTAATCAGAGTCGTGTCTTGTTCACGCTGCGTCAGTTTTGTTTTTCGCCAACTTGAAGTCGTGTCCTGCTCACGCATTCTTTTTCTTTTACTATCCCCAATGAGAATCTTGGTAGAGTCTCTGTTCCTGGTGAGTGTATTACTCCGACGGATCATTTTTTCTTCTGTGTGAATCATATTCCCCACAGAGTTTGTCTTTTGCATGCATACATTTGCATCATGAGGTCTCTTAGGGACCAAAATTTGTCTCATTACTGTTATTTAAGCCCATTCTACCGCGTCGAGATGAAGATTTCTAAACTTCACTTCTCCGGCTAGAATGACCTTAAATAGGGGCATCTGTAAGACCCCAATTTTGTCCCTAAGATCCCTCAGGGCATCATATCATACCATGTCATTGCCTCAAGGATCTTTGTGCACCTTTGCTTCCCTCCTAGTGGGTGGGTTATCTTGTGAGGGTGGTTCTTGATCACCAAGCATGTATTGCATTTGTATATCATTGCTTCTCATCTGTTTACTAACCAAAAGTACAAAAATATTGTCATCTAATCATGTTACTTGCAGATGAAGCCAGCTAGGTCAAATCAGTCAAAACAGTCCATTGAACAGAGGATGGTGGCCATTATTGAAGAATTTGGGCACCATAATCATTCATCAAGAGTTCATATGAGTTGTGACATCATTTTGAATCAGGATCTCAAGTGGTAGGGGCTGGGAATTCATCAGAACATGGTTCAGTCAACCAAAACCCTAGCAAAGTCAACTGTGGTCAACTATGCATTTAATCAGTGATTTGATGGTGGGAATTGGTTTGAGAGGTCTCATTCATGTCCATATAAGCCTCATGTAACATGTCAAACATCCACAGTGAAGAATTTGAGGTCAAACAAAAAATTACCAAAAATAGTAAGTTGACCTGTAATTGGAATTTGCCAAAAATGGAAAGTTCTTCTCCTCAAATTTACTTCATCATAAAAGCTTCAAATGAATTTTTGTCCAACAAGAAAGTTGAATATCTTGTTCTCCCATTTCCAAAAAGTCCAAGAACACTCATTTCCCATGTGTCGTTGGCAAGTTATGATCAAATCATTCTCAAGAATTTTTGAACTTCAAAGTGAGATAACTTCCAAACCATTTGGCCAAATTGAGTGAGGTTTTTTGCTACAAGTCATATTTGATATGCTCTATCCAAATCCTTCATCACATTTCACCAAAAATCTTCCAATCAAAATGGCCTTTTTCAAGTGCATTGAATTAAAAAAGAGAGGGGTGAAAAATGGACTTTCAAATTGAGCTTTGCCAATGCATTCTACCAATTGCAAATGACTGAAAATCACATTTGGAGATTGTTTAGGCCCATTTTCGCACTGTAGCATGCCATGCACATGCAACTTGAGTGGATTTCACTAATTAACCAAAACACTTCATTAAGCAAAATTCCATTACCATTTCACTAACCAAGCTTATGCATTGTTAATCAAGGGTATATATTTCACATTTTTGACTGAAAAACCCTAGCCACTATTCACAAATCAGATCTGAAATTCATTTCCTATCAAAAACTCTCATTTCCTTACTTGAACTTTTCTGAAAAAATTGTCAAAGGATTCGTGCTTCTGGGTATTGGACCATCATCCACCATCCTTTTGGAAGCTTTTGCAAGCGTTACTTCCCAACTGTAAAGCCAAAGATCAGCACTGTTCCATTGGCTCTCTCCCATGGCAGTCGAGCTTTTGAGCTAGAATCAAGGTAGCTGAACTTTCAATACTCTTCCATTCACCTCCTAGAGCATCAAGGCACTGCTGTTTTAACTCAACACAACCAAACAACCACAAATCCACACTGTTCTTCAAATTTGGTAAAAATTCGAACCTTGCTATTCTTGAAATGTGGACATGCTTTGGATTGATCTTGCCTTGCTGGTCATACTGAACTTTAAATCGTGAAATTTCATCAAGTATTTTGAGAGTTATGTTGTCATGAAGTTTCACATGTGAATGTTGTGTTGTTTATTTCTTCCTTGTTAGTTCGAATTAAGGTCAGTGATTGTTGTATTATTGATGTACTCTGCGAGATGTTTCAAACGATGTTTTCATTTTCCAAATCTGGGACAAAAGTTCATCACGATGATGAACAGTTGGAAGAACACATAAACCCTAATTTTTGAAAACCCAGGTCGTGTTTTGATCTGTTGGAATTTTGTTTTGCATGAAATCACTGTTCCATTGGCCATGCGCGAATCAGAGGACGACACATCCTTAAGTGAAACGCAGCGTTTCACTTAAGGGACCAACTATTTACAAAATTGCCACTGCCGTGTTTAATTTGATTTAAATCTTTTTCTTTTTTCAATATTTATTTCATTTTGTGTGCCAATTTTCAAAAATTCATAAGTTCTTCAATTTTAATCCAAATTTGATGGGATTTTTTGTGAATTGCTCCTCATGATCTCTAGTTTATTATGGTGATTTTTCCAGATTTTTTGCACGTGTGGATTTTTAAATGTGCTAGGGTTTGTTCATGTGTGTCCATTTTGTGTATGCCATGCCATTTTGCTTGTGAAATAATGATACTTAATCCAATGCCTCTGAAATTTTTTGTGCTTAAACTAGACATGTTCATGGTGATTTTGGTGTAGAGTTTGTGATTTTATCTTTGCTGGTTGATGAGATATGATTTTTTGAATAGAGGTGTGACAATTTGTGTCACACCATTCATGTCCAACTTCATGATTTTAATTACCATGCTTATTGAACTTCTGGTTATTAATTGGATGGATGTGACATTTGGCATGAGTAATGTAGACATCTTGAAGTTTATCATGGCTTTGGTCCCATTCGTTTATCATTTGTTCTTTCTGTTTTATGATTAATTGAAGTTGGTGCATGTTTTGATGCTTTGTATGAGTTTGCTTGAACTTGCTTTGACTTTCTGATTTTCATTGACCTACTTCCTTTGATCCAAAAGAGCTGAAATTTGGTATGCTTATCATGTTTTGGATGATGATTGATCATGAATTATTTGAGAATTTTTTGAAATGTTTGTGATTGGATTTGAGTTGAATCTTTCTGTTGACTTCTTTGAGGTTCTATATGACATGCTTTGACCTAATTTGTTTGTGAAATGATAATGATGAATGATATGAATGTGAAACCACTTGGGTTTGTTTCTTAATTGCTTGAACTTGATTTTTGATAGCTTTCACTTGCTGTTTTGGATTTTTTATCTCCTATTGACCCTAGGCTTGTCCTAGTGGTCTTGTTGCTCATGTTTAAGTTTGGTTTTTCAGGTTAAGAAGCAAATGCTTCAAGGAGATTAATGCAAGTTGCTTGAGTTTGATTGATTATCATGAACTAACTTGTTTTTTTTGTAGGATGCTTAGCTCATATGCTTTGAGCTTTGTGCATTGCACATTTGACTGATTGTGTTGACTGTTGATCCTTATCTTATATTGGTTTTGAATTTGAGTTGTATACTGATTTTATTTGATTGATTTCAGGTACCATTAGTTGCTAATAGTTCTTTGAGAACTTGCATTGCTTTTCTTGATAGCATTTGCATTGAGGTAGAATCTCTTGTCTTCATGTAGTCTGGAAGACCTGGCCTGTTACTTGGCCAGGCAATTGTCTGAAGTCCTCCTTAAGAGGCGATGTTTGTGCTTGTTTACTTTTGTCCCAAGCAGGAAAAGTCCTTTGAATAAGGCAATTGGTAGACAAAAGAGATATGGAACCTATCTCCTACTATTCTGTGTGTCACTCACCTTGCTCACACCACATGTGTTGATGCATAGTGAGTAAAAACCCAAGATCAATCGAGTCAATAACTTGTGGAGAGAGTTCCTACTTTCTGAACTCCCACACCTTCTGATATTTAAAGCTCTCCCTGACCAGGGATAAGAGCATGAGGCACACCCCTCATATCCTTTCATCCGCTTCACCTTGGCTCTCAATGTCAAGGTTAAGAGCACCATTAACCCTATTCCAGTTGGCTTCAATGCCTAACCCTTTGTATGAGCCTAATTGTTTGGTTATAGAGTGTGCTGAATGACTTTGATTGATTGATTACTTAGTTCATTTGTACATGTATGCTTGCATGCTTTGTGCATTTATCATCATTAATTGCCCATTAGTGCATGATCATTTCATTTGTCTTTGTGACATATCTTTGTTGTTTGCCCATTGAGGACAATTGTAAGACCATTCATTGGCCATTGTTCCTATGATATGGAAGTGAGTATAAGACTATTTCATTGGCCACTCATCTTCTCTTTGCTTTATGCATTTGTTTGATTTATGTGAGGATGCAATTGTAAGTCCATGTAATTTGGCATTTGTTTTCCCATGATCATATGTTGGAGGTTAGAGTAAGCCCAGATAAATTGGCATCTGACATCCAAGTGTTTGCTTTCTTTTTGTTGGAGATTGGTATAAGCCCAGATAGATTGGCATCCGGTATCCACTTTTTATTTCTTTGTTGAGGAGATTGGTATAAGTCCATTGAGTGGCCTCTGATATCCAGTTTTGTTTTAGGAGATTGGTATAAGTCCAGTGATTGGCATCCGGTATCCGCTTTTGTTGATTTTCCTCTTTTGCTTTGCTTGTTTGTTATTGCTCATTGCCTATTCCAAAGGACACACTTGAGTCATCTTCTATATGATTTCAAGAGGTGAACCTTCTAGGAAGTTTTACACTCCATCTTCATCCATTCATCCCTCTTTATCCTAAACCTTTTCACACATTACTTTCAAAACTTGAGATAAATGTTGTGCAAACATCTTCATGCTTTCAAATTAGAAACCTGGACCCTAAGTCCTTGACTTTTCAAACTCCATTTCATAATACTTCTTTTGAATCAATCTTAATCATACTTTGACCCTTCTTTTGTGAATAATCATAATCAATTAACTTCACCCATTCAATTGTTTTGTGGCTTTGTCCATTCTTGTTAAGTTTTCATACACTAGCCATAGGTTTGATTTATTCTAGTTGGTTAATGTTAATCTCACCTATTCGTCCTTAGTTGATTGAATTGTAAGTCTTCCTTGCTTATTATAGGGTTAACCCCTCACTAGCAAGTTGAAGCTTTTCTCACATGGTGGACTCGTTGTTTTATAAGGTTGAGTTTTCTCCCGTGGATAACGTAAGACCTTAGGGCTTGTGTTTAAAATTGAATCCACTAACTTTTGGAAATCTTTTAGCCGAACTACGGCGTTTTGATCCTTACCTTTGATGGAAGGTACGTAGGCAACGGGTTCATCCGTTCGAACACAAAAACAATAAAAATTGTATATTCTTTTCTCATCATCCCATTCATGTTTGCACGATAAATATTTCATAACAAATAACAATTTTATACAACAAGTGTGAAAAGGGCTCCCTAGGAGTACCTAGGACGTAGTGGGTGCCTAACACCTTCCCATTGCGTAATTTACCCCTTACCCAGACTCTCTGATCTTTTCATTAGTTTTCTACGCGTAAAACTTCTTAGGCTTTTGTTCGCTTTTTAGCCAGTCCTTTGGATAAATAAAAGTGCGGTGGCGACTCGAATTCATTGTATGCTTTGCTTTTGATTTAATCAATAAATCATATAGCGACGAATACACCGCTACAATAATAAAAGGCTTTTTCTTTATTACGTTTGTTAAATAAAGTCCCTAGAATAGCTAGTCTGTTTAATGTATCAAGTATGACTTAATAATGAGATCACATTAAACATAAGGACACTATTCTTAAAGTATCCGTAGTCGAGCTTTATTGTGAAGTGGGATGACATTAAAGCATCAAGACTATTATGTATATAGACTGATGATCACGTCTCATGGATCATGGATAAGGAGTTATCAAGTCTTAAACATAAGTATGAATATTAAGAGTAATATTTATACCGGATTGACCCGCTATGAGAATACTATATAGAAAGTTATGCAAAGTGTCATAAGTTATTCTCATGGTGATAATGGTGTATACCACTCTTCGACCTGAAACCACTATGGACCCTAGATGTAGAGTCGAGTGCTTTATTGCTGATCAAACATTGTCCGTAACTGGATAACCATAAAGACAGTTGATGGGTACTCCACGAAGCATGCTGAGGGACATGAGTGACCTAGATAGAATTTGCCCATCCTGCATAACAGGATAAATGTCTATGGGCCGAATATTGAACTGGACAAGGATGACACGGTCTATGCCTTGTGTTCAATATAGACATAAGGGCAAAAGGGTAATTATACACATAAGTATTATCACAAAAGGAATTGTCAGATCACATGACATTTGCGTGTCTTGGGTAGCAGTGATGTGTTGCTAGATACCGCTCACTGTTTATTATGTTAAATACATGATTTAATATAATTGCCAATGCCGCGAAAACCTACAGGGTCACACACAAAGGACGGATTGATGAGAGATAGAGTAACTAAGGAACACCGTAAGATACGGTGCCCTTAAGTGAATTGTAGAACATCGTAAAGGTACGGTGTACTTAAGTAGAATACGAAGTATGGTAAGGTACCATGAGCTTAAGTGATTTTGGCCATATTATAAGATATGGGCCAAAATACACTTAAGTGGGCTTTTTAGCTTGAAGCCCACACAAGTGGTTCTATAAATAGAACCCTTGTGTAGAAGCATTCATTGCGTTTGCATTATTTTTGTTTTCTCTCTCTCTCTCTCTTACTCAAAGCCTTCATTCGTACCAGCTAGCACTGAGATTGAAGGAATCCGTTTGTGTGGACTGAGTAGAGACGTTGTCATCGTTCAACGTTCGTGATCGCTCCGTGGATCTGCATCAAAGGTTTTGATCGTCACAAGAGATCTGCACCAAAGGTTTGAATCGTCACAAGAGGTAAATATTCTATCACTGATCATGACCATTCGTAAGGATCTCTAAAGGAGAAAATTTTAATTTCCGTTGCGTTTTGGATCGCAATTCTCCTTCAGGTTATTCGTTTGGGGTTCACCTATATTGATTTGGGGGATTTCTCCTGTTATCATCCGGGGTTCATTTGTGATGTTTGTTATCGTCTTGGGGTTCATATTGGGGTTCATTTGTGAAGATTGTTAATCTTTGGGGTTCATATTGGGGTTCATTTGTGAAGATTGTTAATCTTTGGGGTTCATATTGGGGTTCATATCGGGGTTCATTTGTAAAGATTGTTAATCTTTGGGGTTCATCTTGGGGTTCATTGGTGATGATTGTTATTCATTTGGGGTTCATATTGGGGTTCATTTATGACGGTTGTCATTCACTTGGGGTTCATCTTTGGGGTTCATTTATGACGGTTGTCATTCATATTGGAGTTAATATTGGGGTACATTTGTGATGAGTGGTATCACTTGTGGTTCATTCATGACCGTTGTCAATCGTATCGGGGTTCATTTATGATTGTTGTTCACTCGGGGTTCATCTTTGGGTATTTGGTTGCCTTGTTGGGGTTCGTTCTGATAACCTTTTTCTTTGGTGTTCGCTAGTTAACATTTGTTCTTGTTAGGAGTCGGATGTAAGTCCATGTATTGGCATTCTGTTTCCTTTTTCTTCGGTGTTTGTTGGTTAGTGTTTGTTTCCTTTTTGTTATTGTTGGGAGTCGGGTGTAAGTCCATGTATTGGCATTCTGTTTCCTTTTTCTTTGGTGTTCGCTGGTTAGCGTTTCTTATTGTTGGGAGTCGGGTGTAAGTCCATGTATTGGCAGTCTGTTTCCTTTTCGGTGTTTATTTTGACGTCTCAGCGTCCCTTTTTGGTGTTTTGTTTCGGCGTGCGTTAGCCGAACTACGAATGCTCTGATTCTTCTCTGGATAGAGAAGATACGTAGGCATAGGACACGATGTCTTAGCGAGCATGTCCCCTTTCCACGAACTATGTTGAATCTGATGTTTGTTTCTGACAAACTACGTAGGCCCAGGATGCGACATCCTGCCGAGTCCACTTCCTCCGTCTTCTCCACCTGCTTATCATTCCAGTTTGTGCGGTTTCTTTGAGCAGTTTATTAGCAACCCATTTCCTTTCCTTTGAGCTATCTTTTGAGCGTGGATCCCGTCGAGTACGGCGGACGTGAGGGGTGCTAATACCTTCCCCTTGCGTAACCGACTCCTGTACCTTGTAATCTCTGGTTTCCGCTGCGTTTTGGATCGCAATTCTCCTTCAGTGGTACCAGAGCCACCTACGAAACCATGAATCGGATAGCTATTTATTTTCTGTATTAATATGATTAAAAGACAGAATGAATCAATTAATTAAACGGGTAATTAAATTTGGTATCATGAGTGTACGAGTTGGATGATTGATATTGACTATGCTTCGGAACCGACATTAGTATGGTGAAGCAGCGATACATCGATCGTCCATAGGTTACACAATTAAGACCGATCAACTTATATATGATATAAGTAATCCTAATGCAAAGTACGGTATATATGATATACTGTTTCTGTTTCGTTCATTCAAACACTAAATGGTTTTTTTCCTTTGAGCGATCAATGGTCATTTGCTTCAGAATCTGACATTAGTATGGTAAAGCAATGACCTGTTGATCAATCATACTGAATCAACAATCGAGGTGTGTTTGACGGTCTGGAATTGGTGTATTAGGGTTAGTGACGACGCAAGGGTTGTGCCGTCAAGGAGTTGTGAATTGAGGGCTTGTTGGAACACGTCTGCTGACTGTTTCAAAGCGCTGGTTTTTGGTCGCGTGACGATCGCCATGGACTTATGATGATCGTAACAAGCTGGACGTGACGGTCGTCACGTGCTTTGTGACGGTCGTCACATTCACAGATCCAGAATTCTAGGCGTTTCTGTTTTTGGCCGCGTGACGTTCGTCATGGGTCTGTGACGGTCGTAACATGCTTGTGACGGTCGTCACACTCACAGAGTCAGAATTCTCGGGGTTTCTGTTTTGTGACTGCGCAAGAGTTGTGTTGATACAAAACGATGTCCATTTCAAATGAATTGTTCATTAAAATTTTTGGACAAGGGCGCTGCCCCTTTAACCCCGCAAGGGGCGCTGCCCCCTTGACCCCCCGGCTAACTCTGCGTAGTATGATCGGTCGCCGAAATTTAATTTGGTTTTAATAAATTAAAGGAATTAAAAATTAATAATAATAATAATGTGTTTATCATTATTGCCTTATGGTGATCAGTTATGGCCTTAGTCTTCCTTCATTTTGTTTTGGGTTTTTTAAATACGACCTGCGTGTCGTGCCTCTCCTTTTAATCCCTTAATGTAACTTCTTTTCTCATCTCAATCCCTCTTATGTAAAACGAGTTTCTTCAGTAATATAATGTTATGAAGAAAGAGAAGAAGACAATGTTATGAAGAAAGAGAAGATTTCAATATCAAAGGAGGACAACCTTGAAGATCAAAGTAGGACAGCCTTGAAGATCTTGCTTGGAGAAACTTAGATCGTTATTAGGTTAGCTTAGTTTCTCTCATTGGCTTGGGAGAACAATTGCGCTAGGGGCCATAACTGTTTCATTATGTATGTTGATGCATGTGTATGTATGTTGATGCATGTGAATATATATTGATGCATGTGAGAGACGATTTATATGATAAATAAGCCGGTGAGATCATAACAATTACATTTCCCTCAAATTAAATATTAAGTTTATGCTTTCCAAGTTTTAGCACTCATCAAGACTAGTATCGGATAATGTAGGTTTCGCCTACGCGAGGTGCACATTCTATATTAGTAAGGTGCGATGGGATAATTGTAATATCCAATTGCTAAAACAATGGGTCAAACTTAACTAAATAAATTATAATAAGATTATATATGTTTAGAAGCAAGAGTTGGGAATGATCCATATGATGGATTGGAATAAGGAGTTATTCACCCAACTGAAATTTTTGAGAGTTGTATGAGATACAATTGGAAGGAGTTCCTACCTAAATAACCTAGTTTTATGTAATCCGCCTACGCGGACTTAGAACAAAGTGAAATATGGATCTTTACCCACTAGAAAATCTTCCAACGGGATTTTCCGAATCAAATGATGAGGGTCATTTGTTTTGAGTAAAATAGTGGGAGCATATTTAATTAAAGGCCTAATTAAATATGGTATTGATACTTATATTTTCATTAATTCTTATGTAGATTACCATGACAAACAGACACCTCTAACAACATCTTGCGATCAATCCTTGACAAGGAAAAATTGTCTGGGACAAATTTCCTGAATTGGCACCGAAACCTGAGGATTGTCCTCAAACATGATAAAAAGCTGTATGTCTTGGAGAAACCTGTTCCTGAAGAGGAAACTCCTAGTTCTGCACCTAAGGCAGAAAGAGATGCTTATAAGAAGCATGTCGATGATGCCAATGAAACTGCTTGTCTCATGTTAGCTACCATGAACTCAGAATTGCAAAAGCAACATGAGAACATGGCAGCGTTCGATATGATCGAACACTTGAAGATGCTCTATCAAGAGCAAAGCAAGGCATGGGAGGTTTGAAGTTTCAAAAGCCCTTTTTCAAAGCAAGTTAGCTGAGGGAGCCCCTGTAAGTCCACATGTGCTCAAGATGATTGGGTATGTGGAAAACCTTGAAAGGTTGGGTTTTCCCCTCGGAAAGGAACTTGCGACTGATTTGATCTTGCAATCGTTGCCAGATAGATTCAGTCAATTTGTCCTAAATTTCAATATGAATGATATGGATAAATCTCTTCCTGAACTGCTAGGCATGTTAAGAACAGCTGAGCAGAATCTGAAGACAAAAGGGAAGTCCATTCTGATGATCGGAAATGGAAAGAGACGGAACAAAAGGCCCACCAAGCAGGGTGATAAAGGGAAAGGCAAGGAAGTTGCCAAACCCAGACCCATTGTTGCTGCTTTGAAGCCTAGTGGAGGCATAGAAAAGGCAGGCACCTGCTTCCATTGCGGTAAGACCAGACACTGGAAAAGAAACTGCCCAAAGTACCTGGAAGATACGAAGAATGGAGTAGAGACTTCAACTTCAGGTATTTTTGTTATTGAAATAAATTTATTTACTTCTGCATCATGGGTATTAGATACTGGATGTGGTTCTCACATTTGTACAAATGTGCAGGGGCTAAAAAGAAGTAGAGATTTGGCAAAAGGTGAAGTTGACCTACGAGTTGGCAATGAAGCAAAGGTTGTTGCTTTCGCCGTAGGAACTTATGTATTAACTTTACCTAGTGGTTTAATAATTCAGTTAGAGAACTGTTATTATGTACCTGCAATTAGCAGGAATATTATTTCCATTTCTTGTTTGGACAAGTTTGGTTTTTCATTTATAATAAAGAAGAATTGTTGCTCAATTTATTTGAATGATATATTCTATGCTACTGCACAAATGAGCAATGGACAGTATGTCCTTGATATCGAAATGCCTATATATAACATTAATACTAAAAGGATGAAACCTAACGAGTTAAATCCAACTTGCCTTTGGGATTGTCGATTAGGCCACATAAATGAGAAACGCATTTCCAAACTCCATAAAAGTGGACTCTTAGACTCTTTTGATTATGAATCATATGAGACATGCATATCTTGTTTAATTGGAAAGATGACAAAGTCTCCATTCACAGGAAAAGGTGAAAGAGCGAATGATCTTTTGGGCCTAATACATACTGATGTATGTGGACCACTCAACATACTAGCCAGAGGAGGTTTTCAGTACTTCATCATATTCACTAATGATTTCAGTAGATATGGTTATGTATATTTAATGAAACACAAATCAGAGTCCTTTGAAAAGTTCAAGGAATTCAAGAATGAAGTACAAAACCAACTAGGTAAGAATATTAAAACTTTTCGATCAAATCGAGGTGGTGAGTATTTAAGCCTATAGTTTGATGACCATCTGAAAGAGTGTGGGATCCTATCCCAACTTACTCCTCCTGGAACACCCCGATGGAATGGTCTATCTGAGAGAAGAAATCGAACCCTGTTAGACATGGTCCGATCCATGATGAGTCACGCCGATCTTCCAAACTCCTTTTGGGGACATGCACTATTGACATCAGCTTACACACTTAACCTTGATCCATCCAAAAAGGTTGAGAAGACACCATATGAGATATGGAGTGGTAAGAAACCACATATGTCTTACATAAAGATTTGGGGTTGCGAGGTTTATGTGAAACGACAAATTTCAACTAAGCTTGAGCCCAAATCTGACAAATGCTTATTTGTGGGGTATCCTAAAGAAACAAGAGGGTATTACTTCTACAATCCTTCTGAGGGCAAAGTGTTTGTCGCTCGAACTGGAGTTTTCCTAGAAAAGGATTTTATTTCCAAAGGAACCAGTGGGAGGAAAGTAGAGCTTGAAGAAATTCAAGAATCACAAAGCATAGATACACCTATGGAGGAATTAGAGCAGGAAACACAAGAAGTTGTGGAAGAGCAACCTGCTCGAGTAGAACAAGACCAGCGTAGGTCAAGCAGGATACGTCAACTACCTGAGAGATATGGATATCTCATAACTGATCAAGGTGATGTATTACTCATGGATCAAGAGGAGCCTGTGAAGTGGCTAGAAGACATGAAATATGAAAGGGATTCCATGTACACAAACCAAGTTTGGATCTTGGTAGAGCCTCCTGTAGGAGTTAACCCTATAGGATGCAAGTGGGTCTTCAAAAAGAAGACTGACATGGATGGTAAGGTACATACCTATAAGGCAAGACTGGTTGCAAAAGGATATAACAAATTCATGGGATTGACTATGATTAAACCTTTTTCACCAGTTGCAATGCTTAAATCTGTTCGGATTTTACTAGCTATCGCTGCATATCATGATTATGAAATATGGAAGATGGATGTTAAAACTTCTTTCCTTAATGGAAATCTTCTTGAGGATGTGTACATGACACAGCCTGAAGGATTTGACATACCAGAGGAAGCCCAAAAGATATGTAAGTTACAAAGATCAATCTATGGATTGAAGCAAGCTTCCAGAAGCTGGAATCTTCGTTTTGATGAAACAGTAAAACAATATGTGTCGCATTACGCGAAAAACCGGCGGGAAACGAAAACAACAGAGCCGCCACCGTGCGTTATTTATCCCAAAAGAGGGAAAGGAAACGCTCAGAGTAAACCTGGAAAAAGCATGGTCTCGCGACCAAAGATAATGGGATCGGGAGTCGGTTATGCGAAGGGAAGGTATTAGCACCCCTACGCATCCGTCGTACTCGACGGGATCCACGCACAATAGGAAGGGAAATGGTTGCTAAAACACTGCTCACATAAACATCTATACAGGCTGAAAGAGACACAAGAAAACAAACAAGACTGAAACTGACTCGGCAGGATATCGCATCCCGGGCCTACTTAGTCTATCAAGCATAGACATCAGAGTCAAAGTAGTTCGGACTGGGGGAACGACACATGCTCGCTAGGATGTCGCATCCTATGCATACGTATCTCCTTTGGACGAAGGAGAATCAGAGCATTCGTAGCTCGGCTAACACGCACACAAGCAAATACAGGCAAAGGCAAACGTGGAGCCTGAATGTCAATCACTGGACTTACATCAGCATCCGAACCAAACACACGCACACTGGAACCCGAATGCCACTCGATGGACTTACATCAGCTTCCAAGCACACAACAAGAAGAAGGGTCTCGATTGCAACTAGGGCAAGAGAAAGGGAAGGTCTCAATCGCAACGAGGGCGAGAGAAAAGAATTGGTGTTAGTTGTTAGTCAAACTCGACAAGACATCGCATCTCGTGCCTACGTATCTCATCTGGACATGAGAATCAGAGTTGCCGTAGTTCGGCTAAACTATTCTTGTTGGTTTGTGTTTTTTAAGTGGATAACGTCACTACGCAATCTACCGGAGGCTCGACCTTTGGAGACTTACTCACCTGTAGTAGAAGGAGTTAACGTGTCCTTAAGAGGGGATAATGTTTGTTTGTGTTTTAGGAAAGCTCAAGCAAGAAAGGAAGTCCTATACGAAGGAACTGTGCTACCTTAATTGACATGCAAACGAGACTACGCGGAGTCTAGCAAACCTAGGGGATACAATCACACCACACAAACATATACAACATGAAATAAACACACCAACAAGGGGCTCAAACATCAAGGCTAGGCTTTAGTCGAGGGGTCATATCAACCTCAACAAACAAGTCTCTATATCGGGGTAAGGTTAGCTCTTAACCTTGCCATTGAGGGGCTAAGGTGAAGCTGATGAAAGGTGAGTGAAGATGAGACTTCACAGCTCTTATCCCTGACCAGGGAGAGCTTCAGACAAAGGAGCGTGGGTTCAGAAAGGAGGAACCCTTCTACACTCGAGACTCTGACACAACTGTACATTGTACAAGATCTTGGGTTTGTGTCCCAATGCATCAACACAGTGGTGTGAGCAGAGGGACGACTCACAGAATAGTGGGGGATAGATTGCATATCCCTTTGACCCACCAATTGCCTCATAGAGGTCTTCACCTGCTTGGCACAAATGTAAACAACCACAAACATCGCCTCTTAAGGAGGACTTCAGACAGTTGCCTGGTCAAGTAACAGGCCAGGTCTTCCAGACTACATGAAGATTAGAAGTCCTACCTCAAGTGGTTTAAAAACCAAGCAGCAGCAAGCAAGTTCTTAAAGAACTGTAAGCGACTAAATGTACCTGAAATCAATCAAGTATCATCAGTACTCAGACAGACCAACAGTAAACAACAAATTGTTAATCAGTTAATCTGTACAAAGCAACACAAGTTAATGCACACAAGTGCAAGCTATAAGCTCAAGCTCAAGCATCAATCCCTACAAAACAAAGACATGTTAGTGGACAACATCAAACAAATTCAATTTTCAATTTCCATTTCTCTCCTTAAGCCTTTTGCACTTTTAACCTGAAAATCCAAACCAAATGTGAGAAACTAGACCACTAGGCCAAGCCTAGGGTCCAAAAGGGATAAAAAATTCTAAACAGCAAGTAATATTCACCCAAAATCACATTAAAACAATTCAAAAGCAAATGCAATTGATCCCATGCTCATATCATTCACCATATTCATTTTATGCATCATTTAACATCAATCATGCAATTTACAACTTCAATTGACCAAACAGAACTATCTTACTCAAAAGCATACCAAAACCATTCAATTAATTCCACAAAAATTCACCCCTGAACAGGACACATTCAAGGTATAGCATGTCAATTTTCAGCTCAATTGGACAAAAGAAATTAGGTCAATGAAAATCAAGAAATCCAGACACAATTATGCAAGCCAACACATGGTAACAAAATGAGCATTAACTTCAATCACATGACAAACAGTGAAAACAATTAAGAAATTGATGGGACCAAAGCCAAACTACACCTAAACATGTTATGAATCACTCCATCAAATTTCACATTCATATGATATAGTATGAGCATTCAACAACACATGTAAAGTTTGTTACACAAGAAACAACCCAAAGATGCTAAACAGCAATCAAAAATCCAAATCAATTAGAAAATGGACCAATTAAATCCACCAAAAATCATGTTGAAAGTTGACATACATATTGTATCTCATACAAAAAATCAGAGCCATAGGCCTAGTGGAAGCATGGTAAATTAATTCATGAACTCAGCATGGCATAGTGTGACACATATTGTCACACTCAAATTGAATAAATCATATCTACCAATCCAGAGGTCCAAAAATCATAAATGATACATGAAAATCTCCAGGAATGTGTCAAGAATCACCATATGAAATTTCATTAATTTTGGATAATGTATGAGCATTTGGTGATTAAAATGGTAAAACATACAATTATGTCACACATGTCAAAGATCAATATACCATTCCAAAATTTTACCAGGCACAACTTACACTACTATGCCTAAAAAAAGTAGATAAAATTTGGAAACTAACAAAAAAAATCCCACCTAATTTGGACTAATATTGAATTTTTTATGAATTTTTTAAGATTTGTTAATTTATTGTGATATTTATTTAATGGAATACGAATTAATTAGTAAGTTAATGGCAGAACTGTAATTATGTGCAGCCAAGCTTGAAACGCTGTACTGTAGCACGTGAAATTTCCAGAAATTACAGTGTTCATCCCGCGCTCATCATCTTCATCAATGCCAGCTGCGGCTTCGAACTTTTTTCAACGAAAATGGACGAGTGATATACGGATCTCTTCGTCTTCCAACGTAGATTAACAATATGCAAACGAAATTGTCTAAAGATCAACATGTATCAAGATCCGATCGAAAGAAGTTTCACACACAAATATTCGGATCAACATACCTAGCTCAATACTTAACGGAATCGCGCGATTCAAACATCAAATTAACCTACATTCCACGAACTATCTAAGCCATATCTTGATTTCACGAATTAAAGATTTCGAAAAATCACCTTCTTGAAGTGCAGCCGTGAAATTCTCGTGTTATTGGCCTTGATTCTTGAAAACAGATCGTGATTGATGATTATGAAGATGAATGATGATGATTTCGCAGCTCAACGGTGCACGGATCAGTGGAAAATCGTAACTGCCATGTGAGAGCAAGCTTGTAGCAGCTGGAGTTTCGGACGGTTTTTGCTTCAATTTGCTACAAACAGAACTCTAAGATCACCTGCAAATGAAGATTCAACCAAGAATTCGCAGAAACAATAGTGAATTATTGAAGAATTGATGAAAAAGTGTATGTGGAAATTGGAGAAAAAGTGAGAGAATTTGAGAGTTTTTTGGATGAATCTGAAAAAATGATTAGTGCTTCATGAATACAGTTGCAATTATCTATTTATACCAATGCTTAATCACAAATTAATTAAGATTAGCAAAATGTACATGATTAGTGTTAAGTACAATTTCACCACTTTTGGCCAAAATGCCCTTGGTTAATGCAGCTGATTTTTTCTGTCCAAACTTGGTTCAAACAAGTCACAAATGATATATGTGATGTGTAGAAAAAAGTCCCATTTCAAAATTCCAAATATTTCTCAAATTGGACCATTTTGCCCTTGGATTTTAATTAGTGCACTTGAAAATTGACCTTTTTGTGTGAAGGCTTTTGGCAAAATGTGATGATGGATTATGAAAGTACACATTAAATGTGATTTGCTCAAAGAAAAACCATCCAATTTGGCCACTCCATGTGCAAGTTATGGCACTTTGATTTCGGGCATTTTTGGAAAATGACTGGACCATATCTTGCTAACCACACATGGGAATTTCATGTTCTTGGACTTTTTGGAATGGTGAGATCAAGATCTTCAACTTTCATGTTGGACAAAATTCCATTTGAAGCTTGTATGATGAAGTTATTTTGAGGAGAAAAAGTTTCCATTTTGGGCAGCTGAAATTACAGGACACCTGCTATTTTTGGAAACTTCTTGTCTGACATCCAAATCTTCAACCTTGGTCTTTGATATGTCAAATGAGACTTATATGGACATGAATGAGGCTCTTCAAACCATCTCACACCTTCCAATCCGTAAAATCAGGCACAGTTGACCACCGTTGACTTTCTAGGGTTTCTGGTTGACTGAACAATGACTGATGACTTCTGAGCATCCAATCTTTGGCCAAATCACTTCACAATGATCCTTAGACCATATGAGCTTGATAAATCCACCCTAGGGCTTTGTCTCAATGAAAATAGCACATGCTTGCTTGTTTGACTGATTCTCCCGATCAGTTTGACCCAATCGGTCAGCTGAGCTTGCACTTGGCAAATGGACAATGCAATGTTATGCAGTGGCCTATGTTATGTTATGACCTAATATGAAATGAATGTACAAAATGGTAGGGTGCAAATTTGAGGTGCTACAATATGGATTTATCAAGAACGAAGATGAGCCTTGTGTCTACAAGAAGGTTAGTGGGAGCATGATCGTTTTCCTGGTATTATATGTAGATGACATATTACTCATTGGAAACGATATCCCTACCCTACAACAAGTAAAGTCTTGGTTGGGGAAATGCTTTTCTATGAAGGACCTAGGTGAAGCAGCCTATATATTAGGAATCAGAATCTATAGAGATAGATCACAAAAACTGCTTGGCCTAAGTCAGAGTACATGCATAGACAAAGTGTTGAGATGCTTTAATATGCATGATTCCAAGAAAGGATTCATACCTATGCATCATGGCCTGTGTCTATCAAAAACACAATCCCCTTTAACTAAGGAAGAAAGGGATCGCATGAATAAGATTCCATATGCATCTGCAATAGGATCTATCATGTATGCCATGTTATGTACTCGACCAGATGTCTCGTATGCTTTAAGTGCAACGAGTAGGTACCAATCTGATCCTTGTGATGCTCACTCGGTAGCTGTCAAGAATATCCTTAAGTATTTAAGAAGGACTAAGGACTCATTCTTGATATATGGGGGTCAGGAAGAGTTGGCTGTAATTGGATACACCGATGCTAGCTTCCAGACAGATAAGGATGACTTTAGATCGCAATCTGGTTATGTGTTTTGCTTAAACGGTGGAGCTGTGAGCTGGAAAAGTTCAAAGCAAGATACAGTTGCTGATTCTACAACCGAGGTCGAGTATATTGCTGCCTCAAGTGCAGCAAAGGAAGCTGTTTGGATCAAAAAGTTCGTTAGTGAACTTGGCATAGTTCCTAGCATTGTGGATCCCATTGGTCTCTACTGTGATAACAATGGTGCTATCGCACAAGCCAAGGAGCCTAGATCTCACCAACGATCCAAACACATACTTAGGCGTTATCATCTCATTCGAGAGATAATAGATAGAGGAGATGTGAAAATATGCAGAGTACCTACACTTGATAATATTGCTGACCCACTGACAAAGCCTCTTGCGCAGCAGAAGCATGATGGCCATACTAGATCTATGGGTATTAAGGGTATGCCTGATTGGCTCTAGTGCTAGTGGGAGATTGTTGGTGTAAGCCCTAGAGGCCAATACTTTTGGTACTTGTATCGAATTATTTATTAATAATAAAAGGCTTTTTCTTTATTACGTTTGTTTAATAAAGTCCCTAGAATAGCTAGTCTGTTTAATGTATCAAGTATGACTTAATCATGAGATCACATTAAACATAAGAACATTATTCTTAAAGTATCCGTAGTCGAGCTTTATTGTGAAGTGGGATGACATTAAAGCATTAAGACTATTATGTATATAGACTGATGATCACATCTCATGGATCATGGATAAGGAGTTATCATGTCTTAAACATAGGTATGAATATTAAGAGTAATATTTATACCGGGTTGACCCGCTATGAGAATACTATATAGAAAGTTATGCAAAGTGTCATAAGTTATTCTCATGGTGATAATGGTGTATACCACTCTTCGACCTGAAACCACTATGGACCCTAGATGTAGAGTCGAGTGCTTTATTGCTGATCAAACGTTGTCCGTAACTGGATAACCATAAAGACAGTTGATGGGTACTCCACGAAGCATGCTGAGGGACATGAGTGACCTAGATGGAATTTGCCCATCCTGCATAACAGGATAAATGTCTATGGGCCCAATATTGAATTGGACAAGGATGACACGGTCTATGCCTTGTGTTCAATATAGACATAAGGGCAAAAGGTTAATTATACACATAAGTATTATCAAAGAAGGAATTGTCAGATCACATGACATTTTCGTGTCTTGGGTAGCAGCGATGTGTTGCTAGATACCGCTCACTGTTTATTATGTTAAATACATGATTTAATATAATTGCCAATGTCGCGAAAACCTACAGGGTCACACACAAAGGACGGATTGATGAGAGATAGAGTAACTAAGGAACACCGTAAGGTACGGTGCCCTTAAGTGAATTGTAGAACATCGTAAAGGTACGGTGTACTTAAGTAGAATACGAAATATGGTAAGGTACCATGAGCTTAAGTGATTTTGGGCATATTATAAGATATGGGCCAAAATACACTTAAGTGGGCTCTTTAGCTTGAAGCCCACACAAGTGGTTCTATAAATAGAACCCTTGTCCAGAAGCATTCATTGCGTTTGCATTATTTTCGTTTTCTCTCTCTCTCTCTCTCTCCCTCAAAGCCTTCATTCGTACCAGCTAGCACTGAGATTGAAGGAATCCGTTCGTGTGGACTAAGTAGAGACGTTGTCATCGTTCAACGTTCGAGATCGCTCTGTGGATCTGCATCAAAGGTTTTGATCGTCACAAGAGATCTGCACCAAAGGTTTCAATCGTCACAAGAGGTAAATATTCTATCACTAATCATGACCATTCGTAAGGATCTCTAAAGGAGAACATTTTAATTTCCGCTGCGTTTTGATTCGCAATTCTCCTTCAGGTTATCCGTTTGGGGTTCACCTATATTGATTTGGGGGATTTCTCCTGTTATCATTCGGGGTTCATTTGTGATGATTGTTATCATCTTGGGGTTCATATTGGGGTTCATTTGTGAAGATTGTTAATCTTTGGGGTTCGTATTGGGGTTCATTTGTGAAGATTGTTAATCTTTGGGGTTCATATTGGGGTTCATATTGGGGTTCATTTGTGAAGGTTGTTAATCTTTGGGGTTCATCTTGGGGTTCATTGGTGATGATTGTTATTCATTTGGGGTTCATTTATGACGGTTGTCATTCACTTGGGGTTCATCTTTGGGGTTCATTTATGACGGTTGTCATTCATATTGGGGTTCATATTGGGGTTCATTTGTGATGAGTGTTATCACTTGTGGTTCATTCATGACCGTTGTCAGTCGTATTGGGGTTCATCTTTGGGGTTCATTTATGATTGTTGTTCACTCGGGGTTCATCTTTGGGTATTTAGTTGCCTTGTTGGGGTTCATTCTGATAACCTTTTTCTTTGGTGTTCGCTGGTTAGCATTTGTTCTTGTTGGGAGTCGGATGTAAGTCCATGTATTGGCATTCTGTTTCCTTTTTCTTTGGTGTTCGCTGGTTAGCGTTTGTTTCCTTTTTGTTATTGTTGGGAGTCGGGTGTAAGTCCATGTATTGGCACTCTGTTTCCTTTTTCTTTGGTGTTCGCTGGTTAGCGTTTCTTATTGTTGGGAGTCGGGTGTAAGTCCATGTATTGGCAGTCTGTTTCCTTTTGGGTGTTTCTTTTGACGTCTCAGCGTCCCTTTTTGGTGTTTTGTTTCGGCGTGCGTTAGCCGAGCTACGAGTGCTCCGATTCTTCTCTGGATAGAGAAGATACGTAGGCATAGGACGCGATGTCTTAGTGAGCATGTCCCCTTTTTGCCCGACCTACATTGACTCTGATGTTTGTTTCTGACAAACTACGTAGGCCCAGGATGCGACATCCTGCCGAGTCCACTTCCTCCGTCTTCTCCACCTGCTTATCATTCCAGTTTGTGCGGTTTCTTTGAGCAGTTTATTAGCAACCCATTTCCTTTCCTTTGAGCTATCTTTTGAGCGTGGATCCCGTCGAGTACGGCGAACGTGAGGGGTGCTAATACCTTCCCCTTGCGTAACCGACTCCCGTACCTTGTAATCTATGGTCGTAAGACCGTTCCTTTCCCTTTCTTAGGTTAGTCCTGCGCTCCCTTTCCGTCATAGGATGAATAACGTCGGTGGCAGCTCTGTATTTTTCCCGCCGGTTATTTTTCGTGTTGCGATAATATGGTGAAACTTCTAGGAGATAGGGTCTAGGGAGACCCAGTTTTGATCAAATGAATTCATATGGCCAACAACCATCAACCAACTTGCTAACCTTCAATTCTCTTGACTTTATAGGATCATGGTAGATCATATATGCATAAGATATAAAATTTTGAAGTGTCCCTTGATAAATTTTATCAATTCATGAGATAGCTTGTTGGAGAAGTTACTCAAGATACCCAGTCAAACGAGGGTTTCCAAGGCAAATCACCTCCAAACTCTTGAAGAATACTTGATCAATATGACATGTAGAGATCATTGGTACTCACATATGATGCTTTGAGACATTGTGGATAAATCCTTGGTTGTGATCTTAGCCATGAGGATCTTAAATCCTAGATATGAACTTGATAGATCAATAATCATGCCTTACCTACAAAAGAGTTAGGCAAACGCAAAGACATATTTTTGGTATTTGGTTAGTAAAATGATAGTATAAAAGTATGATACAATCACATGGTGCTCGGTGATCTCTCCCAAAACAAACCCAATGAAAGAAAGGTAAGGAGAACGCCAAGGTATAATCCCAATGCTAATGCATATGATGAAATTGCATGAGGGATCTTAGGGTCAAAATTGGGGTCTTACAGCGGCTAAGCGTCTGCGTCAGTATATGTTGAATCATACCACTTGGTTGATATCCAAAATGGACCCAATCAAGTATATATTTGAGAAGCCTGTTTTAACTGGGAGGATTTCCCGTTGGTAGATGTTGTTATCAGAGTATGATATTGAATACCGATCTCAAAAAGCGATCAAAGGTAGTGTCTTGGCTGACCATTTGGCTCACCAACCGATTGAAGATTACCAGTAAGTGCAGTATGATTTTCCTGATGAAGATATCTTGTACTTGAAAATGAAAGATTATGATGAACCATTGCTTGAAGAAGGGCCAGAACCTGGTTTCCGTTGGGGCATGGTATTTGATTGAGTTGTTAACCAGTATGGTAATGGCATCGGGGAAGTGATTATTACTCCTCAAGGCACGCATCTACCATTTACAGCTAGATTCACTTTCAAGTGTACAAACAATATGGCAAAATATGAAGTTTGCATTATGGGGCTCGAAAAGGCCATTGATCTCGGAAATTTCTACTTGAATGGTGATATATGTACAAGAGAAACTTCGATATGGTTTTGTTTAGATGCGTGGATAGACACGAAGTAGACCTGTTGATGACTGAAGTCCATGAAGGTTCCTTTGGTACTCATTCCAATGGACATGCGATGGAAAATAAGATGTTGCGAGCAGGTTACTATTACCTGACAATGGAATCTGACTGTTGCAAGTTTGTGAAGAAATGCCACAAGTTTCAAATATATGTCGATAAGATCCATGTTCCTCCGACACTGTTGAACATCATTACCTCTCCATGGCCCTTCTCCATGTGGGGAATTGGTATGATTGACATGATTGAACCTAAAGCGTCGAATGGACATCGTTTCATTTTGGTGGCAATTGACTACTTAACAAAATGGGTTGAAGCGACATCATACGTGAATGTAACCAAGCAAGTTGTTGTAAGGTTTATCAAGAATCAGATTATATGCCGTTATGGTGTGCCAAGTAAGATCATTACTGATAATGGATCAAACTTGAATAACAATATGGTGGAAGCTCTTTGCAAAGACTTCATGATTGCACATCATAATTCTTTTCCCTACAGACCCAAGATGAATGGGGTTGTCGAAGCTACAAATAAGAACATCAAGAAGATTATTCAGAAGATGGTTGTGACATATAAGGATTGGCATGAGATGCTCCCATTTGCTTTGCACGGGTATCATACATCCATCTGCACTTCAACAGGGGCAACCCCTTTCTCTCTTGTATATGGCATGGAAGCATAGAGGTTGAGATTCCTTCATTGCATGTACTCATGGAAGCCATGTTGACTGAGGCTGAATGGTGTCAAACCAAGTATGATCATCTGAATTTGATTGAAGAGAAGAGATTGACTGTCATGTGTCATGGTCAGTTATATCAGCAGAGAATGAAGAAAGCTTTTGACAAGAAGGTCAGACCTCGGGTGTTCAGAGAAGGTGACCTTGAGCTAAAAAATATTATATCTTTCAAACCAGATTCTAGTGGAAAATGGACTCCTAATTACTAAGGCCCATATGTTGTTAAGAGAGCCTTTTAAGGCGGTGCTTTGATTCTTAACTCTATGGATGGTGAAGAGTTCACTCGTCCTGTGAATGCAGATGCAGTCAAGAAATACTTCGCCTAAAAATAAAAAAAGAACAACTCGCTAAGTTGAAAACTCGTAAGGGCGACTTAGGAAAAAGTAAGCGTCTCGGTGGATTGAAAACCCGAAAGGGGGATCCAGGAAAAAGTTAGAGACATAAAACATAAGGAATCATCCCGATAAATTGAGTACCCTACCTCGGGGCAATTTACGAAAAAATAGGGATTATGGCAAGTAGTTGCATCCTGCTGATCTTCAGTATTGGAAGACTTGTTTGAGCACAAGGGTTGACGGTAATTCATCATCCCCAGTAACGGCCAAAAGCACAGCGAACATCAAGAGTTGGTGGAAGGATTACTGGTAATTTGTATTCAATGTAACCCTTTTCCATATAAATTACAATTTTTCAAACTTTGTAAAAATCTATGGAGTCTTGTCATTTACAGACTACCATTCTATTAAATAAAGTTGAGCTTTTATCCAATTGTTTCTACTCTTGTGTACTTCAGCCAAATAGTTTTAAATTTTGTAATGATCATTTTTTGAAATTAAAATTTTTAAATCAAAATCATTTTTCTTAAACATATAAAAGCATTAATTTTAAAGCAATGTCAATAGCAGTTCAAAAGTAGTAAGCCCTAAGTGTGGAGCATTAATCGTTCTCCCCAAGCAGTTAATTCTCCATAATCCTCAAGCCAAGTTGGTTAATTCAATTCCCCAGTGGAGTTTGTGTATTCCTCAGCAGGATTCATGTTTGCTACCCAGCCAGTTTTTGGTCTCCAACAGAGTTAGGGCTAGTGTCCTCAACAGTTCGCACATTTGCAGTAGGACTTTGGTTTCCCCATCGATTACCGTTAAGTTTGCTCCCAGTCAGAGTTTCCTCCTGGTTTCTGAGCAGACATTTACGTTTATCCTCTGCATGTTTGTCTCCCATTCAATATGGTGTTGACCTAAAATTCCTCGCAGACACGATAATGGTTCTTTTCCTCAAAGATCTCCTCCTTCCCCAGCTAGGGTTGAGCCTTTGGAACGTTGATCTCTCTTTACTCCGGCATTTGTCTCACTCTCTTGTGGATTTACCGAGAATTGTACCGATGAATTAAAATTGCGACACCTGTGTATCCTTGGAAATCGTTTTGTCAGCATAATCATCACGTATACATATACATGCACTCATATATTTTCATTATTGCATCATCATTATTGTTGATTCATTCTTGTGATTCTTGTGATCCTTATTCTCTGTTATGGCAGTACTTTATCCCCATACAGGTATGGTGTCTGTGTTGGTGTAAGCCCTAGAGGCCAATACTTTTGGTACTTGTATCGAATGATTTATTAATAATAAAAGGTTTTTTCTTTATTACGTTTGTTTAATAAAGTCCCTAGAATAGCTAGTCCGTTTAATGTATCAAGTATGACTTAATCATGAGATCACATTAAACATAAGGACACTATTCTTAAAGTATCCGTAGTCGAGCTTTATTTCAAGTGGGATAACATTAAAGCATGAAGACTACTATGTTTATAGATTGATGATCACATCTCATGGATCATGGATAAGGAGTTATCAAGTCTTAAACATAGGTATGAATATTAAGAGTAATATTTATACTGGATTGACCCGCTATGAGAATACTATATAGAATGTTGTGCAAAGTGTCATAAGTTATTCTCATGGTTATAATGGTGTATACCACCCTTCGACCTGAAACCACTGTGAACCCTAGATGTAGAGTCGAGTGCCTTATTGCTGATCAAACATTGTCCGTAACTGGATGACCATAAAGACAGTTGATGGGTACTCCACGATGCATGCTAAGGGACATGAGTGACCTAGATGGAATTTTCCCATCCTGCATAACAGGATAAATGTCAATGGGCCCAATATTGAACTGGACAAGGATGAAACGGTCTATGTCGTGTTTTCAATATATACATAAGGGTAAAAGGGTAATTGTACACATAAATTATTATCACAGAAGGATTTGTCAGTTCTTATGACATTTTCGTGTCTTGGGTAGCAGTGATGTGTCGCTAGATACCGCTCACTGTCTATTATGTTAAATATGTGATTTAATATAATTGTCAATGCCGTGAAAACCTATAGGGTCACACACAAAGGACGGATTGATGAGAGATAGAGTAATTAAGGAATACCGTAATGTACAGTGCCCTTAAGTGAATTATAGAACATCGTAAGGTACGATGTACTTATGTAGAATACGAAATATGGTAAGGTACCGCTCGCTTAAGTGATTTTGGCATATTATAAGATATGGGCCATATACACTTGAGTGGGCCTTTTAGCTTGCAGCCCACACAAGTGGTTCTATAAATAGAACCCTTGTGTAGAAGCATTGTTGCAGTTGCAATTTCGTTTTCTCTCTCTCTCTCTCTCTCTCTCTCTCACTCAAAGCCTTCATTCGTAGCAGCTAGCACTGAGATTGAAGGGATTCGTTCGTGTGGACTGAGTAGAGGCGTTGCCATCGTTCAACGTTCATGATCGCTCCGTAGATCTGCATCAAAGGTTATAATCGCCACAAGAGGTAACGATTCTATCACTGATCATGCCCATTCGTAAGGATCATTAAAGAAGAAATTTTAAATTTCGTTGCATTTTGGATCGCCCTTCTCCTTCAGTGGTATCAGAGCCACTTACGAAACCATGCATCTGATAGCTGTTTATTTTCTGTATTTTCTGTATTAATACGATTAAAAGACAGAATGAATCAAAGAATAAACGAGTAATTAAATTGAGATTGATCAAGTTATATATATGATATAAGTAATCCTGATGCAAAATACGGTATATATGATATACTGTTTCTGTTTCATTCATTCGAACACTTAATGGTTGTTTTCCTTTGAGCGATCAATGGTCGTTTGCTTCTTGATCCGACATTAGTATGGTGAAGCAATGATGTGTTGATCAATCATACTGAATTAACAAACGAGATGTGTTTGACGGTCTTAAATTGGTGCATTAGGGTTAATGACGGCACAAGGGTAGTGTTGTCAAAGGGTTATGCGATTAGGGTTGTGACTGCGCAGGAGTTGTGCTTTAAAGTATCAAGTGTTGATGCGAAAAATGATGTCGATTTCAAATGAATTGTTCATTAAAATTTTCGGCTACGGAACCACCGTCCGCTGACCGGGCAGCGGAACACCCGTTCCCGTTGACTGGACAGCGGACCCCCGGCTAACTCTGCGTAGTGTGATTGGTCGCCGAAATTTAATTTGGTTTTAATTAATTAAAAGAATTAAAATTAATAATAATAATAATGTTTTTCTTATTATTATCTTGTGGGGATCAGTTATGGCCTTAGTTTTCCTTTATTTTGTTTTGGGTTTTAAAATACGACCTACGTGTCGTGCCTCTCTTTTAATCTCTTAATGTAAATTCGTTTCTCATCTCACTCCCTCGTATGTAAAACGAGTTTCTTTTATGTAATGTAATGTTATGAAGAAAGAGAAGAACTCAATATCAAAGGAGGACAACCTTGAATATCTTGCTTGGAGAAACTTAGATCGTTATTAGGACAACTTAGGTTCTCTCATTGGCTTGGGAGAACAATTGCGCTAGGGGCCATAACTGTTTCATTATGTATGTATGTTGATGAATGTGAATGTATGTTGAGGCATGTGAGAGACGATTTATATGATAAATAAGCCGATGAGATCAGAATAATTCCAAATTCCCTCAAATTAAATAATAAGTTTATGCTTTCCAAGTTTTAGCACTCATCAAGACTAGTATCGGATAATGTAGGATTTGCCTACGCGAGGTGCATGTTCTATATTAGTAAGGTGCGATGGGATAATTGTAATATCCAATTGCTAATACAATGGGTCAAACTTAACTAAACAAAATACAATAAGATTATATATGTTTAGAAGCAAGACTTGGAATTGATCCATGTGATGGATTGGAATAATGAGTTATTCACCCAACTAAAATATTCGAGAGTTGTATTAGATACAATTGGACGGAGTTCCTACCTAAATAACCTAGTTTTGTGTAATCCGCCTACGCGGACTTAAAACAAAGTGAAATATGGATCTCGACCCACTAGAAAATCTTCCAACGGGATTTTCCGAATCAAATGGTGAGGGCCATTTGTTTTGAGTAAAATAGTGGGAGCATATTTAATTAAAGGCATAATTACATATGTTATTGATACTTATATTTTCATTATTTTCATGTAGATTACAATGACAACAAACACCTCTGACAACATTTTGCAATCGATCCTTGACAAGGAAAAATTATCTGGGACAAATTTTCTGGATTGGCACTGAAATTTGAGGATTATCCTCAAACATGATAGAAAGTTGTATGTCTTGGAGAAACCTGTTCCTGAAGAGGAACCTCCTAGTTCTGCACCTAAGGCAGAAAGAGATGCTTATAAGAAGCATGTCAATGATGCCAATGAAACTGCTTGTCTCATGCTAGCTACCATGAACTCAGAGTTGCAAAAGCAACATGAGAACATGGCAGCGTTCGATATGATCGAACACCTCAAGATGCTCTATCAAGAGCAAGCAAGGCATGAAAGGTTTGGAGTTTCAAAAGCCCTTTTTCAAGGCAAGTTAGCTTAGGGAGCCCCTGTAGGTCCCCATGTGCTCAAGATGATTGGGTATGTGGAAAACCTTGAGAGGTTGGGTTTTCCCCTCGAAAAGGAACTTGCGACTGATTTAATCTTGCAATCGTTGCCAGATAGATTCAGTCAATTTGTCCTAAATTTCAATATGAATGATATGGACAAATCTCTTCCTGAACTGCTAGCCATGTTAAGAACTGCGAAGTAGAATCTGAAGTCAAAAGGGAAGTCCATTCTGATGATCGGAAATGGAAAGAGACAGAACAAAAGGCCCACCAAGCAGGGTGATAAAGGGAAATCCAAGGAAGTTGCCAAACCCAAACCCACTGTTGCTGCTTTGAAGCCTAATGGAGGCATAGCAAAAGAAGGCACCTGCTTCCATTGCGGTAAGACCGGACACTGGAAGAGAAACTGCCCAAAGTACCTGGATGATAAGAAGAATGGAGTAGAGACTTCAACTTCAGGTATTTTTGTTATTAAAATTAATTTATCTACTTCTGCATCATGGGTATTAGATACTAGATGCGGTTCTCACATTTGTACCAATGTGCAGGGACTAAAAAGGAGTAGAGATTTGGCAAAAGGTGAAGTCGACCTACGAGTTGGCAATGGAGCAAAGGTTGCTGCTTTAGCCGTAGGAACTTATGTATTGACTTTACCTAGTGGTTTAATAATTTAGTTAGAGGACTGTTATTATGTACATGGAATTAGCAGGAATATTATTTCCGTTTCTTGTTTGGACAAGTTTGGTTTTTCATTTAGAATAAAGAACAATTGTTGCTCAATTTATTTGAATGATATATTCTATACTACTGCACAAATGAACAATGGACTATATGTCCTTGATCTTGAAATGCCTATTTATAACATTAATACTAAAAGGATGAAACCTAATGAGTTAAATTCAATTTACCTTTGGCATTGTCGATTAGGCCACATAAATGAGAAACGCATTTCCAAACTCCATAAAGATGGACTCTCGGACTCTTTTGATTATGAATCATATGAGACATGCAGATCTTGTTTAATTGGAAAGATGATAAAGTCTCCATTCACAGGAAAAGGTGAAAGAGCTAATGATCTTTTGACCCTCATACATACTGATGTATGTGGACCACTAAACATACCAGTCAGAGGAGGTTTTCAGTACTTCATCACATTTACTGATGATTTTAGTAGATATGGTTATGTGTATTTAATGAAACACAAATCAGAGTCCTTTGAAAATTTCAAGGAATTCAAGAATGAAGTACAAAACCAACTAGGTAAGAATATTAAAACTCTTCGATCAGATCGAGGTGGTGAATATTTAAGCCTAGAGTTTGATGACCATCTGAAAGAGTGTGGGATCCTATCCCAACTTACTCCTCCTGGAACACCCCAATGGAATGGTGTATCTGAGAGAAGAAATCGAACCTTGTTAGACATGGTCCGATCCATGATGAGTCACGCCGATCTTCCAAACTCCTTTTGGGGACATGCACTATTGACAGCAGCTTACACACTTAACTGTGTTCCATCCAAAAAGATTAAGAAGACACCATATGAGATATGAAGTGGTAAGAAACCACATATGTCTTACATGAAGATTTGGGATTGCGAAGTTTATGTGAAACGACAAATTTTAACTAAGCTTGAGCCCAAATCTGACAAATGCTTATTTGTGGGGTATCCTAAAGAAACAAGAGGGTATTACTTCTACAATCCTTCTGAGGGCAAAGTGTTTGTCGTTCGAACTGGAGTTTTCCTAGAAAAGGATTTTATTTCCAAAGGAATCAGTGGGAGGAAAGTAGAGCTTAATGAAATTCAAGAATCACAAAGCATCGATACACCTATGGAGGAATTAGAGCAGGAAACAAAAGTAGTTGTGGAAGAGCAACCTGCTCAAGTAGAACAAGACTAGCGTAGGTCAAGCAGGATACGTCACCAACCTGAGAGATATGGATATCTCATAAATGATCAAGGTGATGTATTACTCATGGACCAAAATGAGCCTATGACCTACCAAGAGGCCATAACTGGTCTCGAGTCTGAGATGTGGCTAGAAGCCATGAAATCTGAAATGGATTCCATGTACACAAACCAAGTTTTGACCTTGGTAGAGCCTCTTGTAAGAGTTAACCCTATAGGATACAAGTGGGTCTTCAAAAAGAAGACTAACATGGATGGTTGGTACACACCTATAAGGCAAGACTGGTTGCAAAAGGATATAAACAAATTCATGGGGTTGACTATGATGAAACCTTTTCACCAGTTGCAATGCTTAAATCTGTTCGGATTTTACTTGCTATCGCTGCATATCATGATTATGAAATATGGCAGATGGATGTCAAAACTGCTTTCCTTCATGGGAATCTTCTTGAGGATGTGTACATGACACAACCTGAATTATTTGACATACCAGAAGAAGCCCAAAAGATATGCAAGTTACAAAGATCAATTTATGGATTGAAGCAAGCTTCCAGAAGCTGGAATCTTTGTTTTGATGAAATGGTAAAATAATATGCATTCATCAAGAACGAAGATGAGCCTTGTGTCTACAAGAAGGTTAGTGGGAGCATGATCGTCTTCCTGGTATTATGTGTATATGACATATTACTCATTGGAAACGATGTCCCTATCCTACAACAAGTAAAGTCTTGGTTGGGGAAATGCTTTTATATGAAGGAACTAGGTGAAGCAGCCTATATATTAGGAATTAGAATCTATAGAGATAGATCACAAAACTGCTTGGCCTAAGTCAGAGTACATACATAGACAAAGTGCCGAGACGCTTTAATATGCATGATTCCAATGGTTATGTGTTTTTGCTTAAATGGTGGCGCTGTGAGCTGGAAAAGTTCAAAGCAAGATACAGTTGTTGATTCTACAACCGAGGCTGAGTATATTGCTGCCTCAAGTGCAGCAAAGGAAGCTGTTTGGATCAAAAAGTTCATTAGGGAACTTAACATAGTTCCTAGAATTGTGGATCCCATTGGTCTCTATTGTGATAACAATGGTGCTATCGCACAAGCTAAGGAGCCTAGATCTCACCAACGATCCGAACACATACTTAGGCGTGATCACCTCATTCGAGAGATAATAGATAGAGGAGATGTGAAAATATGTAGAGTACCTACACTTGACAATATTGTTGACCCACTGACAAAGCCTCTTGCGCAGCAGAAGCATGACGGCCATACTAGATCTATGGGCATTAGGGGTATGCCTTATTGGCTCTAGTGCTAGTGGGAGATTGTTGGTGTAAGCCCTAGAGGCCAATACTTTTGGTACTTGTATCGAATTATTTATTAATAATAAAAGACTTTTTTTTATTATGTTTGTTTAATAAAGTCCGTAGAATAGTTAGTCCGTTTAATGTATCAAGTATGACTTAATCATGAGATCACATTAAACATAAGGACACTATTCTTAAAGTATCTGTAGTCGAGCTTTATTGTGAAGTGGGATAACATTAAAGCATGAAGACTATTATGTTTATAGACTGATGATCACATCTCATGGATCATGGATAAGGAGTTATCAAGTCTTAAACATAGGTATGAATATTAAGAGTAATAATTTATACTGGATTGACCCGCTATGAGAATACTATATAGAATGTTATGCAAAGTGTTATAAGTTATTCTCATGGTGATAATGGTGTATACCACCTTTCGACTTGAAACCACTGTGGACCCTAGATGTAGAGTCAAGTGCCTTATTGCTTATCAAACGTTGTCCGTCACTAGATGACAATAAAGACAGTTGATGGGTACTCCACGAAGCATGCTAAGGGACATGAGTGACCTAGATGGAATTTCCCCATCCTGCATAACAGGATAAATGTCTATGGGCCCAATGTTGAATTAGACAAGGATGACACGGTCTATGCCTTGTGTTCAATATAGACATAAGTGGAACAGGGTAATTGTACACATAAATTATTATCACAGAAGGATTTGTCAGATCACATGACATTTTTGTGTCTTGGGTAGCGGTGATGTGTTGCTAGATACCGCTCACTGTTTATTATGTTAAATACATGATTTAATATAATTGTCAATGCCGCGAAAACCTATAGGGTCACACACAAAGGATGGATTGATGAGAGATAGAGTAATTAAGGAATATCGTAATGTACGGTGCCCTTAATTGAATTATATAACATCGTAAGGTACGGTGTACTTAAGTAGAATACGAAATATGGTAAGGTACCACACGCTTAAGTGATTTTGGCATATCATAAGATATGGGCCATATACACTTAAGTGGGCTTTTTAGCTTACAACCCACACAATTGGTTCTATAAATAGAACCCTTGTGTAGAAGCATTGTTGCAGTTGCAATTTCGTTTTCTATATCTCTCTCTCACTCAAAGCCTTCATTCGTAGCAGCTAGCACTGAGATTGAAGGGATCCGTTCGTGTGGACTGAGTAGAGGCGTTGTTATCGTTCAACGATCGTGATCGCTCCGTAGATCTGCATCAAAGGTTATAATTGCCATAAGAGGTAACTATTCTATCACTGATCATGCCCATTCATAACGATCATTAAAGGAGAAATTTTTAATTCTGTTGCGTTTTGGATCGCCCTTCTCCTTCAGTCTGTCCTCCCTCAATTGTAGAGTGTTAGCCCCCTAAGCAGAAAGACTTTAACCTTTCTCCTTTCCCCACTGAGTTTTTTTCTCGTGGATGATTATTACTTCAGTTTCCTCCCCAGTTGATTATCAGGATGGAACTACTCCCTTTGAGTTATATCCTCATTGGGGTGAGTCTTGATTGACCGTTTCTTTCTAGCTCTTACCTAGATAGATGCTTTGGGTCCCCTAAGAATTTATTACCCAGTAACTGGTAATATTCTTCTTAGTTTGCAATTTGTTACTTCTTACCCAATACCCGGAAAAATACCCCTGTTTTTCTCCTCAATAGAGTCCCTAGTGGATTCATTTTTATGTGTCCCAAAAATCTATCCTTGATATGTTCATCCTAACTGATGACGAATATTTTCTTCCCTCGTTTTGAGTATATCCTTGATACGTTCATCCTAACCGATGACGGATATCTCTCAGCTTTGGTATTCTACCCAGTAAAAAGGTAGTTGTAATCCCTATTTTTTCCCCAAAGAGTCAATCCTTGATATGTTCATCCTAACCGATGACAAATTTTCCTTCTCTTTGCGGTCTTCTGCCTAGTAACCGGTAGTTATAAATCCTGTTTTTTCATTCCCCCCGCAGAGTCTATCCTTGGTATGTTCACTTTAACCAGTGACAAATTTTCTCTTCACTGGTTTTCTATCTAGTAACTGATAGATGTAATTCCTATTTTCTCGCAGAATCTATCCTTAATATGTTCATCTTAACCGGTGACGGATTTTCTCTTTGGTGGTATTCTATCCAGCATTCGATAGATGTAATTCCTACTTTTTGTTCAGTTGGTTTATCCTTGATATGTTCATCCTAACCGATGATGGATATCCTCCTTGACATCCCCAGGAATGTCTATCCTTGATATGTTCATCCTAACCGATGACGAATTTTCTTTCCTTTGAGTTTATCCTTGATATGTTCACCCTAACCGGTGACGGGTATTCTCATATTTGGTCTTCTGCCCAGTAACTGGTAGTTGTAAATCCTATTTCTGCAGTCTTTCCCCAGCAAGGCTATTCTTACCCAGTAACAAGTAATGAATACTCCCTCCTGGAGGTTCCCAGTGAGTCATCCTTGATATGTTCATCCTCACCGATGACGGATGTCCTCTCTATCAGATCTTTATTATATCCTTACCTAGTAGCAGGTAGTAGATAATAGATTTCTACTCCTCCTGTGTTAAAGTTTATTTCTTCCCCATTTGAGTTGAGTGCACATTTCCTTAGTGAAATCACTTTTCCTGCATGATTCAAGTACTTCAGTTTTATCCTGATTTATTCGTATCCTCGCAGATGTTTTTGTTTCCCCGAGTGAGTCTTTCCATTTTTTATGGAATTCCTCCCCCAGCAGTTTTTTAAGTCATAGCCTGGCCTACGCATAACTTCTTTTATCCCCTCAGAGTCTCTATCTCCCCAGTGAGTTTTCCTTATAGAATGCATTGTGCTTTTGCGGATTTTCGGTCTCTCTGATTTCTTTTCCTCTGTGGCAACATTTCCCCATAGAGAATTTTCTTTTACATTCATATCATATGCATCATGAGGTCTCTTAGGGACCAAAATTTGTTTCTATACGAAGTCGATACGAAGATTTTAACATTCACCTCCTCAGTAAGAATGTCCTTAAATAGAGGCAGCAGTAAGACCCCAATTTAGACCGTAAGATCCCTCATGCAATTTCATCATATGCATTAGCATTAGGATCACACCTTGGCATCCTCCTTACCCCTCTTTCATTGGGTTTGTTTTGGGAGAGATCACCCAGCACCATGTGATTGTATCATACTTGTATATTGTCATTTTACTAACCAAAATACACAAAATATGTCTTTGCGATTGCTTAACATAGCGCTAAATTTGTGACACAAAAGGCATATCATTCTAGTTAGTGATATTGTAAGTCTCCCCTCTTTCATGGTATTGTGTGGAAACTTGGCCTTTTTTCCTTCCTATGGAAGACGACTTGGCTCAAGGATCCATGCTTGTGATAAGTAGGTTGAGTGTTCTCTAAAGAATTACTTTAAATGAAAAGCAAAAGCAAAACATAATTACTTCTAACTCATTAACAACTAACTTTTAACTTCAATACATTTACTTTAATGTCATTTAATTTTAGGCTTTTATTCATTTGCCATTATTCATACCATTCTAATTGTTTATGTTTATGTTAATGCAATTTTCACTTTGTCCATTTGGACCATGTTGTGTAATATATCTTGTTTGTGTATACTTTGCTTGTTTATATGGTCTTTGAATATTAATGTACATAATAACAAAAAAAACCCTAAAAAACTTTTGTGTGGACTGTTGGCTTGATCTTGGACAAAATGGACTTAAAACTTAGGCAACATTCCTATGCTAAAGGACTTGGCCAATGCCAACATGTATGGAACCAAGTGCTTACAATTTAAAATTTCATCTGATACATCATTCAAGATCCCTTTGAGTTCATCTGAAACATGACCATTGGGAAGCTGTTATTTTGAACCTGTGACTTGTGGAATCCATCTATTACATGGGCTAATGTGAAGAAGATCATGGAATGGCTAAAGCTTGGATGTGGCTGTCTTTATTTGATGCCTTTGCTCTTCAAGATAATCTAATTGTACATTTGTGTGTTGCTTGATTCTAAATGTCCAAGGAAATTCTGGGTTTCTATTGACATTCTTGTCTATCGGATTGCTACCCATTTGGTCAGATGTTTTCAACTCTTAACTTTTAAATTTGTCCATAGGATTAGTCTCTTCATCTTCTCCCCATTTCTTTAATTTCAAAATCTTCCCCTCCCTTTTCAAAATCTTCTTTGTTTGAACTTATTTTGTTCTAAACTTCTTTTCTTAAATCAAACTCGTAAATAAACTTAACTATACTTGACTTAAACTTTCAAAAAGCCAAAAGGAACTAACTCATTCAAACCATTTTTAGGCCTTTTGTGCCTTTCAAACTTAATTTTTGTTAAAAGCAATGCATCCACTTTGAAATTTGTATCACGAATTACGAGGTTTTGATCCCTCATTTTCATGTTGGTATGTAGGCACAAGTCCGAAGGTCTTGTCAAACACAAAAATATCATTAATGAATTCTTTTCTCATCCCCCCATTCTATATGTTTGTAAACATCATTTTTGTACCAAATACATTTGCACACAAAAAGGGCTCCCTAGGAGTACCTAAGACACTTTGGGTGCTAACACCTTCCCTCTATGTAACCAACCCCCTTACCTGTAATCTCTGACATTTTATTAGTTTTGATTTGAAAACTTCTTCCTTCTGGGTTTTGTTCGTACTTTTTCTCTTTTCCCTTGGAAACAATAAAAGCGCGGTGGTGACTCTTGTCATTTGATCTCTAGCTTATCCATAGCTTGATGATCATGAATTTACCGCTAGAGTCATTCAAAGAGAAGATTGAGTTAGTCAACTTGGGTTCCGAGGATGATGTGAAGAAAGTCAAGATTGGATCTTGTCTGTGTCCAGATGTTAAGAAGGGGTTGATTAATCTTCTTCGAGAGTATTCAGATGAGTTTGTAAGGTCCTATCAAGACATGCCTGGTTTAGATTCTTAGATTGTGGAGCATAGATTGCCATTGAAGCCGGAATGCCCGCCAGTCAAGCTGAAGTTGAGAAGAACGCATCCTGATATGGCTGTGAAGATCAAAGAGGAAGTGCAAAAGCAAATCGACGCTGGTTTCCTTGTGACCGTTGAGTATCCGTAATGGGTGGCCAATATTGTGCCCGTGTCGAAGAAGAATGGAAAATTCTACATCTGTGTTGACTATAAAGATTTGAATAAAGCCAGACCGAAAGATGATTTCCCTCTGCCACACATTGATATGTTGGTAGACAATACTGCTAAATTCAAAGTCTTTTCGTTTATGGATGGATTTTCCATATATAATCAGATCAAAATGGCACACGAAGATATGGAGAAGACCACATTCATTAAGCCTTGAGGAACATTCTGTTATAGAGTGATACCTTTCGGTTTAAAGAATGCTTGTGAAACTTACCAAAGAGCAATGACTACTCTTTTTCATGATATGATGCATAAAGAGATTAAAGTTTATGTTGATGACATGATTGCTAAATCGATTGATGAAGAGAAACATGTTGAGCATTTGTTGAAGCTATTCCAGTGTTTGAGAAAGTATAATCTCCACGTGAATCCCAATAAGTGTACTTTTGGTGTTCGTTCTGGTAAGTTGTTGGGCTTTATTGTCAGCAAGAAGGGTATTGAAGTTGATCCTACCATGGTCAAAGCAATACAAGTGATTCCTGCGCCCAAAACTGAGAAGCAAGTCAGAGGTTTTCTCGGCCGCTTGAATTATATCTCAAGATTCATTTCACACATGACTACCACATGTGCACCTATATTCAAGCTTCTTTGGAAAGGTCAATCTTGTGACTAGACCTAAGATTGCCAAAAAGCTTTTGAAAGTGTCAAGGAATATCTGCTTGAGCCTCCGATTTTGTCTCCACCTGTTGAAGGAAGACCGTTGATCATGTATTTGACTATGCTTGAAGAAAGTCTGGGTTGTGTTCTTAGTCAGCAAGATGAGACTGGAAAGAGAGAATTTGTGATTTACTACCTCAGTAAGAAGTTCATCGACTGTGAAACTCGGTATTCTATGCTTGAAAAAACTTGTTGCGCATTGGCTTGGGCTGCTAAGTGTCTGGATCCAATCAAGTATATATTCGAGAAGCCTTCTTTAACTAGGAGAATTTCCCGTTGGCAAATGTTGTTATCAGAGTGTGACATTGAATACCGATCTCAGAAAGCGATCAAAGGTAGTATCTTGGTTGACCATTTGGCTCACCAACCGATTGAAGTTTACCAGTCAGTGCAGTATGACTTTCCTGATGAAGAGATATTGTACTTGAAAATGAAAGATTGTGATGAACCATTGCTCGAAGAAGGGCCAGAACCTGGTTCCCGTTGGGGCATGGTATTTGATGGAGCTGTTAATGAATATGGTAATGGCATTGGGGCAGTGATTATTACTCCTCAAGGCACACATCTACCATTTACAGCTAGATTGACTTTCAAGTGTACAAACAACATGGCAGAGTATGATGCCTGCATTATGGGGCTCGAAGAGGCCATTGATCTCATAATCAAATATTTAGACATCTATGGAGATTCAACTTTGGTTGTGAATCAGATCAAAGGTGAATGAGAGACGAATCAACCCGGTTTGAGACCATATAGAGATTATGCGAGGAGGATATCAACTTTCTTTACAAAGGTTGAGTTTCACCATATCCCTCGAGATGAGAACCGGATGGCAGATGCTCTTGCAACATTAGCGTCAATGATCGTAGTGAAGTATTGGAATGATGTTCCTAATTTGACTGTGATGCATCTTGATAGGCCAGCTCATGTGTTTGTTGTTGAAGAGGTCAAAGACGAGAATCCATGGTATTATGATATCATGTGTTTCCTCCGAAGTCAGATTTACCCATCTGGGGCATCTTTGAAAGATAAGAAGACTTTGAGAAGATTAGCCGGCAATTTCTACCTGAATGGTGATATACTGTACAAGAGAAACTTCGACATGGTTTTGCTCAGATGCGTGGATAGACACGAAGCAAACCTGTTGATGACTTAAGTCCATGAAGGTTCTTTTGGTACTCATTCTAATGGACATGCAATGGCAAAGAAGATGTTGAGAGCAGGTTACTATTGACTGACAATGGAATCTGACTGTTGCAAGTTTGTGATGAAATGCCACAAGTGTCAAATTTATGCGGATAAGATTCATGTTGCTCTGACACTGTTGAATGTCATTTCATCCCCATGGCATTTCTCCATGTGAGGAATTGATATGATTGGGATGATTTAGCCTAAAGCTTTCGAATGGACATCGTTTCATTTTGGTGGCAATTGATTACTTCATAAAATGGGTTTAAGCGGCATTGTATGCAAATGTAACCAAGCAAGTCGTTGTAAGGTTTATTAAGAATCAGATCATATGCCGTTATGGTGTACCAAGTAAGATCATTACTGATAATGGATCAAACTTGATAACAATATGGTGGAATCTCTTTGTAATAACTTCAAGATCGCACATCATAATTCTTCTCCCTACAGACCCCAGATGAACGGGGTTGTTGAAGCTGCAAATAAGAACATCAAGAAGATTATTCAGAAGATGGTTGTGACATATAAGGATTGGCATGAGATGCTCCCATTTTCTTTGCACAGGTATCGTACATCCACCCACACTTCAACAGGGGCAACCCCTTTCTCTCTTGTTTATGGTATGGTGTCGCATTACGCGAAAAACCGGCGGGAAAACGAAACAACAGAGCCGCCACCGTGCGTTATTTATCCCAAAAGAGGGAAAGGAAATGCTCAAAGTAAACCTGGAAAAGACATGGTCTCGCGACCAAAGAGAGATGGGATCGGGAGTCGGTTATGCGAAGGGAAGGTATTAGCACCCCTACGCATCCGTCATACTCGACGGGATCCACGCTCAAAAGAAAGGATAAAGGTTGCTAAAAACTGTTCACAAACTGCACACACAAGGCTGGAAAGAGACACAGGAAAGACAAAAGAAACTAACTTGGCAGGATATCGCATCCTGGGCCTACGTAGTCTGTCAGGCACAGACATCAGAGTCGACGTAGTTCGGGACGGGGGAAACGTGCTCGCTAGGATGTCGCATCCTATGCATACGTATCTTCTCGGACTAAAGAAGAATCAGAGCACTCGTAGCTCGGCTAACACACGCCAAACAAAACCACATAGGAAACCGACTGCCAATCGCTGGACTTATGTCAGACTCCTCACAAACAGGCAAACATGGAAACCGAATGCCAATCGTTGGACTTACATCAGACTCCGAACCAACAAACACACACACACAGGAAACCGACTGCCAATCGCTGGACTTACGTCAGACTCCAACACAACACAAAGGGGTGAAAAAGAAAAAGGGCGCCCGGAGAGATCAGCTCATCTCCTGCCTACGTACCTCATCTGGTATGAGGATCAGGGCAACGTAGTTCCCCTACATAGGGAAAAAGGACTAGCCTAACCAGATACAAAGGGAGACACAAACTACTAGGGAGACTATGACTCGAGCCTAGAAGTTGTCATGCATACGATCCCTAAGTTAAGGTTGCTATCTAACTTGCACATGGAGCAAGCTATCCTAAACAGCACAAGCAAAGCAAACATACACACAATTAGCACACACTATATACAAACAAAGTGGGCTCACACAAGGTTAGGCTGTGAAACAGAAGCCAACTGGAATAGGGTGTAGTTAGCTCTTAACCCTAACATTGAGAGTTAGGGTGAAGCAGATGAAATGGGAAGTGAGGGTAAGATCTCACAGCTCTTATCCCTGGCCTGGGAGAGCTTCAGACAAATGAAAGTGTGGGAGTTCAGAAAGTTGGAACTCTTCTCCACATATGACTGACTCAACAAAGATCTTGGGTTAATATCCACAATGCATCAACACAAGGTGTGAGCAAAGTGAATAACTCACTGAATAGCAGGAGATGGATTGCACATCTCTTTTATCTGCCAATTGCCTCATAGAGGACTTTTCCTGCTTGGCACAAAGATAAACAAACACAAGCATTGCCTCTTAAGGAGGGCTTCAAACAGCTGCCTGCCCAAGTAACAGGACAGGTCTTCCAGACTACATGAAGTCAGTGAGTTATACCTCAATGGTTAAGCAACCAAGCAAAGCAAAAGCAAGTTCAAAGTGAACTTAAGCAACTAATGTACCTGTGGAAACATCAAACACATCAGTATACAACTCAGACAATTAAACAGACAGTTAATCACACAATCAGACAAACAAGCATGTAATGCAACAGTGAGCAAGGCACAAGCCAATGAGCACAACTCAAACAACTTGGCTTCAACCTACAAAACAACTCAAAGTTAATCTATATCAACCAATTAATCAACTCAAAAAAGTGAATCAATCCCATTATGGCCATGTGTTTCTTAACCTGAAATCAAAGCTCAATTGTGAGTCACCAACCACTAGGTCAAGGCCTAGGGTCAAAGAGGGAGAAAAAATTCAAAACAGAACATGAAATTCAACATGGATCAACCTCAATCAATTAAAGAACACCATCCAAAAGGTCTCATCTCATTATCATTCACCAAATTCATTTCATGAACCAAACATGGCAAGGTATGCAAGTTGGAAACACATTGTGACATCAAAATGAACAAATGTACATTAATTCAAAAATGATTCAAATAATCTTGAGAAAATTCATGGATGAACAGAACATGCAACATGATCAACACACAAAAAATTAGGGCAATTGGACATGATTAGGCATCGTAATCAAATTGTATAACGCAAGGCAATCAAAACAAGCTCAAATATGACACCAAATGGCACATCAGCTTAGCACAAGCCTAAAACAGAAATGAATTAAGGTAAAAACCTCAAACCAAAGCCAAAACAAACTTCAGTATGTCTAGAAAGATTGTGCAAAGTTTCACATCCATAGGATAAAGCATAAGCATTTCATGATCAAATGAAAATCAAGACTATTCAAAAGCTCACACATGGCAATCCAGAAAGAAAAATCTCAATCAAATCCGAAATCAATCCAAAAATTCCACAAAAAATCATGAGCATTCATAACAACCATAGGAAGCATCATACAAAAAATCACATCAATTGGAATCCATTTGGCATGGCAAATCAGTTAATCAAGTTGGACAAGCAAAGGTGTGTCACACATTGTCACACCTACATTCACATGATCATAAAACAGAAACCACAAATGGTAAAAATACAAACTCAACACCATAAATCAAAGCAAGATGTCTAGTTTCAACATGTCAAATTTCATAGGCATTGGATTAAATCTCAGCATTTCACAAATGGAGAAGCAAGGCAAGGTACAAAATGGACATGTGCACACAAACCCTAGGAAAAATAATTTTCCAGCCATGCACAATTTATGGAAAAATAACCAAAAAAAGCTAGACACAATAAGGAAGATAATGCAAAAATTCCCATATTTTTTGGATCATTATTTAATCATTTATGAATTTATGAAGTGAAGAAAAAATAAAAAAAGTATGAAGCATGGTATGAATAACATGGAGGGAAAAAGAAATAAATGGGAAGCAATTTGAATAAATGTCCTGGCCAGGAATCGAATTGAAGATGAATTTGAAATGTGGCGCGCCTGGGATTGAAACGCTGCGTTTCATTAATCCCAGTGGCAGTCAATGCTGACGCGTACTTGGTCAAGCGAATGAGGACGAACCAAAAGGCCGCGCAGGCGATGAAATGGACCAGTACATGCTCGGTATTTCCACAAACACATGCAAACGCAGGGAATTCATTTTAAGAGATCAAACACATTTCTGGAAAATATTTTGCATCAGCTTCATCATGTTCATCATGCACAGTACATCATCAAGAACAAATTTCTCAGATTCAAAAAATAAGCATATCAACATGTTCATCTTCCAACATACAACACGAATCCATGCCTGGCTAAAGCTAATTCAACATATATTCAGAGAATCGAAGCCGTGAATGTTCACACATCAAACTTTAAACAATCCTAACTAACTCAATTCTTCAGGAAATTTTGTGAAACAAAGCTCAGATTAACCAGTGTTCAAATATCTACAGCAATAGCATAACAATTTTGAAGAATTAAGAGATTCGATTTAGAACCTCTTGAAGAAGCGGCTTTGGAATTCAGTAGATCCAGGCCTTGCAATGCTCAAACAGATCCTCCAAATCACTTGTATGGATGAATGGATGAAGACTTGAGGTTCAGATGTGCACGATTCCTTCAGAAATTGGATCTGCCATTGATGTATGCAAGCTTCGAGCATGAGCAATAGTGCACTGTTTCCTTCGATTCTTCCTGCAAACCTACTCAAGAACTCTTCCAGATGATGAATGGATCAAGGAAAATGCAAGGTGTTTGAAGAATTTGAAAGAAAAAAGTGAGAGAAAAATTTGTGGTTTTGATCTAGATCTGAGAATTGTGACTGTTAATCATGAAATCTGTTAGGGTTTGTGAGTTATACTCCCTCCTAATCATGTCCTTAATCAGGTTTAGGCAAATGGCAAATGGATTAGAAAAAATAGGAGTGCACATGCAAATTGGATATTGCACCTCTATGCATAAAATGATAATGAACAGTGCACAAAATGCTCTGTAATTTCACTCAAAATGTCATTTGGAAGCCAATGGTAATGCTAGAATGATCAAACAATGAACCAAATTCAAACTTGAATTTTTCCCTCCAAAATCAAGTGATTTTCCAAAAAATTATGTGATGAGAATTCATGGCATGTGATGTATGTTTTGGAAAGTAGAGGTTAAAAAAGAACATTGCAAAAAGAACCACTCCATTTGGACATTTGGTTTGAAAGTTATGCATGTTTGAAGTTCCATGTTCACTTGGCTATGATTGATCCATATCTCTTCAACCACACATGAGAAATCCATGATCTTGGACTTTTTGGAAATGGTAGAGAAAGATCTTCAACTTTCATGTTAGGCAAAATTTCATTTGAAGCTTTCTTGATGATGTAATCTTAAGTTGAAAACCTTTCCATTTTTGGCAATTTCAAATTACAGGTCACTTACTATTTTTGGAAACTTTTGATCTGACCTCAAATTCTTCAATGTTGATGTTTGAAATGTCAAATGAGACTTGTATGGACATGAATGAGGCATCTCTAACCATCTCCCACCTCCAAATCCATGGTTGAACTGACAGTTGACTTCTGTTGACTTTCTAGGGTTTCAGATGAATTGCATCTTGACTGATGATCTCTGAACATCCAATTCTTGGCCAAACCACTTCAAACTGATCCCTAGGTCACATGAACTCATTGAACCAACCCTAGGGCTTTGATTCCATAGAAAGTGCACTTGCTTGCTTGCACAACTGAATCTCCTAACCAGTCTTGACTGATGACTTGATGACATATACAATGAACAATGCAATGCTTATGACCTAAAAATGAAAATATATATACAAAATGGGAGGTGCAAATTTGAGGTGCTACAGCTGCCCCTATTCAATCAACTGGGAACCTGAATGGATGAGAGCAACGGCTGTCAGACCTTCAAGGTACATAGGGATTGAATACCAAAGAATCGTAGAAATTTGCACTCTGCGGGGATCCAAGAAAAGAAAGCTCACCAACAGCAACTTCCACTGGGATCTAATATTTATCACTGGGGATTTTGATTTGTTTCCAGAAGAAAGGAACCACATCCAGACATCGAAGATGATGAATGGGAATAGAAATCACAACTAGACATCAACGGATGACTAGGAAAAACTCGACGTTTATCGAAACCAACGGAGAGGTAACCAGACATCAACGGATGAATGGGAAAGAGATACAACCATACGTCAACGGACGAATGGGAAAAACTCAACGTTTATCAAAACCAACGGAGAGGTGACCAGACATCAATGGATGAATGGGAAGACTCGACCAGACGTCAACGGACAAACGGGAGAAGCTCGACGTTTATCGACACCAACGGAGAGAGGTGACCAGACATCAACGGATGAATGGGAGAAAGAAGTACAACCATACGTCAACGGACGAATGGGAAAAACTCAACGTTTATCGACACCAACGGAGAGAGGTGACCAGACATCAACGAATGACTGGGAAGACTCGACCAGACGTCAACGGACGAACGGGAGAAGCTCGACGTTTATCGACACCAACGGAGAGAGGTGACCAGACATCAACGGATGACTGGGAAGACTCGACCAGACGTCAACGGACGAATGGGAAAAACTCAACGTTTATCGACACCAACGGAGAGAGGTGACCAGACATCAACGGATGAATGGGAGAAAGAAGTACAACCATACGTCAACGGACGAATGGGAAAAACTCAACGTTTATCGACACCAACGGAGAGAGGTGACCAGACATCAACGAATGACTGGGAAGACTCGACCAGACGTCAACGGACGAACGGGAGAAGCTCGACGTTTATCGACACCAACGGAGAGAGGTGACCAGACATCAACGGATGACTGGGAAGACTCGACCAGACGTCAACGGACGAATGGGAAAAACTCAACGTTTATCGACACCAACGGAGAGAGGTGACCAGACATCAACGGATGAATGGGAGAAAGAAGTACAACCATACGTCAACGGACGAATGGGAAAAACTCAACGTTTATCGACACCAACGGAGAGAGGTGACCAGACATCAACGGATGACTGGGAAGACTCGACCAGACATCAACGGACAAACGGGAGAAGCTCGACGTTTATCGACACCAACGGAGAGAGGTGACCAGACATCAACGGATGACTGGGAAAAATCGACCAGACGTCAACGGACGACCGGGAGAAGCTCGACGTTTATTGACACCAACGGAGAGAGGTGACCAAACATCAACGGATGAATGGGAAGACTCGACCAGACGTCAACGGACGAACGGGAGAAGCTCGACGTTTATCGACACCAACGGAGAGAGGTGACCAGACATCAACGGATGAATGGGAAGACTCGACCAGACATCAACGGACGAACGGGAGAAGCTCGACGTTTATCGACACCAACAGAGAGAGGTCACCAGACATCAACGGATGAATGGGAAGACTCGACCTGACGTCAACGGACGAACGGGAAAAGCTCGACGTTTATCGACACCAACGGAGAGGTGACCAGACATCAACGGATGAATGGGAAAAAGAGATACAACCAAACGTCAACGGACGAATGGGAAAAAACTCGAAAGAGGATGTTACGAACATCGAAAGATGATGTCTACGGAGACCAAAACAAAACCCACACGGGGATAACCACGACACTCACGGGTATCACAAGGATGCCATCTATATATGTCGAGACAAGGCCAAACACTTGCTGAGGATCTCGCTGGGGAGAATCAACCTTTCCTTTCACCAGCGGGTGAGGAAATAAACCTCTCTGGGGAATTATCAACCCTGAATGCTGTCTGTCAAGAGCAACTGTAGCAAATGTGTCGTACAGATGTCGAACAATGGTCCGCCTCTGCTGGGGATCCGGTCCAATTAGGTTTAACACATGAATGCATATGTTTGAATTTTTCTATGGCGTAATGCCCCATATTGAATGGGAATGCTACACGTTTTGAGGATGCAATGATCACTACATGCAAAAATGCAAAAATGAAAACTCCTGTTGGGGAGCCAACTGATTAGATACTCCAACTCCGTGGGGAGACTCTGTCTGAGGAATCCTCTGCGGGGAGTAACACCGACTTCTCACTCATGCCGGAGAATAGCACTGCTGTTGGGGAAAGGATCCCGATCCATTTGGGGAATACGCTTGGGACATAATCAATGCGACTTCTCTGGGGAGAGCTGCCAATCCATAGGTAGGATAAACTCTGCTGGAGATAATTTTCACCGGACCTGATCCACTTGGGGAACTTGCTGGGGATCTCCATCAACACAAACCTCTGCTGGGGAGAGCACTCACCACTCTACTGAGGAAAAGCAACTCTGGTGGGGAAAGTAATATATCAGACCACACTAAAAATAGACATCCACAACCCTGCCGGGGGTAAGCTTTCACGACCCCGCTGGGGATAGCAGTACCTCAAACCAGACTGCTAGGGAATACAACTCTACTGACATCCTTACTGGGTATACAACATCCTTCCAACTCAGTGGGGATTAACGATCTTCCAACCCACTAGGGACAAACCCATTTCTAGGCCTGCTGGGGAGTTAAAAATCCTTAGACCTGCTGAGGATAGAATAACCTTTGATTCTATTACAGAGGGACACGCTATCCACAAACGCCTCTGCAGAGGAGAAAATAACTTTCAGACTTGCCTGGGGAAATGGCCACTTTTAAGCCTGCTGGGGAATCATCCTCAACCCTTAGAAACAATCTATCCACCGACACTCCCACTGGGGATGTGGCAACCTTCAGGCTCGCTGAGGAGACACCGACCTCGAATCTGCTAGGGGAATAACACTTTCAAACCCACTAGGGAGACACGGTCTATTTGACACGGAACACCCGTCGACTCGTTGAACACCGGCATTCATTATCCGACCACAGTGTCAACTTTCCACTTTTGAAAGCTCTCGGACTCATCCGATCTTTTCTGATTCATCACCTTGTATTCCCGACTTCTCCATACTCCACGGAGATCAAACTCCTGAGATTCATACAAACTTTCCAGTCATCAGACTTTGAAGAGTCTTCTTGATTAACCCTCCATGATCGTCGTCGTAATTCTTTCACCGTCTTTTCACCGTTCTTCTATCTCTTGCCCCTGATTGGGCTCCACGGGGATTTTTGTCAAGAAGCTTCACATCACAACCCGCCGGTGAATGAAGATATCTAACAGCACCTGCACAAGAGATCGTTAGATAAAAGCGTGCCCCAGGCGTGCCAACATTTCAACACCTAGGTCTCTCAAACTTCCGAATAGGTTTCCAGATTTCAATCTTATAAGCGTGCATCGGACGAGACCTCTATATTTCAAAATGCAACTATTCTTATAAAAAATAAACAGATGTTTTCGCAATCAAAGCGGTAATGAAAACAAAAACAAAATTATTTGACTGAACACGCATTTTATTGACTGGCAAAAGGTGGCTCAGAACCGAGCAACATACAGGAAGCAATCCCTGAAAAGAGGTGATTGCGCACAAAAGGAACAAATCTATCCTAATGGCAATGTGAAACCTTGATCCCATCGGGTTCCAACTCGGTTACACCTCATATGTCATCAAGACTTTCCGCACTTTTTGTCTTCTGAATAAGACGCTTCCGATCGATCTCCACCGGGAATTATCCATGATGTCTTAACCAAAGTACAAACGATTATGCTAGACGCAGTTGTTCGTTTTATTCCCTCTTTTGCCTGGACCGCCCTTTCGGGTTTTCAGTCCACCGGGATACCCTTTTTTTTGCCCAAGTCGCCCTTGTGGGGTTTTCAACTTGCCGGGTGTACAGTTTTTCTCTTTTATCCCTAATTTTTGCCCGAACCTTTTCATTCTTTTTTCGGTTCGCCGGGATGCCCATTTTTGCCTGGACTCTTTTATTCTTTTCATCCAGCGGGTCTCTTTTACGAAGTATCTTCTAACTGCGTCCGCATTCACGAGGGATGGAATCCTCGTCATCCGTGATCATTAACAACAAGGCTCTGCCAGAGGAAACCTTTTTCGACCACGAACAGGATCCATAACTGTATATCCACTTGCCCCAGGCGCCTTGAGGAGAAAGATCCTTTTCAATACCAGTTCTCCCACGTGGTACGCACGAGGTCGCACTTTTCGGTCAACAACACGCTTCATTCACTGGGTACAACTGCCCCACAACGAGTAACTGCCAACCTCTTTTCCTCAGTCAGGCTCAACGCGTCATACCGAGTCCTTACCCACTCAGCCTTCTCTAATTTCTCATCCATCAGGACTCTCCATAACGGGATCTAAACTTCAGTAGGCAATACCACTTCTATCTCATACACGAGCGAGCGCGGCGTTGCCCCAGTAGACGTACGCACCGAAGATCGATACCCAGGATACAATCTTCGTACTCAGCCCCCATTGTGGGTGCATTCAAATGCGATCCGGGAAACGAAGAGAACGTGGGATCCCTTTGGCGTAACCAAAGCAACACCAACTCTTCTTCCATTCACATTAACGACCCCATCAGACATCAGAATCCGTTCGGATTCAGGGTCAGGCCCCTCCTCCGGGATCGGTTACTCTCAATCTTTCGATTTGAGCACCTCGAGATGTCCTCATCAGGAACTCAAACCTCCTTGGTTGATAATCATCAATGGGCTACTGGGCGCGATGATCAGACAGTACACTCCCCCTTACTGCTCTTTAAGAGGTATACTGAATATCGCCAATCAGTCAGAATCATTTGCCTTTTCGCAACCCGTTTGGTCAATGCTAGCTTCTCAAACATATACTTGATCATATCCATCTTGGACATCCACAAAGTGGTATGAACCAGCATATACCGTCTCAGTCGGCGAGCAGCCTATGCCAAAGTACAACAAGTTTTCTCGAGCAGTGAATGTATTGTTTCACAGTCGATAAACTTTTTGCTAAGGTAAATTGCATGCTCTTTTCGACCAAACTCGTCATGCTGACCCAATACACACCTCATAGACCCCTTGAGGGATGTCAAGTACCAGAATTAACGACCGTCTCTTCATGGGAGGTAATAGAATCAGAGGTTCCTGCAACCTAAGCTTTAATCTTTCAATGCCCCTTGGCAATCATTATACACCTGACCGTTTGATCTCCTTTTTTCGGTTCAGGCATTTCTGGTATTGTTTTTTTTCTTTATATCTTTTTCTTTTCTTTTTCTCTTTTTTTTTGTTTTTTTTTTCGTTTTTTTTTCATTCTTTTTTTCGCAGGATCAATCTCGATTCCTCTTATCCGCTCACAATAAACCTCAGCAGTTTACCGGACAGCACTCCACAAGTGCACTAATTCGGACTCAACCTCAGTCTGAGTTGTCTCAACCGGTCAAACAACTTGCCCCGGTCTACCGGATGCCCTTCCTCTGTTTCGGACATTGCTGTCATGCCATCCACATAACATTCGCTTTCACAATGAACCGTATCATGAAACAAAGTCACCATAGACCTTTGGTACGTGGCACCATCCTTCTTGAGACTGGATGGCATCACCTTATAACAAGAAGGTGCCCCTTGGTGTGATGAACATTGTTTACTTCATATCATCTAGCAACAATTCCATTTGATTTTGGCCCAAAAAAAAACCATCCATGAAGAAAAACACCGAGAACTGAGCAGTATTATCATCCAACACATCAATGTGATCATCTTTCAGACTGGCTTTGTTCACATCTCGATAGTCAACACACATTCTCATATTCTCATCCTTTTCGTCACCGGCTTTTGCTTCACTGGAGGACAGTCTTCACTTAATGGCAACTTGTGCCCCACAACATTGGTATTCCACCCTGGCATATCCTGATACAACCAGGTGAAGAAATCAACATGCTCTTTCAACAGTGCTACCATTCTGCTCTTGACATTTGTCTAAGAAGCGGCCCCAACTTTCACTTCCTTTCTGACCTCGGCGGTGCCTGGCATAAGAATCTTGAATCGCTCCTCGTGCGGTTGAATCGCCTTTTCCTCTTATTTCAACAACCTGGATAATTCCAGCAGATCACAATCTTCTTCGCCTTCTTCTTCGGCATGATAGATCGGATCGTCGAAGTCATACAGAGGTGTAACCGAATTGTTATCAATGAGATCAGGAAAATAGTCACTTTTGAGATCGGAACCAAATGAATCAAAAGGAAAGAGAATGAAAAAACATTGCCATTATTATTTTTTTAAATTGCAAAAAGAAATGAAGAACATGGAACATCTGCTTTTAATCACAAAAACATCCATTTATTACTGATGCAAAATGTTGCAAAATGAAACACATGAGGTGGCCCTTAAAATGGACCATTACGTTTCGGGCAAAACATATGGCTTTCATGCAAACAAAATTGAAAAACAGAAATACTACACTTCCGGATGAGTGACAGTGATGATATTGGAGGCCTTCCAGTTTCCTGGTACGCACGATTTTATCCATGACTCAAGCTCGCTTTCGCGGTCGATCTCTTCACCCACTGCACAAGCGTGACCTGGATCCAGCATTCCGGCACTGACGAACGTGAATGGTTGACGACGTCCTCTGTTTTTCTCAGACGAGCCTTGGTCTGGTTGATAGCCGACCCCGAACATATCCGCTTTCACCACAATGTCTATGATCTTCCCCCAGCCTAGGGCTTCTCCGTTCTTCACCACTTCCATGGCCTGTTTGTAAGAAGAAATGGACAGATTCTTCTCTTTCTCAGCCTCGACGGTTTCAACTGCCTGACTTGGTGTTTCACATATTACACCGTCCATTCTCACTTCCATCATACTCGGGATCGCTTCCCTCGTCATTACACACCCCTTTGTGGCGACGGCCGCACAACGATTATCAAGACTAGGGAAATCTCCATCCTTCATCAGATGCCTCTGGACTACAGACATTGGAGTTTTTGACTGATTCACATTCTTTTCCTCCATTTTTCTCTTGTCCTTTGACATCACTTTCACTTTTACAGGCCCATGCCTTGGTATGGGGTTAACATCCTCATTCATTATCTGTGCCAAACTGATGGCCTTGGAATCCACCATGTCCTGGACGACATGTTTAAAAGCTCTACAACCCTCAATATTGTGTCCGGGTGTCTCAGAATGGAACTCGCACCTGGCATTCTCATCGTAGTTTGCAGGCCTACGATGTGGTTCTACAGGAATCAATATCCTTGGCCGGACTAACCCCAGATCCCTCAACCTTTTGAGCAGAAGGGTATTTGTCACAGGTGGCTTATCGAACTGACGATCCGTCCCCTTCTTCACTTGGCTCTTAGCTTTTGGTGCTTTCTATTGAGGTGGCGGGTGTGGCTGTGGTGCAAGTGTATTACCAACAAGAGTGGTTACAGTGGCAGCATAAGGGTGATAACGATCCTTACCGCGTTCTTTTTTAGCTTGCAACCCACCTGATTCAACCTCCTTCTTTAGCTGACCACTGCCAGAGGGTTTCTTTGCTACAGTGCCAGAGGGGTTGTTTACTTCGGATGACGGAGCCTTTCCCTGAACTTTCTCCTTTATCATCCAGCCTTCAATCCTTTCCAACCTCTCCGCCATTGCTTTCTGTCCCAAGGCAAGGCCTTGCACAACACTGAACAACTCCCTCATCATCTCTTTCAGTTCGAGAATGTCGGCGTTGGGTGAATCCATCAGTTTGGATTTGTTGATCCTAGCAGGATATCTGAACAGAAGAGCTATGCGCACCGGTTGGATAGTGACACCTAAAAAACAGCAAACAGGTTAATATGACTCACACATGCAATGTCTATCCGTATAAGGAGAATTCTGTCCTTTGATTCTAGTTTCATTGAGACGGATAATATTTTAACAATAACATTCTGACATCAGGATATCTCTCGACCAGAACCTCAATCAAAAAAGGACCCTGAGTACGGATAGACATGAGTTGAATGCAGATGAATGTGAAATGGGAATGATGCAAATGCATGAATGCAGGTCACTGTGCCATCTTCCAAGTCATCTGAAGACCCATTAAGTCTCCAAACCAGTCAAAGTCATCTGAGGGACTAAGTCACCATAAATCCAACTTGGGAAGTTCCGAAATAAACGGAACCGGAGATTATATCACTATCATCACAGGAACATCCACTGAACAGACGACAACCAGATCCTCTGAACGAGTACTCTCAAATTCAACCCGGGGATCCGAAATAAACAGAACCCGTTGATAAATATCACTGACAGAATTCCGGTGTGACAGAAATAAGTACCCATAAGTTCATCTGAATCAAAGTCACCATCTGTACCTGCAAACGATTCAATCCCTCCCCACTCACGGGTGAATTCTAGGTCAGGGTAATATCGAGAGAAACACATCATAAATAACCCTTTCATAGAATATCATCATGTACACACCCGAACTATGTAACGATAATACCCCATCAGAGTCTGAACTGCTCGTGATATCAAGTTCCGCTAAGTGGCGCAATACCACCCGCTTCCCATGAATCACTCTATTCCTAGGTGTCCTAGATTTCACTCATAGCCTGGGTATTGGGCCTTTTACCTCAAGTAACTCCCACCCCAACAGAGAGACAAACACAGCACAGCCAGATGAACAGATGAAAATGATGAATGTAAACATAAATGCACACAATAAATGCAAACAACAAATAAATGAATGCAATAAATGAAACAGCAAAAGCAACCAAACCCTATCCTAGAGAATGCTAGGAGATACTCGCTTAGGGAAGATGGACCAGCAAGAAGTCAACTGCACTATTATCCCCAGCAGAGTCGCCAGCTTTCGCATTACGCGAAAAACCGGCGGGAAAACGCAACAATAGAGCCACCACCATGCGTTATTTATCCCAAAAGAGGGAAAGGGAACACTCGAAGTAAACCTGGAAAAGACATGGTCTCGCGACCAAAGAGAGATGGGATCGGGAGTCGGTTATGCGAAGGGAAGGTATTAGCACCCCTACGCATCCGTCGTACTCGACGGGATCCACGCTCAAAAGGAAGGATAAAGGTTGCTAAAAACTGTTCACAAACTGCACACACAAGGCTGGAAAGAGACACAGGAAAGACAAAAGAAACTAACTCGGCAGGATATCGCATCCTGGGCCTACGTAGTCTGTCAGGCACAAACATCAGAGTCGACGTAGTTCGGGACGGGGGAAACGTGCTCGCTAGGATGTCGCATCCTATGCATACGTATCTTCTCGGACTAAAGAAGAATCAGAGCACTCGTAGCTCGGCTAACACACGCCAAACAAAACCACACAGGAAACCGACTGCCAATCGCTGGACTTATGTCAGACTCCTCACAAACAGGCAAACATGGAAACCGAATGCCAATCGCTGGACTTACATCAGACTCCGAACCAACAAACACACACACACAGGAAACCGACTGCCAATCGCTGGACTTACGTCAGACTCCAACACAACACAAAGGGGTGAAAAAGAAAAAGGGCGCCCAGAGAGATCAGCTCATCTCCTGCCTACGTACCTCATCTGGTATGAGGATCAGGGCGACGTAGTTCCCCTACACAGGGAAAAAGGACTAGCCTAACCAGATACAAAGGGAGACACAAACTACTAGGGAGACTACGACTCGAGCCTAGAAGTTGTCATGCATACGATCCCTAAGTTAAGGTTGCTATCTAACTTGCACAGGGAGCAAGCTATCCTAAACAGCACAAGCAAAGCAAACATACACACAATTAGCACACACTATATACAAACAAAGTGGGCTCACACAAGGTTAGGCTGTGAAACACAAGCCAACTGGAATAGGGTGTAGTTAGCTCTTAACCCTAACATTGAGAGTTAGGGTGAAGCAGATGAAATGGGAAGTGAGGGTAAGATCTCACAGCTCTTATCCCTGGCCTGGGAGAGCTTCAGACAAATGAAAGTGTGGGAGTTCAGAAAGTTGGAACTCTTCTCTACATATGACTGACTCAACAAAGATCTTGGGTTAATATCCACAATGCATCAACACAAGGTGTGAGCAAAGTGAATGACTCACTGAATAGAAGGAGATGGATTGCACATCTCTTTTATCTGCCAATTGCCTCATAGAGGACTTTTCCTGCTTGGCACAAAGATAAACAAACACAAGCATTGCCTCTTAAGGAGGGTTTCAGACAGGTGCCTGCCTAAGTAACAGGACAGGTCTTCAAGACTACATGAAGTCAGTGAGTTATACCTCAATGGTTAAGCAACCAAGCAAAGCAAAAGCAAGTTCAAAGTGAACTTAAGCAACTAATGTACCTGTGGAAACATCAAACACAACAGTATACAACTCAGACAATTAAACAGACAGTTAATCACACAATCAGACAAACAAGCATGTAATGCAACAGTGAGCAAGGCACAAGCCAATGAGCACAACTCAAATAACTTGGCATCAACCTACAAAACAACTCAAATTTAATCTATATCAACCAATTAATCAACTCAAAAAAGTGAATCAATCTCATTATGGCCATGTGCTTCTTAACTTGAAAGCAAAGCTCAATTGTGAGTCACCAACCACTAGGTCAAGGCCTAGGGTCAAAGAGGGAGAAAAAAATTCAAAACAGAACATGAAATTCAACATGGGTCAACCTCAATCAATTAAAGAACACCATCCAAAAGGTCTCATCTCACTATCATTCACCAAATTCATTTCATGAACCAAACATGGCAAGGTATGCAAGTTGGAAGCACATTGTGACATCAAAATGAACAAATGCACATTAATTCAAAAATGATTCAAATAATCTTGAGAAAATTCATGGATGAATAGAACATGCAACATGATCAACACACAAACAATTAGGGCAATTGGACATGATTAGGCATGGTAATCAAATTGTATAAGGCAAGGCAATCAAAACAAGCTCAAATATGACACCAAATAACACATCAGCTTAGCACAAGCCTAAAACATAAATGAATTAAGGTAAAAACCTCAAACCAAAGCCAAAACAAACTTCAATATGTCTAGAAAGATTGTTCAAAGTTTCACATCCATAGGATAAAGCATAAGCATTTCTTGATCAAATGAAAATCCAGACTATTCAAAAGCTCACACATGGCAATCCAGAAAGAAAAATCTCAATCAAATCAGAAATCCATCCAAAAATTCCACAAAAAATCATGAGCATCCACAACATCCATAGGAAGCATCATCCAAAAAATCACATCAATTGGAATCCATTTGGCATGGCAAATCAATTAATCAAGTTGGACAAGCAAAGGTGTGACACACATTGTCACACCTACATTCACATTATCATAAAACAGAAACCACAAATGGTAAAAATACAAACTCAACACCATAAATTCAAGCAAGATGTCTAGTTTCAACATGTCAAATTTCATAGGAATTGGATTAAATCTCAGCATTTCACAAATGGAGAAGCAAGGCAAGGTACAAAATGGACATGTGCACACAAACCCTAGGCAAAATAATTTTCCATCCATGCACAATTTATGAAAAAATAACCAAAAAAAACTAGACACAATAAGGAAGATAATGCAAAAATTCCCAAATTTTTTGGATCATTATTTAATCATTTATGAATTTATGAAGTGAAGAAAAAATAAAAAATGTATGAAGCATGGTATGAATAACATGGAGGGAAAAAGAAATAAATGGGAAGCAATTTGAATAAATGTCCTGGCCAGGAATCGAATTGAAGATGAATTTGAAATGTGGCGCGCCTGGGATTGAAACGCTGCGTTTCATTAATCCTAGTGGTAGTCAATGCTGACGCGTACTTGGTCAAGCGAATGACGACGAACCAAAAGGCCACGCAGGCGATGAAATGGACCAGTACATGCTCGGTATTTCCACAAACACATGCAAACGCAGGGAATTCATTTTAAGAGATCAAACACATTTCTGGAAAATATTTTGCATCAGCTTCATCATGTTCATCATGCACAGTACATCATCAAGAACAAATTTCTCAGATTCAAAAAATAAGCATATCAACATGTTCATCTTCCAACATACAACACGAATCCATGCCTGGCTAAAGCTAATTCAACATATATTTAGAGAATCGAAGCCATGAATGTTCACACATCAAACTTTAAACAATCCTAACTAACTCAATTCTCAGATTAACTAGTGTTCAAAGATCTACAGCAATAGCATAACAATTTCAAGAATTAAGAGATTCGATTTAGAACCTCTTGAAGAAGCAGCTTTGGAATTCAGTAGATCCAGGCCTTGCAATGCTCAAACAGATCCTCCAAATCACTTGTATGGATGAATGGATGAAGACTTAAGGTTCAGATGTGCACGATTCCTTCAGAAATTGGATCTGCCATTGATGTATGCAAGCTTCGAGCATGAGCAATAGTGCACTGTTTCCTTCGATTCTTCCTGCAAACCTATTCAAGAACTCTTCCAGATGATGAATGGATCAAGGAAAATGCAAGGTGTTTGAAGAATTTGAAAGAAAAAAGTGAGAGAAAAATTTGTGGTTTTGATCTAGATCTGAGAATTGTGATTGTTAATCATGAAATCTGTTAGGGTTTGTGCTTTATACTCCCTCCTAATCATGTCCTTAATCAGGTTTAGGCAAATGGCAAATGGATTAGCAAAAATAGCAGTGCACATGCAAATTGGATATTGCACCTCTATGCATGAAATGATAATGAACAGTGCACGAAATGCTTTGTAATTTCACTCAAAATGTCATTTGGAAGCCAATGGTAATGCTAGAATGATCAAACAATGAACCAAATTCAAACTTGAATTTTTCCCTCCAAAATCAAGTGATTTTCCAAAAAATTATGTGATGAGAATTCATGGCATGTGATGTATGTTTTGGAAAGTAGAGGTTAAAACAAGAACATTGCAAAAAGAACCACTCCATTTGGACATTTGGTTTGAAAGTTATGCATGTTTGAAGTTCCATGTTCACTTGGCCATGATTGATCCATATCTCTTCAACCACACATGAGAAATCCATGATCTTGGACTTTTTGGAAATGGGAGAGAAAGATCTTCAACTTTCATGTGAGGCAAAATTTCATTTGAAGCTTTCTTGATGATGTAATCTTGAGTTGAAAACCTTTCCATTTTTGGCAATTTCAAATTACAGGTCACTTACTATTTTTGGAATGTTTTGATCTGACAGTTGACTTCTGTTGACTTTCTAGGGTTTCAGATGAATTGCATCTTGACTGATGATCTCTGAACATCCAATTCTTGGCCAAACCACTTCAAAAAGATCCCTAGGTCACATGAACTCATTGAACCAACCCTAGGGCTTTGATTCCATAGAAAGTGCACTTGCTTGCTTGCACAACTGAATCTCCTAACTAGTCTTGACTGATGACTTGATGAACTATACAATGAACAATGCAATGCTTATGACCTAAAAATGAAAATATATATACAAAATGGGAGGTGCAAATTTGAGGTGCTACATATGGAAGCAGTGCTCCCCGTAGAGGTTGAGATTCCATCATTGCATGTGCTCATGGAAGCCAAGTTGATTGAGGTTGAATGGTGTCAGACCAGGTATGATCAGCTTAATTTAATAGAAGAGAAGAGGTCAACTGCCACGTGTCATGGTCAGTTATATCAGAAAAGAATGAAGAAAGCTTTTGATAAGAAGGTCAGACCTCGGGTATTCAGGGAAGGTGACCTTGTGCTCCAGAAGATTCTATCTTTCAAACCAGATTCTAGGGGCAAATGGACTCCTAATTATGAAGGCCCATATGTTATCAAGAAAGCCTTCTCAGATGGTGCTTTGATTCTTACAACTATGGATGGTGAAGAGTTCACTCGTCTTGTGAACGCAGATGCAATCAAGAAATACATCACCTAAAATAAAAAAAGAACAGCTCGCTAAGTTGAAAACCCGAAAGGGATGCTTAGGCAAAAATGAGCGTCTCAATGGATTGAAAACCCGAAAGGGCGATCCAGGAAAAAATTAGAGACATAAAACAGAAAGAATTTTCCCGATAAGTTGAGTACCCCACCTTGGGGCAACTTATGCAAAATTAGGGATTATTGCAATTAATTGCATTCTACTGATCTTCCAGTATTGGAGAAACTTTGTTGAGCACAAGGGTTGACATCAATTCATCATCCCCAGTAGTAGCCAAAAGCACAACGGATATCAAAAGTTGGTAGAAGGATTAGTGGTCAATTGTATTCAATGTAACCCTTTTCCATGTAAATTACCATTTTCAACTTTGTAAAAATCTATGGAGTCTTGTCATTTACAGACTACCATTCTATTAAATAAAGTTGAGCTTTTATCCAATTGTTTCCACTCTAATTTACTTCATCCAAATAGTTTTAAATTTTATTATGATCATTTTTTTTAAAGTCGTTTTCTTAAACATATAAAAGCAAGAACTTTAAAGCAATTAAAAAGAAATATCAACAGCATTTCGAAAAACAGCAAGTCCTAAGTGTGGAGCATTAATGGTTCCCCCGAGCGGTTAACCCTCCGGATATCCCCAACCGAGTTGGTTGATTCAGTTCCCCTGCGGAATGTTTGATCCCCAGTGGAGTTTTTGTTTATTCCCCAACGAAGTTTGTGTAATCCTCAGCAGGGTTGATGTTTGTTATCCGGTTCATTTTTGTCTCTAGCAAAGTAAGATTGGTTTCCTTAGTAGATTGCGTTGGTTTCTCCACCAGTCGCCATCCGGCTCAATCCCCATTCAGAGTTTCCTCCTAGTTTCTGAGCAACTATTTACGTTTATTCTCTGCATGGTTGTCTCCCATTTGATATGGTGTTGACCTAAAATTCTCTGCAGATTCGATAAACGTTTTCCTTTCCTCAGTAGATCTCCTCCTTCACCAGCTAGGGTTGAGCTTTTGGGATCTCTCTGTTCTCCAGCAGTTGTCTCCCTCTTTTGTGGATTGACCGAGGATTATACCGATGATTCATTTTTGCGACACCTTTGTATCCTTTGCGATCGTTTTGTCAGCATCATCATCATATTTACATATACATATACATATACACTCATATAATTTCATAATTGCATATTTGTATCATCATATTTGTTGATTCATTGTTTGAGATTCTTATTCTCCGTTATGGCGGTACTTTGTCCCCATATAAATTTGGCGTCTGTCCTCCTTCAATTGTAGAGTGTCGACCCCTTAAGCAAAAAGACTTGATTTGGGTCCCCTAAGAGTTTAGTACCCATTAACCGGTAATATTCTTCTTAGTTTGCAGTTTGTTACTTCTTGCCCAATACCCGACAAAAGTACTCCTATTTTTTCTCCTCAATAGGGTCCCCAATCGATTTATTTTCCCCGAAAGAATATCCTTGATATGATCATCCTAACCGATGACAGATATTTTCTTCCCCTGTCTGAGTTTATCCTTGATATGTTCATCCTAACCGATGACGGATATTCTCATCTTTGGTATTCTACCCAATAAAAAGGTATTATAATCCCTATTTTTGTTCCCCAGAGAATTAATCCTTGATATGTTCATCCTAACCGATCACAGGTTTCCTTCTCTTTGTGGTCTTCTGCCCGGTAACCGGTAGTTGTAAATCCTATTTTTCCCTCTGCATAGTTTATCCTTGATATGTTCTCTTTAACCAGTGACGGATACTGTCTCTTTTGGTACTCTATCCAGTAACTGATAGATGTAATTCTTATTTTGCTCATCAATAGTGTCTATCATTTATATGCTCATCTTAACCGGTGACAGATTTTCTCTTTGATGGTATTCTATCCATCATTCGATAGATGTAATTCCTACTTTTTGTTCAGTTGGTTTATCCTTGATATGTTCATCTTAACCGATGACGGATATCCTCCCTGACATCCCCAGGCAAGTCTATCCCTGATATGTTCATCCTAACCAATGACGGATTTTCTTTCCTTTGAGTTTATCCTTGATATCTTCATCCTAACCGATGGCGGATATTCTCATCTTGGGTCTTCTGCCCAGTAACTGGTAGTTGTAAATCCTATTTCTGCAGCTTTCCCCATCAAGGCTATTCTTACCCAGTAACCGGTAATGAATACACCCTCCTGGGGATTCCCAGCGAGTCATCCTTGATATGTTCATCCCAACCGATAACGGATGTCCTCTCTGTCAGATCTTTATTATCTCTTTACCCAGTAGCAGATAGTGGATAATAGATTTCTGCTCCTCCTGTGGAAGTTTATTTCTTCAGATGAGTTGAGTGCGTATTTCCTTATCGAAATCGCTTTTCCTACATTATTCGAGTATGTTAGTTTTATCCTGATCTACTCGTATCCTTACAAATGTTTTGTTTCCCCGACTGAGTCTTTCCATTTTATGGAATTCCTCTAGTTCCCCAGCAAGTTTTAAGTCGTAGCCTGGCCTACACATAACCCTTTTTATCCCCTTAGAGTATCTGTCTCCCCAGTGAGCTTTCCTTACGGAATGCGTTATGCTCCTGCGAATATTCGGTCTCTCTGATTTCTTTCCTTTGTGCCAACATTAACCACAGGGAATTTGCTTTTACATTCATATCATATGCATTATGAGGTCTCTTTGGGACCAAAATTTGTTTCTATATGTTGTTATTTAAGCCCATTCTACTGAGTCGATACGAAGATTTTAGCCTTCACCTTCGCAGTTAGAATGTCCTTAAATAGGGGCAGTTGTAAGACCCCAATTTTGACCCTAAGATCCCTCATGCAATTTCATCATATGCATTGGCATTGAGATCATACCTTGGCATCCTCCTTACCCCTCTTTCATTGGGTTTGTTTTGGGGAGATCACCAAGCACCATGTGATTGTATCATACTTGTATATTATCATTTTACTAACCAAAATACCAAAAATATGTCTTTGCATTTTCCTAACTCTTTTGTAGGTAGGGCATGATCATCATTGATCTATCAAGTTGATATATAGGGTTTAAGACCCTCATGGCTAAAAGCACAACCAAGGATTGATCCACAATGTCTCAAAGCATCGTATATGAGTCCCAATGATCTCTCCATGTTATACTGATCAAGTATTCTTCAAGAGTTTGGAGGTGATTTGCCTTGGAAACCCTAGTTTGACTGGGTATCTTGAATAACTTCTCCAACAAGCTATCTCACCAATTGATCAAATTTATCAAGGGACACTTTAAAATTAATCATCTTATGCATATATGATCTACCATGAGCCTAAAAAGTCAAGAGAAATGAAGGTTAGCAAGTTGGTTGATGGTGGTTGGCCAGATGAATTCATCTGACCAAAACTAGGTCTCCCTAGACCCTATCTCCTATACTTTTCCCCATATGAAAATGACTCCAAGATAATAGTTACTCTAAATGACATTGCAAACAACTTTCATGTTGATACCTAGAGCTAGTTTTGCTTGTAAAATCATTTTCTATGTTGAAACATTATACATCATTTTGTCTAAACCCTAATTTGAAAGTCAGCTTCCCAAGGCCATAACTTGCTCAATTGTTATGAGATAAAAGATTTCCAAGTTGAAAAAACAAATTAAAGATGTCTACTTCAACTTTGATGTTTGGAGTGAAGGCTAATTTAACTTTTATGAGCATGTGATATGAGGGTACATTATAGGTCGTTTTTGACCTACACCATTGAACAAGTCATTTTCCTCAACTTCAAAAATGCATAACTCTATAATTATAAATCCAAATGACATGAAATTTGTGACTATTTTGAAGGTCTTTGAAAGAGATAGAACTTTTATGAAGACACGTTTCTCATTTGAAGCTCACATAAAAAGTTAAGCAAGGTGGAATATTGAGATATATGGCTTAACACTTAGAACAAATTTCAACATGTTGAAATTTCCACCTCAAAATTCACCATGATCCAAGTTCCAAATGAAAAAGTGTCCAACATCAAAGTTGTTCGTCTTGATCTAATCTTTCCAAAGAGTCCTATTTCATGCATTTTGGATTAGGTTTGTTAGGTTTGCGCATGGTCTTAACAGGTTTGCATCATAGGAGAGCATAAAATGTCCAAAACTCCATTTCACATTACCTTACCATTCAAGCATCATTTGAACATCAGAATAGTTGCAATTTAATCATAATGGATTGCTTCATGGGCCTGTACACACCCATGCAAGCTTATGCATCACATTGCCAAATTTAGCAAATTTTCAAGTGTGCAATTATCATTCCCAAATGCTATAAATACAAGGCCTCTGAGCTTATTTTGAACACACCTTGCGCGCCAGCTTTGCCCCCTAATTCAAACCCTCACCATTCAAAGGAAAACCTGAGAATTTTCAATTTGAAAATTGAGTTTGAATCTCACTGTTTGGAGATTCAAAAACTCCAGGATCCAAAGTTTTGTACCATTGCCAAACCACTTCTACAAGCTCCTCGAGTGTGATCAAGTCAAGTTTGAAGCAAGCAAGATCCCTTTCTGCACAACATTGAAGGTAATTTTCAGAAAACTTATTCTCTTCGATTCTCTCTCAATTCTCATCAATTCTCTTGGATCCTTGGTTGTCTGAAGTCCTACCAATGTAGGCAAGAAGATTGAGTTGCTTTGAGGTCAAATCGAAGTAACTCAGTTGACACACCTCAAAATTCAACTCCATGTATCTCTCTATATATTGGAGTTAGGTTAAATTGAGGTGATATTCGTGATCTACGCCATTTTTTCTTTCAGATCATGTCCTCTTTTTTCATTTTTGTGATGGTGACGAGTGAACCAATCCGATGGACCTCGCCTGAGAAGGTGACCGGAGGTCCAGCTCTGGTGGTGTGCTGGACAGGTTCTAAGCCATTCATCTAATTTAAATTATTTTAATCTCATGCGTTGGTTGTGATTACCAAGCGTGTGGCGTGCTGACTGAGTTACACCATGGAACGCGCATTTTCATCCACTTGGTATGCCACCTCAATTAATGAGGGAGATCAAGTGGTCCATATTTTTTTGATCTTTTTTTTTCTTTTTTTATTTCCTTTGATTTTCTTTAATTTATATTAATTTTAATATTGATCCAAAAAACATGAGAGTTTCACCAAAAAAATTTAAATAAATTCCTCTTTCATATTTTGAATTAAAATTATTTTTTGGATCATTATTAATATTTTTCATGATTTAATTGACTTTGTGAATATTTTTAATTATTTAAAAATACTTTTAAGTTTCTAAAATTTTTTCTCCAAGGTCCTTTGACCTATGACAAATCTCATGGCCATTTCTTTGGTGTTTTGATGAGGTTTTAGGAATTTGACAAACAATATTTAATTTAATGCATTATTTTTAATATTTTTAAATTGAATAAATACCAAATAATTATGTTGAGCTATTTTGATGGTTTGTATAAGTTTGACTTGTGTTGTTGGGCCTTGGTCAAGGTTGATTTGCCTTTACTAAGTTAAGATCATTGGATTTAGGGGATTGATGGAATGTACATTCCATCCCCCCCAAATGAATGAATGATCTTAATTTGGTAAAAGTCCTCCTTTGATCAATTTGAGTTTTGATCCATTCCCCTCCCTCTTAATCTAATTCCCCTTCTTTATGCATTCATTCCATTTTACCTATGATATCTCTAAATCCTAAGGCTAGTTGATTGCAAAAATTAACATGAGTATGGATGAGATTAGGCCACCTATTTGGCATATTATTTTTGTGTGTGGTATGTTTCATGAGCATAGTCCATTATACTATGTCTCTAACATGCATTAATACCAAAATTCTATTGCCCGAACTTAAATAGGTGTGACTTCTACATAAGTCCAATTATGATTGCTTAACATAGCGCTAAAGTTTTGACACAAAAGGCATAACATTCTAGTTAGTGAGATTGTAAGTCTCCCCTCTTTTATGGTATTGTGTGGAATCTTGGCCTTTTTTCCTTCCTTTGGAAGATTTCTTGGTTCAAGGATTCATGCTTGTGAGAAGTGGGTTGAGTGTTCTCCAAATAATGACTTAAAATAAAAAGCTAAAGCAAAAACAATACTAACTTCTAACTCATTAACAACTAACATTTAATTTCAAGCCATTTATATTAACACAATTTAATTTCAAGTCTTTATTCATTTGCCATTATTCATATCATTCTAATTGTTTATGTTAATGCCATTTTCCCTTTGTTCACTTGGACCATATTGTGTGATATATCTTGTTTGTGTATATTTTGTTTGCTTGTGTGGTCTTTGACCATTAATGTACATAATAAGAAACAAAAACCCTAAAAAACTTTTGTGCGGACTGTTGGTTTGATCTTGGAGAATTGGACTTAGAATCTAGGCAACATCCCTATGCAAAGGACTTAGCCAATGCCAACTTTCATGAAACCAAGTGCTTACAATTTGGAACTTCATTTGATACATCATTGAAGATCCCTTTGAGTTCATATGTAACATTATCATTGTGAAGTTGTTATTTTGAACCTCTTACTTGTAGAATTCATCTGCTACATGGGAAAATTTGAAGAAGATCATGGAGTGGCTAAACTTGGATGTGGCTATATTTATTTGATGCCTTGCTTTTCAAGATTGATATATTGTGCATTGTTCGTTGCTTGATTCTAAATGTCCAAGGGAATTTGGGTTTCTATATGACATTCTTGTCTATTGGATTGCTACCCATTGGTCAGATCTTTTCAACCCTTAACTTTTAATTTTGTGCTTAGGATTAGTATCTTCATATCCTTCCCACTTCTTTAATTTCAAAATCTGTCATTCCTTTTAAAAATCTTCTTTGCTTGTACTAGATTCTTCTAAATTTAGACCATATTGCAAACTAGAAACTTTGGCCTTATGCCATTGCATTTTCAAACTTCTTTTCTTAATCAAACTTGTAAATAAACTTAATTATACTTGACTTAAACTTTTAAAAATCCAAAAAGATAGAAACTTTGGCCTTATGCCATTTCATTTTCAAACTTCTTTTCTTAAATCAAATTTTGAATAAACGTAACTATACTTGACTTAAACTTTCAAAAAGCCAAAAAGAACTAACTCATTCAAACCATTTTTAGGCCTTTGTGTTTTTCAAACTTAATTTTTGTTAAAATCAATACATCCACTTTGAAATTTATACCACGAACAACGAGGTTTTGATCCCTCATTTTATGTTGGTACGTAGGCACAAGTCCGAAGGTCTTGTCAAACACAAAAATATAATCAATGACTTCTTTTCTCATCCCCCCACCCTATTTGTTTGTAACATCAATTTATAGAAAATACATATGCACACAATAAAGGGCTCCCTAGGAGTACCTAGGACACTCTGGGTGCTAAAACCTTCACACTGTGTAACCAACCCCATTACCTGTAATCTCTGGCATTTTATTAGTTTTGATTTGAAAACATCTTATTTTTGGGTTTTGTTCGTACTTTTCCCTTTTCCCTTGGAAACAATAAAAGTGTGGTGGCGACTCTGGTTTTATTGATGTCTTGCTTATCCATAGCTTGATGATCATGAATTTACCGCGACACTCATAATGTTCAATTCCAAGAAGAAACTAGAAACCATTAGAAAAACACTACCGCTTCTGTAGCGGTAAATTCATGACCATTAAACTATGGATAAACTTAACGCCAATAAAACCAGAGTCGCCACTGTGCTTTTATTGGTTCCAAAGGAAAAGGGAAAAGTACGAATAAAACCCAAAGATAAGAAGTTTTCAAATCAAAACTAATAAAATGCCAGAGATTACAGGTAAGGGGGTTGGTTACACAGAGGGAAGTTGTTAGCATCCAAAGTGTGGGGATGAGAAAATAATTCATTAATTATATTTTTGTATTTGACAAGACCTTCGGACTTGTGCCTATGTACCAATATAAAATGAAGGATTAAAACCTCGTAGTTCGTGATATCAATTTCAAAGTGAGTGGATTGCTTTTAACAAAAAGTTTAAATTTAAAAGAGGCACAAGGGCCTAAAAGAGTTTGAATGAGTGTTAGTCTTTTGAAATTTTAAGTCAATATGAATAGATTCATTTACAAGTTTATTTAAGAAAGAGTTTAAAAATGCAATGGCATAAGGCCAAAGTTTCTAATTTGCAAGCAAGTCTAAGTTTAGAAATCACAAGCAAAGAAGATTTTTGAAAAGAGGGATAGATTTTAAATTTAACAAGATGGTAGGAGATGAAGAGACTAATCCTAAGCAAAAATTTAAAAGTTGAGAGTTGCAAAGATCTGACCAATGGGATGCAATCCAATATGCAAGAATGTCATATAGAAACCCACTATTCCCTTGGACTTTAAATAAAGCAACAACAATACACAAATATCAAGATGAAGAGAACGGCATCAAGTAAAGATATCTACATACAAGCAAGCAACTCCATATTCTTCTTCTTAAGCTCCCATGTATCAGATGACATACTCCTTGAATGACTTAGAATAGGATATTAAACACAGGTTCAAATTAACATTTGCATCAAGAAAATGTTGTAGATGAACTCATAAGGATCTCAACACATGTTTTAGATGAAATTCCAATTCACAAACTTGGTTTCAGAAAAGTTGGCATTGGCCAAGTCCTTTTGCATTGGGAATGTTGCCTAATTCTAAGTCCAAGCCTCATATCAAATCCAACAGACCACACAATCATTTTTAGGGTTTTTATTGTTTATTAAGTATCTTAAGGTCAAAAGACCGCAAACACAAACAAAAATACACAAGCAAGTATATACAATCACAATATATGGCTCAAGTGAAAAAAGTGAAAATGGCATTAAAATAAACAAGTTAAATGGTATGTATAATGGCATATGATAAATGGCTTAAATTTAAGGTGCATAAAAATAAATGACTTAAAATTAAAAGTTAGTCAAATGTTAGTTGATTAGGAGTTAGTGAAGTTTTTCTTTTTTAATTGTTTAAGTCATTCTTTGGAGAACACTTAACCCTCTATTCACAAGCATGGATCCTTGAACCAAGACATCTTCCAAAGGAAGGAAAAAAGGTCAAGTTTCCACACAATACCATGAAAGGGGGTAGACTTACAATCTCACTTACTGGAATGCTATGCCTTTGTGTCAAAATTTAGAACTATGTTAAGCAATCGTAATTGGACTTACGTAGAAATCACAACTATCTGAGGCCGGGCAATAAATATTTTGGTATTAATGCATGTTAGAGATATGGTATAATGAAACATACTCCTAAAACATACTGTGAGATCCCAATTTTGACCCTAAGATCCCTCATGTTATCTCATCATATTCATTGGCATTGGGATCACATCTGGGCATTCTCCTTACCCCTAATTCATTGGATTTGTATTGGGAGAGATCATCAAGCACCATTTAATTGTATAATACTTTGTACTTTATCATTTACTAACCAAAATACCCAAAATATGTCTTTGTATTTGTCTAACTCTTTTCTAGGTAGTGCACATGCTCACCTTTTACCTATCAAGCTCACATCTAGGGTTTAAGACCCTCAATGCAAAGAGCTCAATCAATAATTGATATACAATGGCTCTAGACATCATATATGAACCCTCATGAGCCTTACATGTTATTTTTATCAAGGATTCATCAGGAGTTTGGAATTGGTTTGCCTTGGAAACCCCAGTTCATCTAGGTATCTTGTGTGACTTCTTCAACAAGATTCTTCAACAATTGATCAAATATCTCAAGGGATACATCAAATTTCATCATATTATGCATATATTATCTCCCATGAATCCCAAAATTCAATAGAATTTCAAGCTAGCAAGTTGGTTCATGGTGGTTGACTAGAGAAAGTCAACTGGTCAAAACTGGGGTTCCCTAGACCCTATCTCCTACAATTTTTATCATATGAAAATTATTCCAACATCAAAGTTACTCTAAATAACATTCCAAACAACTTTTATGTCGAGCTATATAGCTAGTTTTTCTTGGAAAGTCATTTTTTATGGTGAAAGATTATAGGTCATTTTGTCTAAACCCTAATTTGGAGGTCAACTTCCCAAGATGATAACTTGCTCAATTTTTATTATATGAAAGCCATTAAAGTTTCACAATCAAATTAAAGATGCATACTTCAACTTTGATGTATGGAGGAAGATGAAATTCAAATTTTATGTGCATGTGATATGAGGATACATTATAGGTCATTTTGGACCAATGCCATTGAACAAGTGATTTTCCTCAACTTCAAAAATGCATAACTCCCTCATATTAAATCCAAATAAGGTCAAATTTGTGACCATTTTGAAGGAATTTGAGAGAGATACAACTTTGACGAAATAACGTTTCTCATTTGAAGCTCACATAAAATGTTAGCCAAGGTGGAATAAGTGAACATATAGTGTAGCACCTCAAATTTGCACCTATCATTGTACATACATTCTCATATTAGGTCATAGCATAACATGGTCCACTGCATAGCATTGCATTGTCCCATTTGCCTCAAGTGCAAGCCAATCAAGAAATTAGGTCAAACTGGTCAGGAGATCAGTCAGTCAAGCAAGCAAGTACAAATTCCATTGAGCCAAGGCCCTAGGGTTGGTCCAACATGTTCACATGATCTGGGGATCCATTTGAAGTGTTTTGGTCAAGGATTGGATGTTCAGAAGTCATCAGTCAATGCACAGTCAGTCAGAAACCCTAAAAAGTCAAACTTGGTCAACTATGATTGATTTTATGGTTTTAATGGATGGATTTGGTTTGAGAGAGCTTATTCATGTCCAAATAGGCCTCATATATCATGGCAAACACCATCATGGAAGAATTTGAAGCCAGATCAGAAATTTCCAAAAATGGAAACTGGACCTGTAACTAAAACCTGCCAAAAATGGAAAGTCTTGATCCTCAAACTTACATCATGATACAAGCTTCAAATGAATTTTTGCCCAACATGAAAGTTGAAGATCTTGTTCTCCCATTTCCAAAAAGTCCAAGAACACTCAATTCCCATGTATGGTTGGCAAGTTATGATCAAATCATTTTCACAAAATCTTGAACTTCAAAAGGCCATATCTCTCAAACCATTTGGCCAATTTGGGTGGGGTTTTTTCCTACAAGTCACATTTGACCTCCTCTTTCCAAAAATGTAACTTTCATTCACCAAAACATCACCATGCAAAATGGCCTTTTTGAACTTGCCTTAATTAATTTCAAGTGAGTTGAATTTTGACTTTTCAAAATAATCATTTTTTAACCATTTGGCCAATTGAAATAGTTCAGAAATGTGGTTTATGACTTGTTGCAAGCCCATTTTTATGCAGTACACATAGCCATCACCTAGTTGCTTGAAAATTGGAAAGAAAGTACACTTTTACCAACTCTACTCCACATTTTCATGGACCTTGATTCAAGTACCACAAAAACAGCAGACACACATCATTTTTTCTGTTGAATGAAACCCCTAGCAGCCACACAAACCAACAGAATTCTCACTCTCTCAAAAATCTCCATCTTTCCATCTTTGAATCTTTTGTGAAAAAATTGTGAAGCACACAACATTGCCTTGCTTGCTACATCATATACCCACCATTTGGAGCTGATTTCAAGCCTCAAATCTCAACTGGAAACCACTTTCATGGACTGTTTTTGCTGAGCTCCATTAATGGCAGAAGTTGATTAGAGCCAAACCAAGCTTTCTTGAGCTGAACTTCCTTCACCATTCACCTTGTGGAAGTTTGTTGAGCATCTGTTTTGAGCAAATATAGCTAAACAACAACTGCATCACAACTTTGCTTCAGATTTGGTAAGAAATCAAACTTAACCATTTGCTAAATCATGCTATGCTTTGTATAGGTCTTGCCATGCTGATTCTATTAAGCTTTAAATCACTGAAAATGGTTGAGTAATTAGGAAGAAATGTTGATTTGAAATTTGATGTCCATTTATGTTTTTACATGATTTGTCCATGATAGCATGATTCCATGAAAATGGTTGTTGGATTGTGAATGTGTGATGAAAGATGCACGTATTGATATATTTGTTTTTGAATTTGGAGAGAAAATTTTTTGAGCTGGGTTTGTATTGATGAACACATTAATACTGGAATTATTTTTTTTTTCTGCTGCCAAAGCTGTTAGATCCATGGATTTTGTATTTTACGCACTGCATGTTGTTTTCTTGAAGAAGCCGTCCGATTGGTACAGCGGTTGACGCGTGCAGGCGCGCTATTGGTCCAGGAAAGGTTGACTGGGCCCTTAGCTTTTTCATTTAACAAAACGTTGGCCTGTATGTGTTTTTCATAAAACACTTCATGCATTTTTTTTTCTTTTGCCACGCAAGCGAAACCGTTGGACGAGGCAGGTTTGACTCGGTCCCACTGCCACCTAGGATTAGTGGGACGACTGCGTTTTGGGCCCGGGTACTGTTCCATCATTTACAATTCTGCCATTATTTCCATTAAATCAATTATTTCATTTTTGGTTTCATATTTATTTCACTTTGCACACCAATCTTACAAAAATCATTGCGCATCCAATTTTAATCCAAAATTCATGGGGTTTTTTGTGGAATGTTCATCTCCATCTCTAGTTTTTTATCATATTTTTTCCAGAACTTTTTGATGGATGGTTTTTAATTGGTATGAGGGTTTGTGACATGTATGCAAATTTTGTACACTTTGCCAAAACATTTGTGAAATGGTGATACTTTATCCAATGGCTCCCAAATTTTTTGTGCTTAAACTAGACACACTCATGGTGATTTTGGTGTAGAGTTTGTGAATTTATCATTGCTGGTTTGTGAGATATGATTTTTTGAATTAGGGTGTGACAATTTGTGTCACACCATTGATGTGCAACTTCATGATTTTTGATACCATGCTTCCTGACCTCCAAATGAATTGATATTTTGCATGAACCTACTCTTGTATGTCTAGTTTACATGTGAATTTTCTTGGAATTATTTGTGGCATTTCCTAATTGTTTGAGATTTTCTCCCCTGTTTAGTCATATGTTGACTTTTTGTGACACATGTTCCCATTTCATTTGTGAAATTCTCATGCTTTATTAGATGGACATGAAATTTTACATGAGATAACTAGACATCCTCATATTTGCCATGGTTTTAGTCCCATTCATTTCTCATATGCTATCACTGATTTATGATTTTTCTAAGTTGATGCATGTTTGATTGACTTCTTTGAGCATATTCAAAATTGCTTTGACTTTCTGATTTTCATTGACTGCCTTCCACTTGTCCAAATGAGATGAAATTTGACATGTTTACCATGCTGTGGGTTATGATTGATCATGATTTATTTGGTGATTTTTGGAAATGTTTAAGATTGCTTTTGAGTTAAGTCTTTCTGTTGACTTCTATGAGCTTCTGTTTGCTATACCTTGACCTAATTTGTTCATGAAATGATGATGATGCATGATATGAACGTGAACCCAATTGGTTTTGTTTCTTGATTGTTTGAACATGATTTTGGATACTTGCCCTTTGCTGTTTTAACTTTTTCATTCTCTTTTGACCCTAGGCTTGCCCTAGTGGTCCTGTTACTCACCTTTGAGTTCATGTTTACAGGTTGACCAACAAATGACCAATGAGACCATTTCCTTTTGATTGAGCTCGCTTAAATATCATGGTCTAACTTGTTTGTTTTGTAGGTTGCTTGGCTCACATGCCTTGAGCCTTGTGCCTTGCACATTCACTTGCTTGTGTTGACTGGTTGATATCTGTTTCATTTTGATTTATTTTGACTTGTATACTAACTGTGCTTGACTGATTTCAGGTGCTTTTAGTTGCTCAGTTCCTTGTGAACTTTTGCTTTACTTTGCTTGTATAAGCAATTTGCATTGAGGTACAACTTCCTAACTTCATGTAGTCTGGAAGACCTGGCCTGTTACTTGGCCAGGCAACTGTCTGAAGTCCTCCTTAAGAGGCAATGTTTGTGGATGTTTAATTTTGTCCTTGCATAGAGTCAAAGACCTCCTAAGTGAAGAGGCAATTGGAAGAACCCAAGGGATAAGCAACCTATCCCCTGCTATTCAGTGTGTCTTCTGTTTTGCTCACACCACTGTGTTGATGCATTACAGATAAAAACCCAAGATCTTGTGCAATTGCACAGTTGAGTCAGTTTTAAATGTGTAGAAGGGTTCCCACTTTCTGAACCCACACATTCTTGTCTTAAGCTCTCCCAGGCCAGGGATAAGAGCTGTGAAGTCTTATCTTCACTCACCTTTCATCTGCTTCACCTTAGCCCCTCAATGGCAAGGTTAAGAGCACATTCACCCAGTTCCAGAGGTTTGTTTGTTGAGGTTGATATGACCCCTCGACTAAAACCTAATCCTTGTTTGAGCCACTTGCTTGTGTATAGTGTGTGCTATCTGTGCTTGTATGTTGTTTGACTTGCTTCCTGTGCAAGTTAGGGTTAGTTTAGACTTGCTTCCTGTGCAAGTTAGGTTTTGTTTGGCTTGCTTCCTGTGCAAGTTAAGTGTGTGTGTGGCTTGCTTCCTGTGCAAGTCATGATTAGGATAGGCTGGCTCCCTGTGCCAGTTAGCTAGAAACCTTAACTTAGGGATGAATTTGCATGATAACATCTAGGCTCGAGTCGTAGTCTCCCTAGTTGTGTCTCCCTCTGTTATCTGGTTAGGCTAGTCCTTTATCCCTCTGTAGGGGAACTACGTCGCCCTGATCCTCATACCAGATGAGGTACGTAGGCAGGAGATGAGCTGATCTCTCTGGGCGCCTGTGTCTTTGTTTTGTCTGTTGTGTGCTTGGAAGCTGATGTAAGTCCATCGAGTGGCAGTTAGGTTCCAGTGTGTGTGTGTTCTGGTTCGGATGCTGATGTAAGTCCAGTGATTGGCATTCAGGCTCCACGTTTGCCTTTGCCTGTGTTTGTTTGTCTGCGTGTCAGCCGAGCTACGAATGCTCTGATTCTCCTTCGTCCAAGGAGATACGTATGCATAGGATGCGATATCCTAGCGAGCATGTGTCGTTCCCCCAGTCCGAACTACTTTGACTCTGATGTCTATGCCTGATAGACTAAGTAGGCCCAGGATGCGATATCCTGCCGAGTCAGTTTCAGTCAGTTTTCTTGTGTCTCTTTCAGCCAGTGTGTGTGAGTTTGAGCAGTGTTTAGCAACCATTTTCCTTTCTATTGTGCGTGGATCCCGTCGAGTACGACGGATGCGTAGGGGTGCTAATACCTTCCCTTCGCATAACCGACTCCCGAACCCATCCTCTTTGGTCGCGAGACCATGTTCTTTCCCAGGTTTACTTTGAGCGTTTCCTTTCCCTCTTTTGGGATAAATAACGCACGGTGGCGGCTTTGTTGTTCTTGTTTTCCCGCCGGTTTTTCGCGTAATGCGACAGCTGGCGACTCTGCTGGGGAAATATAGAGAAGTTGACCTGTGCTGGTCCGTCTTCCCTAAGCGAGTCTCTCCTAGCGCTCTCTAGGATAGGGCTTTGGTTGCTTTTGGCTGTTATTTATTGCATTCATTTGTATATATTTGCATTTACTATTTGCATTTATTGTTTGCATTAATGTTTGCATTCATATTCATCTGTTCACCTGGCTGGTTGTCTGTTTCTCTCTGTTGGGGTGGGAGTCACATGAGGTAAAAGGCCCAATACCCAGGCCATGAGTGAAATCTAGGATGCTTAGGAATAGAGTGATTCATGGGAAGCGGGTGGTATTGCGCCACTTAGCGGAACATTGATATCACGAGCAGTTCAGACCCTGGTGGGATATTATCGTTACATACTTCGGGTGTGTATATGATGATGTTCTGCGAAAGGTTATTTATGCTGCGTTTCTCTCGACCTTACCCTGGCCTAGATGACACCCATGAGTGGGGAGGGAATGATCATTATTACAGGTACAGGTACAGTTGGTGACTTGTTGGTGACTTGTTGGTGACTTGTGATCCTGTTGGTGACTATTGGTTCAGAAGTTTGGGGTCTCAGATGACTTTGGGTTTCAGATGAATTTGTGGTTCCGAGTTCAAGCCGAAGCTTTGATCCTGTGTTCCGAGAGACACAGCCAACCAGTCGTGTCTGCATCATTTGCATCATAGCATATTTATTTTTCAAAAGAAACGCAATAAAAAAAGATACAAAAAAAAAAAAAAAAAGGGGAAAAAAGAAAAAAAGAAAAAAACCTAATCCCTGCATGCATATCATTTCTCAGGTACATTCCAGAGCTTGTTCACTGATAGAGATGGCAACAGTCCCAGAGTTGAAGCGGAAGACTTGTTCCTACAGCTTTCACCGTGAACCTTTGATGTCTCTGATTGAGTTGAGCAACCTTATGATCAGTGGTAACCAGAAGGGGTTTGTTGACCAGTATGGAGATATTCTGACACTGTTGAAGATGGTAGTCGATCCGGTGCCGTTGCAGACTCTTCTACAGTTCTACGACCCAGAGCTTCATTGTTTCACCTTTCAAGATTATCAGTTGGCGCCTACTCTTGAAGAGTACTCCATTCTGCTGAGTGTCCCGGTCCGGTATCAGGTTCCTTTCTTGGATGTGCCCAGGGAGGTTGATTTCAGAGTTGTTGCCAGAGCTCTCCATTTGGGTATCAAGGAAGTCAGTGATAGTTGGAAGTCCAGTGGGGATGTTGTAGGGTTGCCTTTGAAGTTTTTATTGAGGGTAGCTAGAGAAGAAGCGAAGAAGGGAAGTTGGGAAGCCTTTCATGCTCAGTTGGCCGTCATGATCTATGGGATCGTCTTGTTTCCAAGTATGCCAATTTTGTTGACTATGCTGCAGTCAGTATTTTCATTGGAGGAAATCCAGTTCCTACTCTGTTGGCTGACACTTACTATGCTATTCACAGTAGGCATGGTAAGGGTGGGGCTATCAGGTGTTGTCTCCCGCTTTTGCTCAGATGGTTCTTGTCTCTCCTGCCAGTCAGTGGACCTTTTGTGGATGCTCAGAGCACGCATAAGTGGACTCAGAGGGTTATGTCTCTTACTTCCTATGATATCAGATGGCAATCTTACCGGATGGATGTGCGTAACGTCATTATGAGCTGTGGAGGATTCCGTAATGTGCCACTCGTAGGGACTAGGGGTTGCATCAATTACAACCCGGTTCTTTCTCTCCGCCAGTTGGGGTTTGTGATGAAGGGAAGACGACTTGGGGCTGAGGTAGCAGAAAGTGTGTATTTTGAGAAGCAGGGTGACCCGGATAGATTGGAGCAGATAGGGAAAGCTTGGAGGTCTATTGGTGTGAAGGATGGATCTGTCTTAGGGAAGAAGTTTGTCGTTGCTATGCCTGATTACGCTGATTGGGTCAAGGAGAGAGTAGAAACTTTGTTGTTACCCTACGATAGGATGGAGCCGTTGCAGGAGCAACCACCTTTGATCCTTGCTGAGAGTGTGCCTGCGGAGCACTACAAGCAAGCCCTGATGGAGAATCGCCGTTTGAGAGAGAAGGAGCAAGATACCCAGATGGAGCTGTACAAAGCCAAAGCTGATAGGTTGAATTTGGCTCATCAACTCAGAGGAGTGCGAGAAGAGGATGCTAGCAGACTGAGAAGCAAGAAGAGATCCTACGAGGAGGTGGAGAGCATGTTAGATGCAGAACACCGGGAGTGCTTGAGGCTGCAGAGAGCTGAGGCCAGCTATCAGAAGAAGATCAGAGACTTGGAGAAGCAACTCAGAGATAAAGACATCCAGTTGAAGAAGGAAGTAGACTTGAGACAGGCATCAGAGAACCACCTTGAAGGAGAAGTGGTAGAGCTTAGACGACAACTGAAGGAGAAGATCACTCTTTTGCCAGAATGTTCAGAATGTGACCTGTTGATAGACCAGTGTCAGTACTTGAAGACTCTCATTCCGGGAGGCCGTTTGTCTTAGCTTGTATCTTTGATATGTATGTTGAGAATCACCTCCAGGCTTGTTGGATGGGATTCATTTGTTGTACTCCGATTGTTTGGATTTTCTTTGTCGACTTTGTTGTATGATCCTGTTGCTCATATAGATGAGGTTGTTGGTTTCGCCTTGTACTCATCACTCTTGTGTATGTTGTTTCTGTGCTTCTATGTTGTTCTTGCTGCAGGTTGCCATCTTTTGAGGATGACTCGGGCTCTTTGAATGCCTGAGGAATGAACATATCATGTGCATCATACGCATCATTAGCACCATACTCATATCATTTTGCATAACAGGTGTTCTTGGTCGTGACTTCTCACTCTTGGTTCCTGTTCAGGCAGGATAGCTGATCAACGTCCGCACCGCTACTCAACAAGACTGAATCAACAGAGAGGTATGGATCAAGTTCAAGCTGAGTTGGCTGAGATGAAGGCTAACATGGCCCAGTTTATGAATATGATGCAAGGGGTTGCACAAGGTCAAGAAGAACTTTGAGCCATGGTTCAGAGACAGGAGGCTGCAATTCCACCGGTCAACCATGCTCCGCCAGAGGGAGGCCCGGTCAACGATAATAATGTTGCTGCTGCTGTACCCATCAACAACTATGCTGTAGGTGATGAGTTGGGGGGTATTCGAATCAACGGTCAACCTATTGCTCCAGATGCCGCTAATGCCAGAGCAGTCCATGCCCCGGCCCGTAATCCTGCTCCGATTGTTGACAGACAAGAGGATATGTTCACCCTGATCAGTGAAGACGAAGATGTTCTGGGAAGGGTTGATGAGAGGGATCGTAAAGTTGATGCCCTTGCTGAGAAAATTAGAGCTATGGAATGTCAGAATTCTCTCGGTTTCGATGTTACCAATATGGGGTTGGTGGAAGGTTTGAGAATCCCTTACAAGTTCAAAGCACCGTCCTTCGATAAATACAACGGTACTTCTTGCCCTCGCACCCATGTGCAGGCTTATTATCGAAAAATCTCTGCGTATACCGATGATGAAAAGATGTGGATGTATTTTTTCCAAGATAGTCTATCTGGGGCTTCTTTGGACTGGTACATGGAATTGAAGAGAGATTCGATCCGATGCTGGAGGGATCTGGGTGAGGCCTTCTTGAGACAATATAAACATAACATGGACATGGCGCCTAGCCGGACTCAGCTGCAGAGTCTATGTCAGAAATCCGGAGAGAGCTTCAAGGAGTACGCCCAGAGGTGGCGTGAACTGGCTGCTAGAGTTCAACCCCCTATGCTGGAGAGGGAGTTGACAGATATGTTTATCGGCACTCTTCAGGGTGTGTTTATGGACCGGATGGGGAGCTGCCCATTCGGTAGTTTTTCTGATGTTGTCATTTGTGGAGAGAGGACTGAGAGCTTGATTAAAACTGGGAAGATCCAAGATGCTGGTTCCTCTTCTTCTAAGAAGCCATTTGCTGGGGCACCTCGTCGAAGAGAGGGTGAAACTAATGCTGTTCAACACCGCAGAGATCAGAACAGAATTGAACGCTGTCAAGCTACTGCAGTAACCATTCCGGCACCTCAGCCTCGTCAACAACAACAACAAAGAGTTCAACAACCGCAACAACAACAACAACAACAACGTCCGTATCAGCCCAGACAAAGGATGCCTGATCGACGTTTTGATTCGCTACCCATGTCGTACGCCGAACTGCTGCCCGAACTACTCAGGTTGGGGATGGTTGAGTTGCGTACAATGGCTCCGCCTACAGTATTGCCTCTTGGGTACGACGCCAACGTCCGTTGTGACTTTCACTCTGGGGCACCAGGGCATCATACTGAGAAGTGTCGGGCTCTCCAGCACAAGGTCCAAGATTTGATCGATGCCAAGGCGATCAACTTCGCTCCAGTGCCTAACGTCGTAAACAACCCTATGCCTCAGCATGGTGGGCATAGAGTGAACAATATTGAGGGGAAAGAAGCTGAAAGTCTGGTTGTATATGTTGATGATGTTCAGACTTCTCTACTAGTTGTGAAGGGCCGTCTGCTGAATGAGGGTGTCTACTCGGGCTGTGATGAGGATTGTTTGGGCTGTGCAGAATCTGAGAATGGTTGCGACCAGTTAAGGGCCGGTATCCAGGGTATGATGGATGAGGGTTGTTTGCAATTCAGTAGGGCTGTAAAAGATCGTAGAACAGTGTCAACTATCACCATTTACTTTAAACCGTCTGAAGGACGTGGACAGAGGGTCGTTAGTGCACCTGCAACAAATGGTACTCCAGTTACCATTTCCGTGCCTGTAACCATCAGTGCTCCAACTACTATCGCCGCGTTTGGAAGAAGGGCTGTTGAGAATAGTAGAGCCGTGCCGTGGAAGTATGATAATGCTCACCGCAGTTACAGAAGGGCTGAAAGTCAGACGAGACCAGTGAATCAAACTCCAGTGACAATTGGTTTACCGAATAGAGTTCCTGCAACTGTTGGTCCGGCTGTGGATAATGTAGGGGGTCCAGGAGGTTTTACCAGAAGCGGTCGTCTGTTCGCACCGCAGCCTTTGAGGGACAATAATGCTGAGGCTCTCGCCAAAGCAAAGGGTAAGCAAGCTGTGGTTGAGGAAGAGCCTGTCCAGAAGGAAGCGCCCGAGGGGTCATTTGAGAAGGACGTGGAGGAGTTTATGAAGATAATCAAGAAGAGTGACTACAAGATTGTAGATCAGTTGAATCAAACTCCGTCCAAGATTTCTATACTTTCACTGTTGATGTGCTCTGAGGCACACCGTAATGCCTTGCTGAAGATGTTGAATCTGGCTTACGTGCCTCAGGAGATTTCTGTCAATCAACTGGAGGGTGTGATGGCCAATGTGAGCACCAGGCATGGTGTAGGATTCACCAACCTGGACTTACCGCCTGAAGGGCGGAACCATAACAAAGCCTTGCACATCAACATGGAGTGCAAGGGGGCAGTGTTGTCTCACGTATTGGTAGACACCGGGTCGTCGCTGAATGTGTTGCCTAAGCAGATTCTGAAGAAGATTGATGCGGAAGGGTTTGTGCTTACTCCCAGTGACCTGATCGTTCGTGCTTTCGACGGATCCAAACGTTCTGTGTGTGGGGAAGTTACCTTGCCTGTGAAGATAGGTCCTGAGGTATTCGATATCATCTTCTATGTTATGGACATCCAGCCCGCCTATAGTTGTTTGTTGGGGCGTCCATGGATTCATGCAGCAGGAGCAGTCTCGTCGACTCTCCATCAAAAACTCAAGTATGTCTGGAACGGTCAGATTGTGACCGTGTGCGGTGAAGAAGAGATTCTGGTGAGTCATCTATCCTCGTTCAAGTATGTTGAGGTGGATGGCGAGATCCACGAAACCTTATGCCAGGCATTTGAGACTGTGGCTCTTGAGAAAGTGGCGTACGCTGAGCAGAGGAAGCCAGGTGCTTCAATCACTTCTTACAAGCAGGCTAAGGAGGTTGTTGATTCTGGCAAAGCTGAAGGTTGGGGCAAGATGGTGGATTTGCCTGTCAAAGAAGACAAATTTGGCGTTGGTTATGAGCCTCTCCAAGCAGAGCAGAATGGTCAAGCGGGTCCGAGTACTTTTACCAGCGCTGGGCTGATGAATCATGGCGACGTCTCTGCAACCGGTAGTGAAGACTGTGACAGTGATTGTGATCTGGACAACTGGGTTCGCCCGTGTGCACCAGGGGGGTCTATCAACAACTGGACGGCTGAAGAAGTGGTTCAAGTTACTCTTCTGACAGAGTAATTTTCTGTTGTTTTGTCATTTTGCATGAAAATCCTACGATCTGCCCAAGGCGTAGTGATTCATTGTAGGGCCTCATCATGTTTTAATGATTATCATTAATGAAGGACATTTTTTGCAATCAAACTTTGTGATCCCTGTCTTTCTATTTTTTGTTTTCATCTTTTTTCAAAACAATAAAAATGGCAATGTTTTTGTTTTTTGTGACTTTATTGAACTCTTTTTCTAAAACAAAGCATTAAACATGCAGAAGCGATCTTATGGCATTCACTATGAACAGTTCTGTTATGGCTCAGTATGATTTCGACAATCCCATCTACCAAGCTGAAGAGGAGAGTGAGGAAGACTGTGAACTCCCTGCAGAATTGGTCAGATTGCTGAAGCAGGAGGAAAGGGTCATCCAACCTCATCAGGAGGAGTTGGAGGTTGTTAATTTGGGTACTGAGGACGCCAAAAGAGAAATCAAGATTGGGGCTGCTTTAGAGGACTCTGTCAAGAGGAGGCTGATTGAGATGCTGAGAGAATATGTGGAGATATTCGCCTGGTCATATCAAGATATGCCTGGTTTGGATACAGACATTGTGGTGCACCGATTACCTCTTAGAGAAGGATGTCCTTCGGTCAAGCAGAAGCTTCGTAGAACGAGTCCTGATATGGCAACTAAGATCAAGGAAGAGGTTCAGAAGCAGTGGGATGCAGGTTTTTTGGCTGTTACAAGTTATCCCCCATGGGTGGCCAACATCGTTCCTGTGCCGAAGAAGGATGGTAAAGTCAGAATGTGTGTCGATTACCGGGATTTGAATAGAGCGAGTCCGAAAGATGATTTCCCATTACCTCACATTGATGTATTGGTTGATAATACGGCTCAATCCTCGGTATTCTCTTTCATGGATGGTTTCTCCGGATATAATCAGATCAAGATGGCGCCAGAGGACATGGAAAAGACGACATTCATTACACCTTGGGGCACGTTCTGCTATAAGGTGATGCCATTTGGGCTAAAGAATGCTGGTGCTACCTATCAGAGGGCAATGACGACTCTTTTTCATGACATGATGCACAAAGAAATTGAAGTGTACGTAGATGATATGATTGCGAAGTCGCAGACAGAAGAGGAGCACCTGGTTAATTTGCAGAAGCTGTTTGACCGGTTGAGAAAGTTCAAGCTGAGGTTGAATCCGAACAAGTGTACGTTTGGGGTGAGATCAGGGAAGCTTTTAGGCTTCATTGTCAGTGAGAAAGGGATTGAGGTTGATCCAGCGAAAGTCAAAGCTATTCAAGAGATGCCTGAACCGAAAACGGAAAAGCAAGTCCGTGGGTTTTTAGGGAGGTTGAACTACATTGCAAGGTTCATATCTCACCTAACTGCCACGTGTGAACCAATTTTCAAACTGCTCAGAAAGAATCAAGCGATCAAGTGGAATGATGATTGTCAGAAAGCTTTTGACAAGATAAAGGAGTATTTACAGAAACCTCCAATTCTTATACCTCCAGTTCCAGGGAGACCTCTGATAATGTACCTGTCAGTGACTGAGAACTCGATGGGGTGTGTATTGGGACAGCATGACGAGTCTGGTCGAAAAGAGCATGCCATATACTACCTTAGCAAAAAGTTTACCGACTGTGAAACAAGATATTCACTGCTCGAGAAAACTTGCTGTGCTTTGGCCTGGGCTGCTCGCCGACTGAGGCAGTATATGTTGAACCATACTACCTTATTGATTTCTAAGATGGATCCAGTAAAGTACATCTTTGAGAAACCAGCTCTCACCGGACGCGTTGCTCGTTGGCAGATGATTCTAACAGAATATGATATTCAGTACACGTCACAAAAGGCCATCAAAGGTAGTATTCTGTCAGACTACCTCGCCGAGCAACCGATTGAAGATTATCAGCCTATGATGTTTGAATTCCCTGATGAAGACATCATGTATCTTAAATGAAAGATTGCGAAGAGCCTCTTGTCGAGGAAGGACCGGATCCGGATGACAAATGGACACTGATGTTTGATGGGGCTGTGAATATGAATGGTAACGGTGTTGGGGCAGTATTGATCAATCCTAAAGGTGCTCATATACCTTTTTCTGCCAGATTGACGTTTGACGTCACCAACAACGAAGCTGAGTATGAGGCTTGTATCATGGGGATAGAAGAAGCCATTGATCTGAGGATCAAAACTCTTGATATATTTGGAGATTCCGCTCTAGTGGTCAATCAAGTCAATGGAGATTGGAATACGAATCAGCCGCATTTGATTCCGTATAGAGATTACACCAGAAGAATACTGACGTTCTTCAAGAAGGTGAAGTTGTATCATGTCCCCCGGGATGAGAATCAAATGGCTGATGCCTTGGCTACTTTGTCGTCTATGATCAAAGTTCATTGGTGGAATCATGTGCCACATGTTGCGGTGAATCGACTCGAGAGGCCTGCGTATGTGTTTGCAGCCGAGTCTGTTGTGATTGATGAGAAGCCGTGGTATTATGACATCAAGAACTTCCTCAAGACTCAGGAGTATCCTGAAGGTGCGTCGAAGAATGACAAGAAAACCCTGAGAAGGCTAGCTGGAAGCTTCTATTTGAATCAGGATGATGTGTTGTATAAGAGAAACTTTGACATGGTCTTGCTCAGATGCGTGGACAGACCCGAGGCGGACATGTTAATGCAGGAAGTTCATGAAGGTTCCTTCGGTACTCATGCCGGCGGACATGCAATGGCTAAGAAATTGTTGAGAGCGGGTTATTACTGGATGACTATGGAATCCGATTGTTTCAAGTATGCTCGGAAGTGCCATAAGTGTCAAATCTATGCTGATAAGGTGCATGTACCACCAAGCCCTCTGAATGTCATGAATTCGCCTTGGCCGTTTGCCATGTGGGGCATTGATATGATTGGGAAGATTGAGCCTACTGTTTCGAATGGACATCGCTTCATTTTGGTAGCGATTGACTATTTCACCAAATGGGTGGAAGCAGCTTCCTATGCTAACGTTACCAAACAAGTGGTTACCCGGTTCATCAAGAAAGAAATCATCTGTCGTTATGGAGTTCCGGAGAGAATCATCACTGACAATGGTTCGAATCTCAATAACAAGATGATGAAAGAGCTTTGTAAAGATTTCAAGATTGAACATCACAATTCTTCTCCTTACAGACCGAAGATGAATGGTGCTGTAGAAGCGGCAAACAAGAATATCAAGAAGATTGTGCAGAAAATGGTCGTTACGTACAAGGATTGGCATGAGATGCTGCCTTTCGCTTTGCATGGGTACCGTACCTCAGTACGTACGTCGACCGGGGCAACCCCTTACTCCCTTGTGTATGGTATGGAAGCTGTCCTACCTGTTGAAGTGGAGATTCCTTCTCTGAGAGTTTTATTGGATGTCAAGCTGGACGAAGCCGAGTGGATTCGAACAAGGTTTAATGAGTTGAGCCTTATCGAGGAGAGACGGCTAGCAACTGTATGTCATGGACAGTTGTATCAGAGAAGGATGAAGCGAGCCTTTGATCAGAAAGTGCGTCCTCGAAGCTATCAGATCGGTGATCTAGTTTTGAAGAGGATCCTCCCTCCCGGTGCAGATAACAGGGGCAAGTGGACTCCTAATTATGAAGGTCCGTATGTTGTGAAAAAGGTCTTCTCCGGTGGAGCCTTGATGCTTACAACTATGGATGGTGAAGACTTTCCGTCTCCTGTTAACTCAGATGTAGTCAAAAAATACTTCGCATAAATTGACCCGCTGGACAAAAAAAAAAGAGTCCAGGCAAAAATGGGCATCCCGGCGAACCAAAAAACAGAAAGGAAAGGTTCGGGCAAAAATTAGGGATAAAATGAAAAGAATTTGTACACCCGGTAAGTCGAAAACCCGCAAGGGCGACTTAGGCAAAAATGGGTATCCCGGTGGATTGAAAACCCGAAAGGGCGATCCAGCCAAAAGAGGGATTAAAGCGAAGACTACAGTCTGAGTTGTCTGTACTTCATCAAGCTTTGTCGTCTGCCATCTCAAAAGATGTGATCCGTCCAGTCATTCTTCTCAGAAAGCAAGGAGTTGGGAGGAAAACTGATGATCTGTGAGTTATAACAGAATTGGGAAATAGTGGATACCGTGTTCACATTGCCGTTATGATAGATTTTTCCTTTTGTGCGCAATTACCTCTTTCTAGGAATTGCTTCCCAATGTATTTGCCTCTTCAGGCACATTTTCAATCAATAAAAGTCGTTATTCAGATAAATAGCTCTTTGGTTTTTATTTTTACTGGTTTTGTTTGCAAAATGTCCGAATCTTTGATAAGCATTGCATATAAGAACATGAAGGCTACACAATAACGTGCAAAAAGATGAAACATTTGAAAATCATTTTGAATGTTGAGGACACTTGAGCGTATCTTGTCCATGTATCCCCTGGGGGCATTTTGTTGTGCTGTTTTTCAGATTGGCATCGGTGAGGACGTTTCCTCAGCAGATATTTTCCCCAAGCAAGTTTGGAAGCTATCAGAGCTATGTTCCCCTGCGGAGACGTCTGTGGATAGTGCCTTCTATTCCCCAACAGATCTAAGGATTGCCTATCTCCAGCAGGCCTGTATTTGCCGATTTCCTCCCCGAGTGAGGCAGGTTCATTGAAATTTATCTCCAACATTTATCCTATCTGTGGACTGAAGGATATCCCCAGCGGAGGTTACCTTCCCCCAGCAGCAGTGCTATTCTTCAACATGAGTGAGAAGTCGTTGCTCTCCCTGCAGAGTCTCCCCGCAGAGTTGGAGTACCCGATCAGTTTTGGTTCCCCGGCGGAGTTTTTCATCATTTTTGCATTCTTTCATTTTTGTGATCATTGCATCCTCAAACTGCGTAGCATTCCCATTCAATATGGAACATTACGCCATAGAAAAATTCAAACATATGCATCCATGTGTTAACCTCACCAGACCGTATCCCCGGCAGAGGCGGATCATTTCATTCAACATCAGCACAGCAAGTCTGCTACAGTTGCTCTTGACAGCACTCAGGATTGATATCCCCACAGAGGTTTATTACTTCACCCGTTGGTGACAGAAAGTTTGTTTCTCCCCAGTGAGACCCCCAGCAAGTGGTCAACCTTGCCTTGACATATCTAAGAAGTTGTTCCTATGATACCGGTAAGTGTCATACTAGCACCCGCGTGTGTTTCTTTGTTTGGTGTCGGTAAACACCATTGTTTCGGTGTCTGTAAACATCGAGTTTTCTCCCCAGTCATCAGTAAATGTCTGGTCATCATTTTTGGTGTCGGTAAACACCATTGTTTCGGTGTCTGTAAACATCGGGTATTTCTCTCCAGTCATCAGTAAATGTCTGGTCATCATTTTTGGTGTCAGTAAACACCATTGTTTCGGTGTCTGTAAACATCGGGTTTTCTCCCCAGTCATCAGTAAATTTCTGGTCATCATTTTTGGTGTCGGTAAACACCATTGTTTCGGTGTCTGTAAACATCGGGTATTTCTCTCCAGTCATCAGTAAATGTCTGGTCATCATTTTTGGTGTCAGTAAACACCATTGTTTCGGTGTCTGTAAACATCGGGTATTCTCTCCAGTCATCAGTAAATGTCTGGTCATCATTTTTGGTGTCAGTAAACACCATTGTTTCGGTGTCTGTAAACATCGGGTATTCTCCCCAGTCATCAGTAAATGTCTGGTCATCATTTTTGGTATTGGTAAACACCATTGTTTCGGTGTCTGTAAACATCGGGTTTTCTCCCCAGTCATCGGTAAATGTCTGGTCATTTTTTTTGATGTCGGTAAACATCATCTTTCGATGTCAGTAAACATCGAGTCTTTTCTGCAGTCATCGGTAAATGTCTGATAATCCCCAGCTAGAAATCCCCAGTAGAGTCATCTGTAAATGTCCTATCTGGTTTCCAGTTGTGAATATTTGTTTGTATCTCCCCAATAAATTTCTCATCCCCAGTCATCGGTAAATGTCTGGTCGTTTTTTTGATGTCGGTAAACATCATCTTTCGATGTCGGTAAACATCGAGTCTCATCCCAGTCATCGGTAAATGTCTGGTCATGCTTTGTTTCCTTGTTGATAAAATCAAGATCCCCAGAAGTCGTCGGTAAACGTCTTGTCTGATTACACCACAAAGATTTTGTTCCTCCCCAAGTGGAGACGCCATCGGTAAATGGCCCTGTATGCTTCGATATCGGTAAATATTGAATGCCCAGTTTTATCCGCCATCGGTAAATGGCCCCGTTTTCTTCGATATCGGTAAATATCGGATCCCCAGTTGTAGTAGCCATCGGCAAATGGTCGGGTTGAAGTTGATATCAGTAAATGTCAAGTTTCTTTGAAGCCACCATTGGTAAATGGTTTTGCTTCTTTTTTACATCAGATTTGTTTCCCAACAGCCATCGGTAAATGGTCTTGCTGAAGTTGATATCGGTAAATATCAAGTTTCCAGTTTCTAACCATCGGTAAATGGTTTCGCCTTTCTGAAGTTGTCAATTGCAGGCGTCATCAGTAAATGACGTGGTTCTTCTTGTATCATATCCGGCAGAGTGCAAATTTCTACGGTTCTTGGTATTCAATCCCTGTTTACCCTGAAAGTCTGACAGCCGTTGCTCTCATCCATTCGGGTTCCCAGCTGATTGAATAGGGGCAGCTGTAGCACCTCAAATTTGCACCTATCATTGTACATACATTCTCATATTAGGTCATAGCATAACATGGTCCACTGCATAGCATTGCATTGTCCCATTTGCCTCAAGTGCAAGCCAATCAAGAAATTAGGTCAAACTGGTCAGGAGATCAGTCAGTCAAGCAAGCAAGTACAAATTCCATTGAGCCAAGGCCCTAGGGTTGGTCCAACATGGTCACATGACCTGGGGATCCATTTGAAGTGTTTTGGTCAAGGATTGGATGTTCAGAAGTCATCAGTCAATGCACAGTCAGTCAGAAACCCTAAAAAGTCAAACTTGGTCAACTATGATTGATTTTATGGTTTTAATGGATGGATTTGGTTTGAGAGAGCTTATTCATGTCCAAATAGGCCTCATATATCATGGCAAACACCATCATGGAAGAATTTGAAGCCAGATCAGAAATTTCCAAAAATGGAAACTGGACCTGTAACTGAAACCTGCCAAAAATGGAAAGTCTTGATCCTCAAACTTACATCATGATACAAGCTTCAAATGAATTTTTGCCCAACATGAAAGTTGAAGATCTTGTTCTCCCATTTCCAAAAAGTCTAAGAACACTCAATTCCCATGTATGGTTGGCAAGTTATGATCAAATCATTTTCACAAAATCTTGAACTTCAAAAGGCCATATCTCTCAAACCATTTGGCCAATTTGGGTGGGGTTTTTTCCTACAAGTCACATTTGACCTCCTCTTTCCAAAAATGTAACTTTCATTCACCAAAACATCACCATGCAAAATGGCCTTTTTGAACTTGCCTTAATTAATTTCAAGTGAGTTGAATTTTGACTTTTCAAAATAATCATTTTTTAACCATTTGGCCAATTGAAATAGTTCAGAAATGTGGTTTATGACTTGTTGCAAGCCCATTTTTATGCAGTACACATAGCCATCACCTAGTTGCTTGAAAATTGGAAAGAAAGTACACTTTTACCAACTCTACTCCACATTTTCATGGACCTTGATTCAAGTACCACAAAAACAGCAGACACACATCATTTTTTCTGTTGAATGAAACCCCTAGCAGCCACACAAACCAACAGAATTCTCACTCTCTCAAAAATCTCCATCTTTCCATCTTTGAATCTTTTGTGAAAAAATTGTGAAGCACACAACATTGCCTTGCTTGCTACATCATATACCCACCATTTGGAGCTGATTTCAAGCCTCAAATCTCAACTGGAAACCACTTTCATGGACTGTTTTTGCTGAGCTCCATTAATGGCAGAAGTTGATTAGAGCCAAACCAAGCTTTCTTGAGCTGAACTTCCTTCACCATTCACCTTGTGGAAGTTTGTTGAGCATCTGTTTTGAGCAAATATAGCTAAACAACAACTGCATCACAACTTTGCTTCAGATTTGGTAAGAAATCAAACTTAACCATTTGCTAAATCATGCTATGCTTTGTATAGGTCTTGCCATGCTGATTCTATTAAGCTTTAAATCACTGAAAATGGTTGAGTAATTAGGAAGAAATGTTGATTTGAAATTTGATGTCCATTTATGTTTTTACATGATTTGTCCATGATAGCATGATTCCATGAAAATGGTTGTTGGATTGTGAATGTGTGATGAAAGATGCACGTATTGATATATTTGTTTTTGAATTTGGAGAGAAAATTTTTGAGCTGGGTTTGTATTGATGAACACATTAATACTGGAATTATTTTTTTTTTCTGCTGCCAAAGCTGTTAGATCCATGGATTTTGTATTTTACGCACTGCATGTTGTTTTCTTGAAGAAGCCGTCCGATTGGTACAGCGGTTGACGCGTGCAGGCGCGCTATTGGTCCAGGAAAGGTTGACTGGGCCCTTAGCTTTTTCATTTAACAAAACGTTGGCCTGTATGTGTTTTTCATAAAACACTTCATGCATTTTTTTTTTTTTGCCACGCAAGCGAAACCGTTGGACGAGGCAGGTTTGACTCGGTCCCACTGCCACCTAGGATTAGTGGGACGACTGCGTTTTGGGCCCGGGTACTGTTCCATCATTTACAATTCTGCCATTATTTCCATTAAATCAATTATTTCATTTTTGGTTTCATATTTATTTCACTTTGCACACCAATCTTACAAAAATCATTGCGCATCCAATTTTAATCCAAAATTCATGGGGTTTTTTGTGGAATGTTCATCTCCATCTCTAGTTTTTTATCATATTTTTTCCAGAATTTTTTGATGGATGGTTTTTAATTGGTATGAGGGTTTGTGACATGTATGCAAATTTTGTACACTTTGCCAAAACATTTGTGAAATGGTGATACTTTATCCAATGGCTCCCAAATTTTTTGTGCTTAAACTAGACACACTCATGGTGATTTTGGTGTAGAGTTTGTGAATTTATCATTGCTGGTTTGTGAGATATGATTTTTTGAATTAGGGTGTGACAATTTGTGTCACACCATTGATGTGCAACTTCATGATTTTTGATACCATGCTTCCTGACATCCAAATGAATTGATTTTTTGCATGAACCTACTCTTGTATGTCTAGTTTACATGTGAATTTTCTTGGAATTATTTGTGGCATTTTCTAATTGTTTGAGATTTTCTCCCCTGTTTAGTCATATGTTGACTTTTTGTGACACATGTTCCCATTTCATTTGTGAAATTCTCATGCTTTATTAGATGGACATGAAATTTTACATGAGATAACAAGACATCCTCATCTTTGCCATGGTTTTAGTCCCATTCATTTCTCATATGCTATCACTGATTTATGATTTTTCTAAGTTGATGCATGTTTGGTTGACTTCTTTGAGCATGTTCAAAATTGCTTTGACTTTCTGATTTTCATTGACTGCCTTCCACTTGTCCAAATGAGATGAAATTTGACATGTTTACCATGCTGTGGGTTATGATTGATCATGATTTATTTGGTGATTTTTGGAAATGTTTAAGATTGCTTTTGAGTTAAGTCTTTCTGTTGACTTCTATGAGCTTCTGTTTGCTATACCTTGACCTAATTTGTTCATGAAATGATGATGATGCATGATATGAACGTGAACCCAATTGGTTTTGTTTCTTGATTGTTTGAACATGATTTTGGATACTTGCCCTTTGCTGTTTTAACTTTTTCATTCTCTTTTGATCCTAGGCTTGCCCTAGTGGTCCTGTTACTCACCTTTGAGTTCATGTTTTCAGGTTGACCAACAAATGACCAATGAGACCATTTCCTTTTGATTGAGCTCGCTTAAATATCATGGTCTAACTTGTTTGTTTGGTAGGTTGCTTGGCTCACATGCCTTGAGCCTTGTGCCTTGCACATTCACTTGCTTGTGTTGACTGGTTGATATATGTTTCATTTTGAGTTAACTTTGACTTGTATACTAACTGTGCTTGACTGATTTCAGGTGCTTTTAGTTGCTCAGTTCCTTGTGAACTTTTGCTTTGCTTTGCTTGTATAAGCAATTTGCATTGAGGTACAACTTCCTAACTTCATGTAGTCTGGAAGACCTGGCCTGTTACTTGGCCAGGCAACTGTCTGAAGTCCTCCTTAAGAGGCAATGTTTGTGGATGTTTAATTTTGTCCTTGCATAGAGTCAAAGACCTCCTAAGTGAAGAGGCAATTGGCAGAACCCAAGGGATAAGCAACCTATCCCCTGCTATTCAGTGTGTCTTCTGTTTTGCTCACACCACTGTGTTGATGCATTACAGATAAAAACCCAAGATCTTGTGCAATTGCACAGTTGAGTCAGTTTTAAATGTGTAGAAGGGTTCCCACTTTCTGAACCCACACATTCTTGTCTTAAGCTCTCCCAGGCCAGGGATAAGAGCTGTGAAGTCTTATCTTCACTCACCTTTCATCTGCTTCACCTTAGCCCCTCAATGGCAAGGTTAAGAGCACATTCACCCAGTTCCAGAGGTTTGTTTGTTGAGGTTGATATGACCCCTCGACTAAAACCTAATCCTTGTTTGAGCCACTTGCTTGTGTATAGTGTGTGCTATCTATGCTTGTATGTTGTTTGACTTGCTTCCTGTGCAAGTTAGGGTTAGTTTAGACTTGCTTCCTGTGCAAGTTAGGTTTTGTTTGGCTTGCTTCCTGTGCAAGTTAAGTGTGTGTGTGGCTTGCTTCCTGTGCAAGTCATGATTAGGATAGGCTGGCTCCCTGTGCCAGTTAGCTAGAAACCTTAACTTAGGGATGAATTTGCATGATAACATCTAGGCTCGAGTCGTAGTCTCCCTAGTTGTGTCTCCCTCTGTTATCTGGTTAGGCTAGTCCTTTATCCCTCTGTAGGGGAACTACGTCGCCCTGATCCTCATACCAGATGAGGTACGTAGGCAGGAGATGAGCTGATCTCTCCGGGCGCCTGTGTCTTTGTTTTGTCTGTTGTGTGCTTGAAAGCTGATGTAAGTCCATCGAGTGGCAGTTAGGTTCCAGTGTGTGTGTGTTCTGGTTCGGATGCTGATGTAAGTCCAGTGATTGGCATTCAGGCTCCACGTTTGCCTTTGCCTGTGTTTGTTTGTCTGCGTGTCAGCCGAGCTACGAATGCTCTGATTCTCCTTCGTCCAAGGAGATACGTATGCATAGGATGCGATATCCTAGCGAGCATGTGTCGTTCCCCCAGTCTGAACTACTTTGACTCTGATGTCTATGCCTGATAGACTAAGTAGACCCAGGATGCGATATCATGCCGAGTCAGTTTCAGTCAGTTTTCTTGTGTCTCTTTCAGCCAGTCTGTGTGAGTTTGAGCAGTGTTTAGCAACCATTTTCCTATCTATTGTGTGTGGATCCCGTCGAGTACGACGGATGCGTAAGGGTGCTAATACCTTCCCTTCGCATAACCGACTCCCGAACCCATCCTCTTTGGTCGCGAGACCATGTTCTTTCCCAGGTTTACTCTGAGCGTTTCCTTTCCCTCTTTTGGGATAAATAACGCACGGTGGCGGCTCTGTTGTTCTTGTTTTCCCACCGGTTTTTCGCGTAATGCGACATATAGCTTGACACTTAGAATTTTTTTTGATATGTTTGATTTTTCCAACTTCCACCTCAAAATTCATAATGATCCAAGCTTCAAATAAACACGTGTTCAACATGAAAGTTGTTCCTCTTGATCTAACCTTTACAAAAAGTCCAATTTTATCCCATTTGGACAAGGTTTGAATGAGTTGTGCATGACTTGAACATGGATGACCATTTGGCATAATTGGACTTGAAGCTTACATACACCAATGCATAGCTTTCCACACGACTTCAGCAATGTTTGTACTCAATTATGGACCACAAGAAGTGATTACATGGGCCTATTACACGCCCATGCACCCATGCAATTTACATTGCTATTTTTGATACTTCATTTCAAGTGTGTAAATATTAATTGGTTTGACTATAAATAGAGCCCCTTGCCATCAGAATTGAGGACCCTGCGCGCCAGCTTTGAATCCCAACCTTCAAACCCTCTCATTTCAAAGGATAACCTTGATAATTTCCATTGGAAATTGAGTTTGAATCTCACTGTTTTGAAATTCAATTCTCCAAGAGTCTTGTGCCTTTTGATCATTCAATTCACCTCCATCAATTGTCTAGAGCAAGATCAAGAGCAAGCAAGAGCAATATCGAGTGTATACAGACCTGCATTGAAGGTATTCTCCCGAAATTTTCATATCTTCGATTCTCACTCAATTCTCCATAATTCTTCTCGATCTTTGGTTGTCTGAAGTACTACCAATGTAGGAAACAAGATTGAGTTGTTTTGAGGTTAAATCGAAGCAACTCAGATCATGCACCTCAAAATTAAACTCCATGTCCTTCTTTTTAATTTTGGTGCTAGTTCTGAGTGAACAAGTTTGGTGAAGCTCACCGGAGAAGGAGACCGGAGCTTTGGCTCCGGTGATGTGTTGGCGCTCATCTGAACCACATGATCCATTTGAAATGTTATAATCTCGTGCGTTGCTTTTGACTAACATTTTTAGAGCGCGTTGACTTGTGTCCACCATGGAACGCGCGCTTACAGCCACTTGATCTGCCACCTCAATTAATGAGGGAGATCAAGTGGTCCATGTTTTTTCCTATTCTCTGATTTTCATTTTATTTGGTTTATTTTCATTAATTCATATTAATTTCAATATTGATCCAAAAAATATGAGAGTTTCACCAAAAAATTTGAAATAAATTCCTCTTTCATTTTCTGAATTAAAATTATTTTTTGGGTCATTATTAATATTTTTCATGATTTAATTGATTTTTTTGAATATTTTTAATTGTTTAAAAATACTTTTAAGTTTCCAAAAATTATGAAAAAATTTCTCCAAGGTCCTTTGACCTTGTTTGACCTATGATAAATCTCATGGCCATTTATTTGGTGTTTTGATGAGGTTTTAGGAATTTCATAAACCATAATTTAATTTAATGTATATTTTAATTGATTTTATTTGTTTAATTGCAAAATAAATTGTGTTGAACTTTTGATATTGACTTGTGTTGTTGGGCCTTGGTCAAGGTTAATTTGACTTTGTTGAGGTAAAATCATTGGATTTAGGGGATTGATGAAAATTACATTTCATCTCCCAAAATGAATGGATAATTTTAATTTTATATAATTCCTCCTTTGACCAATTTGTGTTGATTTCATTCCCCTCACTCTTCATCTCAATCCCATTCTCTTCTCATTCATGTCATGGACCTATGATATCTCTATATCATAAGGATAGTTGATTGCAAAATCAACATAAGTATGAATGAGACTAGGTCAACCCCTTTTACATATTCTTTTAGGTTTGGTATGTTTTAGGAGTATGGTTCATAATACCATATCTCTAACATGCATTAACACTAAAATTTATATTGCCCGACCTCAAATAGTTGTGACTTCTGCATAAGTCCAATTACGATTGCTTAACATAACGTTAAATTTGTGACACAAAAGGCATATCATTCTAGTAAATGAGATTGTAAGTCTCCACTCTTTCATGGTATTGTGTAGAAACTTGGTCTTTTTTCCTTCTTTTGGAAGATGTCTTGGTTCAAGGATCCATGCTTGTAAATAGTGGGTTGAGTGTTCTCCAAAGAATGACTTAAACAAAACAAAAGCAAAACCAATACTAACTTCTAATTAAATAACAACTAATATTTAATTTCAAGCCATTTACTTTTATACACTTCAATTTTTAAGCCTTTATTCATTTTTCGTTATTCATACCATTTAACTTGTTTACTTTAATGCCATTTTCACTTTGCTCACTTGAACCATATTTTGTGATAATATTGTGCTTGTATATACTTGTTTGTGTTTGTGGTCTTTTGACCTTAATATACATAATAAAAACAAAAACCCTAAAAGATATTTGTGTGGACTGTTGGATTTGATCTGAGACATTTGACTTAGAATTAGGCAACACTCCCTATGCAAAAGGACTTGGCCAATGACAACTTTAGTGAAACCAAATGCTTGTGAAGTAAACTTTCATCTGATGCAAGTATTTTGATCCCATTTGAGTTCTTCTGCAACATGGCCCTATTGAAGTCGTTACTTTGAACTTGTGTCTAATGCCTATCTTTTGAAGTCACCTGATAAATGGGGCATTTTTAAGAAGATCATGGAGTTGCTAAGCTTGGATGTGGCTATCTTTATTTGACGCCTTACTCTTCATCTTGCTATTTGTGTATTGATATTGCTTGAGTATAAAGTCCTAGGGGAATTTGGGTTTCCATATGACATTCTTGTCTATTGTATTGTAGCCCATTGATTAGATCTTTTCAACTCTTAACTTTTAAATTTGTGCTTAGGATTAGTCTCTTCATCTCCTCCCCACTTCTTTAATTTCAAAATCTCTCCCTGTTTTTAAAAATCTTCTTTGCTTGTGTTTTCTAAATTTAGACCATATTGCAAATTAGAAACTTTGGCCTTATGCCATTGCATTTTTAAATCCTTTTCTTAATCATACTTGTAAATGAACCTAACTATACTTGACTTAAAATTTCGAAAGACAAAAGGAAATAACACTCATTTAAACCTTTTTAGGCCTTTTTGTGCCTTAGTTAAACTTAAAATTTTGTTAAAAGTAATGCATCCATTTTGAAATTGATACCACGAACTACGAGGTTTTGATCCCTCATTTTATGGTGGTACGTAGGCACAAGTCTGAAGGTTTTGTCAAACACAAAAATATAATTAATGAATTCTTTTCTCATCCCTCCACTCTATTTATTACAAACATCATTTTATACAAAAACACATATCCACACAAAAAAGGGCTCCCTAGGAGTACCTAGGACACTTTGGGTGCTAACACCTTCCCTCTGTGTAACCAACCCCCTTACCTGTAATCTCTGGTATTTTATTAGTTTTGATTTGAAAACTTCTTATCTTTCGGGTTTTGTTCGTACTTTTCCCTTTTCCCTTGGAAATAATAAAAGTGTGCTGGCGACTTTGATTTTATTGACGTCTAGCTTATCCATAGCTTGATGGTCATGAATTTAACGCTACACATACCACACACAAAAAGAAAATGATCAAATGGTGGACCTAATCTCATTCATACTTGTATTGGTTCATGAACTAATTAGCCTTAGGATATTGAGATGTCATTGGCCAATGAGAGGAGTGGGATAGAAAGGGATTGAAGATGAAGAGGGAGGGGAAATGAGATAAACACAAATTGGTCATGAGAGGAATTTTATCAAATTAAAATCATTCATTCATTTTGAGAGATGAAATATATATTTCATCAATCCCCTAAATCCAATGATTTTAATCCAACAAAAGTCAAATCAACCTTGACCAAGGCCCAAACACAATATTCAAACTTCACAAGTAAATATAAATGGCTCAACACAATTTATTTTCAATTAAACAAATTAAAAATCAATTAAAAATGCATTAAATTAAATTATGTTTGATCAAAAACCTAAAACCTATTCAAAACACCAAATAAATGCCAAGAGATTTATCATAGGTCAAACAAGGTCAAAGGACCTTGGGGGAAAAAATTCACTATTTTTAACAAGTCATAAGTATTTTTAAACAATTAAAAAAATATGCATAAAAACAATTAAATCATGAAAAATATCAATATTGATCCAAAAAACATTTTAATTCAGAAAATGAAAGAGCAAAATATTTGACTTTTTTTTGTGAAATTCCCATATTTTTTCGATCAATAATGAAATTAATATGAATTAATAAAAGTAAAGCAATTAAAATGAAAATTCAAAAATATGTGGATCATTTGATCTCCCTCATTAATTGAGGTGGCATATCAGATGGTCCAAAGCGCGCGTTCTATGTGGTCTTTAGTCAACTGAGCAGCACACGTGGTAATCACAATCAACACCCAAGATTAAAACAATTTAAATGGGTCCTGTGGTTGAGAAGCTTGCCAACACATCGTCGAAGCCAGAGTTCCGGTCTTCTTTTCCAGTGGACCTCACCGGACTAGTCCACCTTCAACCATCACCAAAATGAAAAAGCAAGACATGGATTTAAAGATAGTACATTGGAAACTTTCCTATCATTACTACAATGGAAAAATAGTACACTTGCTATTTTCCCGATCACGAGGCTTGTATCTTCGGTATTGAAGTCGCAGTTGATCTTAGGATTAAAATCCTTGAAGTCTACGAAGATTCATCCTTATTAATCAGCCAATTCAAAAGAGATTGGGACACTAGAGATCACAAGCTTATTCCTTACAAAGAGCATGTTTTGAAACTAGTCCCATACTTCGATGATGTCACATTCCATCACATGCATCGAGAGGAGAATCAGCTAGCTGATGCCTTGGAAACTTTGGCGTCCATGTTAAAGGTCAACTGGATGAATGAAGCACCATCTTTTCACCTCAGCTACATGGACGAGCCTGCTTACTATTTGGCGACCGAAGACGAAGTCGATGGTTATCCTTGGTTCTATGACATCATGAGATTCCTATAATGCCAAGAATATCTAAAGGACGCGTCCATTACTGACAAGAAGTACCTTCGGAAACTATCTTTCAAGTTATTCTTAAGTGGAGGGGTATTATACCAGAGAAATTATGATTCGATTTTGCTAAGATGTGTGAACAAGCAAGAAGCAAACCAAATCATAATGGAAATCCATGAAGGCTCCTTCAGGACGCATGCCAGTGGACATACTATGGTGAAGAAGATCTTAAGGGCCAACAAGTATTGGATGACTATGGAGGTTTATTGCCACCTCCACGTCCAAACATGCTATAAATTCCAGATTTATGCCGACAAGATTCATGTGCCGCCAATGTCGCTCAATGTCTTGACATCACCTTGGCCTTTTGCCATATGGGGCATTGACGTAATTGGACACATAATGCCAACTTCTTTGAATGGACATCGCTTCATCCTTGTAGCCATTAACATTTTCACAAAATGTGTGGAAGTTGTCTCATACACCAATATTACCGGATAAGTGGTGGCTCAGTTCATAAGGAAGAAAATCATATGCTATTATGGGGTTCCCAACAAGATCATTACTGACAATGGATCTAACCTCTATAACAAGATGATCAAAGAGCTATGTCGAAGCTTCAAAATTGACCACCACAACTCATCGCCTTATAGGCCTAAGATGAATGGTGTTGTCGAAGTAGCTAACAAAAATATCAAGAAAATCATCCAGAAGATGGTGGAAACCTACAACGATTGGCCCAAAATGCTCTCGTTCACATTACATGGCTACTGTACATCCGTACATACTTCCATTGGGGAAACACATTTCTCTCTTGCATGGATGCAGTCTTTCTAGTTGAAGTAGAGATTCCTTCCCTAAGGATTTCGACCGATGTCAAGCTTGATGAAGCCGAATGGGTCCATGCCCGATTTGACCAGTTGAACCTCATTGATGAGAAGCGCTTATCCGACATCTGCCACAAACAACTTTATCAAAAGCGTATCAAGAGGGAACATGACAAGAAAGTCTTCCCCCACAACCTTGAGGATGGAGACCTTGTATTAAAGAAGATTTTCCCACACACACCGATGCAAGGGGAAAATGGACGCCGAACTACAAAGGCTCATACATTGTAAGAAAGGTCTTCTCTGGAGGAGCCTTGATCCTTACAACTATGGATGGTGAAGATCTTCCATCCTCGGTTAATGCGGATGCAGTCAAAAAATACTACGCTTGAAAAAAATAAGCTCGATAAGTTGAAAACCCGAAAGGGCGACTTGTGCAAAAATGGGTATCCCGGTAGGATGAAAACTCGAATGGGCGGTCTAGCAAAAATTAGTGATTTAATAATAGCGAGAGACTGCATCCCCCAAAGAATCTTTCTTCAATCCTCGGCAAGTCAATCCAGTTGCCTCCTTAGCATATCAGTCACTCTCCTTCTGAAAGAGAGATCAAAGCACTACCAAAGGCATATAGGCTATAGCAGAATGGGAATTTGGTGGAAACCCGAGAAGTTTCATTTCCATTATGATTTTTAATTTTATTTCGCAATCACTTCTTCTAGGAATTGTACAAAAATTACTCATTTTTGAGACCATTTTTCAAAAAAATCAGTTCCCTTATATATGCTCAATATTTTTACTTTTCCTGCTTTGTCTACGAAATACAATTTTCCCAAAAATAATATTGCATTGGAAATTTTTTGTTGAAAATACAATTTTTAAAATTAAAAGTTTAAGGGAAACGACATCGAATTACATTTCTTTCAGAAATTACTAAAGGTAACCAAGAACGCACTTGGTATCCCCATCCTAAAAATGCCATGCAGTCCCGTGGACTTAGCCAATCATTTCTTCCCCAGCCGAAATCCTCAGCTTTACATGTAGTGCTTGCTTGGACATCAAGTTCCAATTTCTCAAGTACCGGAAATTCAATACTTTCCCCTTCTAAGCCCAAACACCATTGGCACCCTAAGTCCAATTCCCATTGTTGGTCTTCATTAAGCATAGTTATGACTATATCTTATTCATGTCGAACTGACCCCTGAGTCGAATTCCATCCATTGCTTTCGTCCATTAGAACATCCCTACTACTAAATAGTTTATCATTAATTGGTGAATACATCTTATATGCATCAGTCGAATGATAACCTATGAGCATCATGGCCTAACTTCGATCATCTAGCATTTTTCTCAATTGCTCAAGTACATGCCTGAAACATGTGGATCAAAATATTCTAAGTTGAATATCATTTGGCTTTAGTCATGCCCAAGCCTCACAAGGTGTCTTGTCGACTATCTTCTTGGCTGGAAATCTATTTAGAATGTACATTGTTGTCGAAGTTGCTTCACTCTAAAATCTATTTGGCGTTTCTTTAGCTTTCAATATACTCATGATTATGTTCAGTATACTTTTATTTCTTCTCTTATATATACCATTATGCTAAGGTGTATATGGTGCAATGACCTCATGCTTTATACCTTCCCCATTGTAGAATTTTGAAATTTCATAGAGGTGTATTCACCTCTACCATCAGTTCTCTTATTCTTTAACTTGCATTCACTTTGTTTCTTGACATGTAGTTTAAACTTATTGAAGGTTGGGATCAAATGACACCAACATATATTTGGTGATTTCATCTATGAAGGTTAGGATCAAATGACACCAACATGTCAAATTTATTAACATAACACCTCCGATAACTCTTTAGTCTATATTTGTATAACAAAATTTACCATTGGATTGAAAGCTATTGTCATATATATCACGTCTATAGAATTTCACATCAATCAAAAATCATTTGATATGTTAAAGAGAATGGTAAAAATACGGTTTTAATGAAATTTTGTAAGACGTTACTTTTTATGTATCTTGTTGACATGTTAAATGATTTTCAATTGATATTAAATGTTCTACATTATCTATATGATTATAACTTTTCAATCTAACGTGAATTTTATTATACAAATAAATGGTAAAGAACTATCGAAAATATCATATTATTAAGTTATATATATATATATATATATATATATATATATATATATATATATATATATTGAATTTGCATTAAAAATAAAGTTATGAATGGAAGAAAGTGAAACCAAGTTTTGTTCGAGTATCTTCTAGAGTCCTACGTAGTGAAGGAAGTGAAGTGATATTTCGCATAGGATAATGTGTAGTAGAATGTATGTGAGATGAGTATATTTTATTGAGCGTTACTATAATAAGTTTCTATTAGTCACTAGTACTTTGTTCTCTTTATCTACACATATCACTATCATGACTGTAATCTGTTGTCAATAAAGAAATATATGCTTCTACCTTTATTATGTCATGCATGAGTAAAAGAACAATGTATTTGTGCTTTTAGACGTATTAACTCAGTGTATGGTTTTATTAAAAATAAATTTAATTTAAAAGTAATATTTGAATGGAGACTCAACCCACATCAACCGTGACTAGGCATTACTCAAAATAGTGGTAGCTAGCCGTAAGATACCAGTTAGTTAAAAGCGGTTTAGGCAACCACTTAATTTGAAGGTAAAAAGCGATGATAAAATGCGCATTCATTATTTTGGAAAAGTACTTATTGCTCCATTCATATGGAAAATTTGCTTCTTATTTTGTTGTTTTTGGTTTTGAAATAGTATGGAGTGGATCTCGCTGCAGAGTATTGTGGTCGTGGATTATGGATTATGGACCAATTTGTTTTAGCTTTAAAAAAATGGATTTTTTCTTTGTATTTTTGAAAATGGATTTTACAAAAATGTTTTTCAAAATATTATAAGTTTTTCTAAATTTTTTTTTATAAATTAAAAGATTGAATTGTTCATTGTATAACATAAATATACATTATTGAAGATCAAAACATAGTCAAAATCACAAATTTTTTAAAAAATTGTATCTCAAAAATGATTTTTAGAAAAAGCTATTTGAAATAGCTTCAAAATTAAGTGATTTTTTGAAATTTTGATATCCAAAAAAAGTTTCGATAAAATGATAAAATACCTAAAATCACATTTTAAGAATAACAATTCAAACAAAATTTTCATTTGAAGCTTTTATGAAAAATTTCTTTGTAAATTTTTTTTACACTAAAATATATAACACTATAAAAATCATTTTTAAAAAAAGCCAAAACAAACGGGCCCTATATCGAATTTACTGTTTACTCTTTGCTTTTATCACTTTTTTTGTTTTATCATCCTAATTAATTTCATAAGATTCAACTAGTTTTTGTTAAAGCAAAAATTCAATTATATTTTAACGAAATCAAACATATAAAAATTCATTATTCATCTCTATATACGAAAGCACAATAAAACTCCCAAAAGTAAAAATTATCGTAACCCTAACCATATATATATATATATATATATATATATTCTATTTTAAAAGGATAATTAAATATTGATGATGATGAGTTATGTACTTGTGGTGTCGATATTTGATATGGCGGCGCATATTGGACTTATAAGGTTATTAGTCCCATCCTCAAGTCAGTTAGAAGTCAAGGTGATTGTAGTTGAAAAGTGGAGATGAGATATCTTGTATTTTGTATGAGATTGTTGAGTGTGAATATGGAAGTAGAAAAAACAGTCTATAGGGGTTAATAGACGGAAATTAAAATTCAACTGTCGTGTTAAAAATCAGAGTGTTTTCAAAAATAATTTGTGAACGGAAAGTTTGATGCGAGAATGAAAATTGTACTATTTGAGTTTTGATCATGTTAACATGTTTCATAAATATTAAAGATGAATATGATGAAACACTAGATGTGGATTGATTCAATTGTGTAATGCACAAGAAGTGTTAACACAATGATTCAATAGTTGAGTTCTAATGTCAATGGATTTCACATATACTTAATCACTAATCTAGTTTGATAACTTATCTAATTCCAACAAAATATAATGCTTACGTAATAAATCAATATCAATGAAAAATGATAAACTATGATGGAATTGAAAAACTTAAGCATGTAAATACTATAAACTAAAATGGAAGAGTAAGAGAGAGATGACACCGATATTTATAGTTCTTCCGCATTCGTCCTCGCATCGCATATGTGCACTCTTCAATAGTTTTCCATTGGAACCTGCATAATTCCTTGTTATTTGACAGAATATTTATGAGAGTTCATTCAATCACAAATCCACAATATAGTTGAGAAAATAAATCTCCTATTTGAATCTTAACTAGTATACAACACAATCAAACTCTTATACGCAATCTTTACTCAAATTACATTTCTTAAATCTTGTATTATCACAAACTCTACTCGAAACCTTCGTGTATAGTAATCAACCCCTTGATCATACAGATTTCTTGAGTAGTGTATTGTCTATCATTGATAAATTCTTAAAGAACTTAAAATTAAAAATTAAAGCATCCCTAAAGAATTGCTCAAAAAATAATCAGTCAATTTTTATGAAAATATCAATTGTGATTTTCATGCATCTCCAAAGGATTGCATTGCATGAATAATATGCATCCAAGAAGAATTATATGAATAATGTCAAAATATCACAGGAGGATTTCCTAAAGAATTATTTTCTTTATTGCCGCGAAGATTTCTGACATGATTTTAAAGATTTTTTTATCGAGAATCATTGAAGAATTGTGCAAATAATAATTTGTTCTGGATCCCTATCATTTGTGATATATAATTCCTGAAAAATTAAGAATTTTAAAATAAGGATTACTCAAATACTATGAATTTTCTTAAAGAAAATTATTTGTATAGTTCCCGCAGTTAGAACTTATCATCTTTTTCATTATTATACAATGAAGTCTCCCCGAAGAATTGTATAAATATATGATTATGATTATTCGAAGATCTATAATATAGGATCCCTGAAGAATTCCAAAAAGATTCATGAAGGATAGCTCAAATTTTTTTATTTTTTTATTTACTATATCAAAATCATCTATGATATCATTCATGATGAACTATAAAATTAATAAAAAAAAACCACTGAAGAATTGTCCAACAAATAAATTTTTGTGAGAAATAATTCTTGAAAAACTAATAATTTAATTTCAAACATCCATCGAGGATTATAATTTTTATTGGCATTTGTCAGAGTAAATTGTGGTTAAATTTCACTTGAACTAAACAATTAGAATGAGGTCAAATTTGATAAGATCAATTTGATTTGATCTAACTATAAGTTGGAGCAAAGAAAATTAAAAGATAATTCTTTTTTTTGAATGTGGTTCTGAAGTAGCAAAATTAAGAATATAATTTCAAAAAATTTCATATTTGTGATTCCATTTTTATTGTTTATAAAAAATATCAAAGGTCACATATTGATTATATTATATTTTTATAATTGGAAAAACTATTTATATTTTTTTAGGTCTGATTTCATTAGTAATAAAAATAAGGGTGAGGTAACAAGTGACCGGAGAACTGATTAAGGATTCGCAATAAAAAAATACTTTTAAGTTTCCCAAAATTCTGAAATTTTTTCTCCAAGTGACCGGAAAACTGATGAACTATAAAAAATTATTTTTTGGATCATTATTAATATTTTTCATGATTTAATTGATTTTTTGAATATTTTTAATTGTTTAAAAACACTTTTAAGTTTCCTAAAATTCTGAAAAAATTTCTCCAAGGTCCCTTGACCTTGTTTGACCTATGACAAATCTCATGGCCATTTCTTTGGTGTTTTGGTGAGGTTTTAGGAATTTGACAAACCATATTTAATTTAATGCATTATCTTTAGTATTTTTAAATTGAATAAATGCCAAATAATTGTGTTGAGCTATTTTGATGGTTTGTATAAGTTTGACTTGTGTTGTTGGACCTTGGTCAAGGTTGAATTGACTTTGCTAGGTTAAGATCTTTGGATTTAGGGGATTGATTGGATGTACATTCCATCTCCCAAAATGAATGAATGTTCTTAATTTGGTAAAAGTCCTCCTTTGACCAATTTGAGTTTTGATCCATTCTCCTCCCTCTTCATATAATCCCCATTCTTTATGCATCCATTTCATTTGGTGTATGATATCTCTAAATCCTAAGGCTAGTTGATTGCAAAATCAACATAAGTATGGATGAGATTAAGCCATCTCTTTTGCATATTCTTTTTGTGTGTGGTATGTTTCATGAGCATAGTCCATTATACTATGTCTCTAACATGCATTAACACCAAAATTCTATTGCCCGACCATAAATAGTTGTGACTTCTACATAAGTCCAATTACGATTGCTAAACATAGTGCTAAATTTTTAAAACAAAAGGCATAGCATTCTAGTTAGTGAGATTGTAAGTCTCCCCTCTTTTATGGTATTGTGTGGAAACTTGGTCTTTTTTCCTTCCTTTGGAAGATGTCTTGGTTCAAGGATACATGCTTGTGATAAGTGGGGTGAGTCTTCTCCAAAGAATGACTTAAAAATAAAAAGCAAATGCAAAAGAAATACTAACTCCTAACTTATTAACAACTAACATTTAGTTTCAAGTCATTTACCTTAATGCAATTTAATTTCAAGTCTTTATTCATTTGCCATTATTCATACCATTCTAATTGTTTATGTTAATGTCATTTTCATTTTGTCCACTTGGATCATATTGTGTGATATATCTTGTTTGTGTATATTTTGTTTGCTTCTGTGGTCTTTGACCATTAATGTAGATAATAAGAACAAAAACCCTAAAAAACATCTTGTGTGGACTGTTGGTCTGACCTAAGACTTTTAGACTTAGAATTTATGCAACATTCCCTATGCAAAAGGACTTGGCCAATGCCAACTTTCATGAAACCAAGTGCTTGCAATTTGAAACTTCATTTGATACATCATTGAATATCCCTTTGAGTTCATCTACAACATGATCATTATGAAGTTGTTATTTTAAACTTTTGACTTGTGGAATTCATCTGTTACATGGGAAAATTTGAAGAAGATCATGGAGTGGCTAAGCTTGGATGTGGCTATATTTATTTGATGCCTTGCTTTTCAAGATTGATATTGTGCATTGTTTGTTGCTTGAGTCTGATGTCCAAGGGAATTTGGGTTTCTATATGAAATTCTTGTCTATTGGATTGCTACCCATTGGTCAGATCTTTTCCCCTCTTAACTTTTAATTTTGTGCTTTGGATTAGTCTCTTCATCTCCTCCCCACTTCTTCAATTTCAAAATCTCTCCCTCCTTTTTAAAATTCTTCTTTGCTTGTACTAGTTTTTTCTAAACTTTGACCACTTTGCAAACTAGAAACTTTGGCCTTATGCCATTGCATTTTCAAACTTCTTTTATTAATTAAACTTGTAAATAAACTTAATAATACTTGACTTAAACTTTCAAAAAGCCAAAAGTAACTAACTCATTCAAATTATTTTTAGGCCTTTGTGCCTTTCAAACTTAATTTTTGTTAAAAAGAAATGCATCCACATTGAAATTTATACCATGAACTACGAGGTTTTGATATGTTGATACGTAGGCACAAGTCAGAAAGTCTTATCAAACAAAAAAATATAATTAATGAATTCTTTTCTCATCCCCCACACTATTTGTTTGTAAACATCATTTTGTACAAAATACATATGCACACAAAAAGGGCTCCCTAGAAGTACCTAGGACACTTTGGGTGCTAACACCTTCCCTCTGTGTAACCAACCCCCTTACCTGTAATCTCTGGAATTTTATTAGTTTTGATTTGAAAACTTCTTACTTTTGGATTTTCCTCGTACTTTTCCCTTTTCCCTTGGAAACAATAAAAGCGCGGTGGTGACTCTGGTTTTATTGATGTCTTGCTTATCCATAGCTTGATGATCATGAATTTACCGCTATAGAAATTAAGTGGCGACTCTGCTGGGGAGTAGTCTCTAGTGGGTTTAGCCTTCTTTTTTGTGTGTATATAATTGTATATATTGATGTATGTATATTTGTTTGTATGATATAATAAGCATGTTGTGCTTGGTGATCTCTGAGTGGTGAGATAAGTTCTAAACCGAACATGAGTGCAATTAAGATAGGAGGATGGTATAGTCATATTCGACTTGTGTGGAGTAGTCCTTAACAAGTTGGCTTGAGATCCATCTGCTCAGTGGAGACCTGTTTGGAGTTGGAAATGGCACACAAGTATTTATGGTTAGGCATTACTATCTCTAATTTGGGTCTGAGAAGTTGAGGACCGTAGAACATTTAACCCCTCTTGGCCTATTTAGGACGTAGTGCGGAGACTGTTCAAGTGTAAACTTGATAACATTTGTTACACGATACTACACTCAGACGAGTTTCTCTTGAGAATATTATGGGTCGATGAGTCAGTCATCTTAACGTGTAATATCCGATAGATGGAATTAAGACTCTGGGAACTTTTTAGAACATGATCTACAGGTTTTTATCCTTAGTTCACTCCTTTGGGATGATTCTTACCCAGACTCCATGCTCGTGACTTACAACAAACCCTTGATTCTTGGTTGATCTAATCAAGACTTGTAAATATCAATGGAACTTAGGTGTTAATAATGTGTAAACCATAATCCACCAAAATGGATGATTGATCTTGACAATGACTTGATTCATCCCTTGACCTTTGTTTGCTTTCCTTGTGTGTGATCCCTTATTTGTGATTGTTGCATTCATGCATTCATGCGCATCATAACATTCATCACACGAAAATTTCAAGGAACTGAGGTATTATTTGCAAATATTTTTAGACCATGGATTATGGACGAAAGAACACTAAGAAGTACAGTTTCAGATGTCCTAACTTAAAAGAGTTAAGAAAGCTAGCATCTTTTGTATTAGATCCCTTGGACTTCAAACAACGTCATGGGAAGCTTCTGTCTATCTTGTCTGCTGATGTGGCTGAAGGACTTTTGAGTGTGCTAGTGCAGCTATATGATCCTCTCTACCGTTGCTTCACTTTCCCGGATTATCAGCTTGTGCCTACATTGGAGGAGTATTCTCATCTCTTGGGGATACCCATTTGTAGTAGAGTGCCATTTAGTGGATTGGAGGAGATTCCCAGATCTCATCTTATTGTCGAAGCTCTTTACTTGAAGAAGTATGAGATAGAGGTTCATTGGGCGAAGAAAGGAGGAGTTTTTGGGTTTCCATCTGATTTCCTCATCAAGGAAGCTACTGCCTTTGCTCAAGCCAATAGTGTGGACGCTTTTGAAGCTATCTTTGTGTTGCTTATTTATGGATTAACTTTGTTCCCTAACATTGACGATTTGGTTGATGTTAACGCTATTAGACTTTTCTTGATTGGGAATCCTGTGCCTACTCTATTGGGTGATATGTATTTCTCTTTTCATCTAAGGAATTCTAGAGGTGGTGAAACTATTGTCTATTGCATTCCTCTTCTATACAAGTGGTTTATTTCACACTTGCCTCAGACACCCGCTTTTATGGAGAACAAACAATGTCTACGATTGTCTCAGAGACATATGTCTCTCACTAATGATGATATAGTTTGGTATGATCCTTCATTGAGCAGTTTGGATATTATTGATTGTTGTGGTGAATTCTCTAATGTGCCTCTCATTGATACACAAGGAGGAATCAACTACAACCCTGCTTTGGCTCGTCGTCAGCTTGGGTTCCCCTTGAGAGACAAACCTAATAGCATTTTGTTAGAAGGTCTTTTCTATCAAGAGGGTAAAGATCCCCAACATTTGAAGCAGAAGATTGTGAATGCTTGGCATAATGTGCATAGGAAAGGAAGATCCAAGCTTGGTCCGCGCAATTGTGTAGTTTTGGAAGCTTACACTCTTTGGGTGAAGAAGAGAGCTTTGGAGTTGAAGATGCCTTATCCTTGTGAAGGATCTATGTCTATGGTTGTGGTTGAGCCATTAACTCTCCCTAACCAAGATGTATCGGAGTTGGAAGACGCGTTGGCCAAGATGAAGCAAGAGAAGGATATGTGGGAAGAAAGTTTTCGTGCTTTGAGCAAGAAGCATGAGGAGTTGCAGTTGGAGTCTAAGGACAAGGATGTACTTATTGAGCTACTTGAACACCGAGTGACAAAGAGACAGAGAGAGTCGGAGGTTTCATCTTCCTCTAGCATGCCTCAGCCTTCCATTGCTTGGAAGAGGATTGTTGATCAGCTTGTCCTCGAGAAGACTCAGATGAAGACTTCTTATGAGACCGAGATTTGACGCATTCGAAGGAAGTACGCGCCTACAGCCAGATCTTCTGACATTGTTGTTAGGGATCCTTAGGATGACTAGTCTCCTTTTCTCTTGTATTTTTCATTTGGTTTCTGAAATTGTACTCAGTGTAATCCTTCCAATTATATAAATAAAAAGAGATTTTTTATGGTCGTATCAAATTGTTACAATTATTGTTAAACATATATATATATATATATATATATATATATATATATATATATATATATATATATATATATATATATATATATATATATATATATATATATATATATATATATATATATATATATATATATATATATATATATATATATATATATATATATATATATATATATATATATATATATATATATATATATATATATATATATATATATATATATATATATATATATTTGCAAATAATATAGTAAGTTCCTTGAAAATAAAAACAAACAAACAAGCATTGTATTTCATGCATCATTTGCATAAGCAGGTTTCTCTTTCGCCAGATGTCTCATTGGTGTTTCTTCTATGCTTCAGCCAAGCTGACTCATCGATACAACACTCGTGCCAATCATCTAAAAATCATGGAACATCTGGAGTAAGAGAACAAATATTTGAAGGATGAGATCGCTCGACTGACTGCCATGATGGAGTCAGTGTTAGCTGCACAGAGCCAATTGTCTCCAACCCCCGCAACTCCTCCTCCTTAAAGGACTATTATTTCTGAGGTGGCTACCTCTACCATGCTTACTAATACCGCTCATTTCGCGTCTGCCATGCCTGTCGGACTCCCGTGGGGAATGCCGCTGAACTTCATGCCTGAAGGCTTTACGCCCACTTTTACTTCCTTGCAGGCATCTAGCCCGGTCATGTCTATGCCACCTCCCGTTATGCACACCTTACCTCGTGTGGAGGACACCATTTATCATTTCGAGCCATCTGAGGGCCTAGATGTTTATAAGAAAATGGACGAAATGAAGGATCAATTTCTTGAGCTGCGCAAGGAATTGAAGACGTTGAGGGGTAAGGACTTGTTTGGGAAGAGCGCAGCTGAATTATGTTTGGTGTGGAATGTGAAGATTCTGGTGAAGTTCAAAGTGCCTGACATTGAAAAATACAGAGGGAACACATGTCCGCTCAGTCATTTGGTGATGTATGCCTGCAAAATGTCTACCCAAACTGACAATGATCAACTGTTAATCCACTATTTCCAAGATAGTCTGACCGGTGCTGCGCTTAGATGGTATATGGGGTTGGACAGTGCAAGCATCTGCACTTTCAACGATTTGGGAGAACCTTTTGTCAAGCAGTATAAGTATAATGTGGATATGGCACCTGATAGAGACCAATTGAGGTCTATGTCTCAAAAGGATAAGGAGACATTCAAAGAATACACGCAGAGATGGAGAGAGTTAACTGCTCAGATCACCCCTCCTTTAGAGGCGAAATAAATGACAAATATCTTTTTAAAGACCCTGAGTTAATTTTACTATGAACTTATGATCTCCAGTGCCCCTAGTGACTTTATCGAAATGGTAAATATGGGGATGAGGCTTGAAGAAGGTGTCCAAGAAGGACGATTGTCAAAGGAGGAGGCATCATCAAGTAAGAGATATGGCAGCAGTTTCGGGAAGAAGAAAGACAGCGAAGCTAATGCAATTTCTAGTGGGAGGCAAAGGAGGCCTCAGATCAGAAGGAATCAACCACCCCGTTAACACCATCATCAGGTATCCTCAGTAATTCTTGTATTTTCCACAAGTCAATCAGTACTGATTCAACAACAACAACGTCAATAGCAACAACCACAGTAACAAACAAACACTTACAACAACAAAAACAATACCAATAATCATCATCAACAAAAATTCGAGAGGGAGAAGGTCTCTTTTGACCCGATTCCTATGACATATGCAAAACTTTATCCATCTTTGGTTCTCAAGAACATTCTCCAACCAAGAAACCCTGCCACAAATTCCAGAACACTTCCATGGTGGTACAAGCCTGAACTCCGTAGTGCTTTTCACCAAGGAGCACCCGGACATGACATTGAGAACTGCTATCCGCTCAAGTACGAAGTTCAGAAGCTCATAAAGAGTGGAATGGTATCCTTTGACGACCGTGCTCTGAACGTGAAAGCAAATCCATTACCCGCTCATGGAAATTCTTATGTTAACATGGTGGATGGTTGTCCTGGGGAGTACAAGATATATGATGTTCGTTTTATTCGGAGGTCCTTAGTGGCGATGCATAAGGACATTTGTATGGTGAGTGATTGTGAGCATGACCATGATGGTTGTGCTATCTGCAGTTTCAACCCAAGGGGTTGTATGATAGTGAAAAGGGACATCCAACGGTTGATGGATAGAGGCATGATTCAAATCTTCCAATCCCGTCACTTAGGTGACGATGTGAATGTCATAGTGCCCGTTTTCAAGAATCCAGAAAGAGTAGTCATTTAGTACGACAACAGTAATAGTAACAGTATCAGTCAAAGATCGGTATCGCCGTTGGTCATACGATTAACGGGTCCAATCCCGTATTCATCCGCTAAGGTTGTTCTGTATCAGTATAATACAACAGTGTTAGAGAATGGTTAAGAGGTTCCATTGCCTACAACCAGCTCTATAGCAAGTATTTTTGATGTTACTAAGGTGACCCCTAGCGGTCGAGTGTTTGGGCCAGTGTTCCAAAAAGATAAGGAAGAATCAACTGTCAGTAATAAGGTATAAGTGCCTACTGTAGACCCAATTAGTACTTCAAAGTGTCAGTCTGGTGAATCTAGCAATTTGAAGGCTAATGATGATGATGAGGGACTTCGTTTGATCAAGAAAAGTGAGTTTAATATGGTGGAGCAGCTGCTCCAAACCCCCTCAAAATTTTTAGTACTGTCTCTACTCGTGAATTTATAAGCGCACAGGGAAGCACTACAAAGAGTTCGAGAGCAAGCATTTGTGGAACATGATGTTACGGTGGATCAGTTCGATCATATTGTAGCTAACATCACTTCCTACAACAATCTTAGCTTCTGTGATGAAGATCTCCCGGAGGAGGGTAGGAATCACAACTTGGCTTTGCATATCTCTATGAATTGCAAAGACGATGCTTTGTCTAATGTGCTTGTTGACATCGGATCATCGTCGGATGTGCTGCCAATGTCAACTCTATCTAAGTTGTCATATCAAGGAGCTCCCATAGGTATAACGGTGTAGTCGTCAAAGCTTTTGATGGTTCATGCAAAACAGTGATAGGTGAATGGGACCTTCCAGTTAAGATAGGTCCGAGTGATTTTTAGATTACTTTCCAAGTAATGGATATCCACCTGTAAGACCCTAATTTTGTCCCTAATATCCCTCATGGCATCATAACATTGCATCTGCATTGCCTCAAGGATCATTAGCATCTTGGTTCCCTTTGCCTTTGGGTGGGACTTCTTGTGAGTGGTTTGAGATCACCAAGCATGCTTGAATTGTATATTATTGCTTTTCTTATTTTGTTTACTAACCAAAAGCACAAAAATATGTCACTAACATCTTTTGTTTATAGCTTAAGCAATCACAAGGTCCAAAGCTTCAAGGAGATCATCTGTGCAATGACATGGTCAAGAGGAAATGATAGAAAGCATGGTAATGGTTCCCAAAGTTCTCATCCATCAATTATGCCTCCCTAGCATCTCAATTCATCATTTTGATCAAAGCAAGTCAAAGGGTTTGAGGTTTGTGCCCCAAGGAAACCCTAATTCATCTGTGCACCACAATGCCTTGCTCTTGAAGCAACCTCAGCCCATGGTCAAATACATTCAAGGGAATTTCTTTAATTCATCATTTCATGCATATTTGAATTTATTTGAGTGTCCTCAATCATCAATTCATGAAGATATGAGTCATGGACTTGAGAAGTTGATCAGTCAATTCATCTGACTACTTTGAAATACACTGAGACCTAACTTTTTATGTGTTGGTCAAATGGAGATGGTTCCAAAAGAAAAAATGTTCTTAAGGACAATATGAACAACTTTCATGTTCATCAAAAATTGATTTGAAGTTGATTACATCTATGTTGCACGTCCATTTCATTCATTTGTGATCTCAGCTTGCCAAACAAGTGGAATTGGGCCCTCCATGCGCCTGTACAGGCCCATGCATGGAGGCCCTCTCCATTCATGCAAATTTGAAATCACACTTTCAGCATGGCTTTGGCTATAAATACATGGCATGTAGGCTCTCATTTCACAACCTGATTCAACCTGAAATGCTGCAGAATTCTCTCCATAACCTTCACTAAAGGAATTTTCACTTTTCTCTAAAAAAATTCAGATCTGAATTTCAACTTCCTTGGTTGATTTTCAGACCTATAATTCATCAGCCTTGCTTCCTCTTCATCACTAGATCTCATTGCAAGCATTTGTTGTGAAGAATCGTGCTCTCAAGACCTGCATTTCAAAGGTGGATAACAAAACTGTTTATCTTCGAAACTCTTTGATCTTTGCTTATTTCTTGTGTTCCTTGGTCTGGCTGAAGTCCTCTCAATAGAGGCATTTGATTTGTGCTTTCAATTTTGCAAAAACATGAAGTTCATGATGAACACCATCATACTTCCAGCTCTAATTTCTCCATTTATAGGGATCTAGAGTGGAAGTGCATGGTATAGGAGTGATGTACATCACTTCCTCTTTCGATTGGTATATAGATCGCTCCATTTGGTTGAGATTGCCATGTCTGCAATTCTCACCGGAACTGGAGGTCTCACCGGAGAAGACGGTGGCTCCGGTGGCCGTCCCAACACCAGATCCAATCATAGCCGTGCATTTCCATTTCCAGATTCGATCTGATCCGTTCAATGTTATGACCTAATTAATGGCTCGATGTGGTTGCATTGACTGTGGTCTACACTAGGCGCGCGCTTGTGGATCCTTGGATCTGCCAGCTCAATTAATGAGCTCTGATCCAAGGGCTCATGTTTTTTTTCCTTTTTTTTAATTCTGATTTTATTTCTATTTCATTTTTAATTAGATTTCATTTTTCTAAAATCAATATCTCTCTCATTTTTAATCCAAAAATTATGGGACCAATTGCATTAGTCTCCAAATAATTTCTAGTTTCTACTTCCGATTATTAATATTTTTTATTTTGTCATTTGATATTTTTTGTGAATTTTGTCTTTTCTGGTTATTTTTAATTCATTTTAAATAGTTTTTGATATTCAAAAAATACAAAAATATTTTCTCAACCTATTTGAATGATGATGGATCTATGAAAAATATTCTCATCAATTTTTAAATTGATTTGAGATTTATTTGAGATTTTAGTTCAATTAGGATATTTTTATTCATTTTTAATTGATTTAAAAAATAGTTTCTGACCTTTAAAAATGCTGAAATTTTTTGTCAAACTTTGTTTGACCATGTTGAACTTGGGATAAATTACTTGGACCTTTCAAGGTTGATTTGAAGTGATTTTGAAGTTTGACCTTTCTTTTATTTTTAATTCAAGTTTATTTTAATATTAAAAAATGCCAAAAATATTTTGTTCATTTCTTGACTTCCAATCATCATCTCACTTCTGTTTTTGATTATTTGACCTTGACTTTCAATGTCATTTGGTCAATACATATGATTGGTACATTTTATTTCACTTTAATGCATTTGTATTTTTGCCTTTCTTATTTTCCATTCTTCATCTCCTTCTTCTTCTTCTTCTTCTTCTTTCTTCCTTCTTGATCAATGAGTTGAAGTTGATAAGTTAGCATTGATTAGGGAGACTTAATCTTCCTTGATTCAAATCTAATTCATCTTTATCAATTAATCAAGTGAATGGCTTTGCATTAAGGATAGGTTGTTTTCTAAATCATGCAAAAGGCTTAAACCAATACAAGATCAATTCTCTTTTTTCCTTTTGGCATGGCAAGTTGTTGGAACTTAGTCCACTAATCAAGACTTCTAACTTGTGTTGTTGCCTACATTATTATTGACCGACCTTAGATAGTTGTGACTTCTACATAAGTCCAATTACGATTGCTTAACATAGCGCTAAATTTTCCTTATGGCACACTAACTACTAACACTAATTATTAACAATTAACATTTACTTTTTGCTCTTTACATTTATGCAATTTACTATTCTTGTACATATTATCCATTTGCTTTTCTCTTTGCTCACTTGAGCACATGTTTATGTTAATGCCATTTGCCTTTTGCTCACTTGAGCACATAATTGTGTATATATTATTATGCTTGTGTTTTGTTTTGATTGTTGTGAACCAAATGCAAAGAATGAACCTAGTCTCTAGGACCTTCCCTATGCAAAGAAATGGAGAAATGGACTTAGGTTCTAGGACCTTCCTTATGCAAAATTGGAGTAAAAGGATCTTAATGATGAAGATGGATTAGGAGGACCAAATCTCTAAACTCACTCTTGTCCATTTTTAATTTACTTCATGGAACTTTTTGATGTGTGTGCTTTTGTGCTAGGGATTTTATGAGCTCAATTGGAGGACCATTGCCATGTTCACCCAAGAGGAAAGATACAAGATACATTGAGGATCTCTTATGGGACTGGTTTGATTGCTTATGCTTTGAGTGATTGTTTATTCCAAAGGATGGGAGCTACTTGGATCATCAATATGATCTCAAGAGAGGAACTCCTTGTGTGGTTTTGTCCTCTTTTCCCTCACCTTTTTGTTTTACTTAGGACTTTAGCCCTTATTCTTCTTCTCTCCACTTTAACCCAAGCCAAAACTCTTTATGCAAACATTTAACCTTTGTTTTCAACTATTAGAAACCTAAGCCTTATGCTTTTGATTTTCAATCTTTTTTTTCATAACACTTATTTTGAATTGATTCTTTAATTCAACTTTGACCACTTTTGTATATACTCCTAATTGGTAAATATAACCCACTCAAATGTCTTTTGTGGTTCCAATGGCCACTTTCTTAATCAAAATCTTTCATAACCTTTAGCAATTAGGTTTGAGTTATCTTTGTGGTAGATGTAATACTCACCTATATCCTTAGTGATGGACAATGAGTCTTCCATGCTTATTATAGGTTAACCCCTCACTAGCATGTTGAAGCTATCCTCACATGGTGGATTTGTGGTTTGGTTGAGTTTTCTCCCTTTGATAACAAAAGACCTTAAGGCTTTTGGACCAATCAGTTCACCAACTTGTTTTGAGATTTTTACCCCGAACTACGAGGTTTTGATCCTATCTTTTTTAAGATGGTACGTAGGCAATGGGTTTATCCATCCAAACACAAATGTAAATAGACTTCTATATTCTCTTCTCATCTCTTCAATCATGTTTGCACAAACAAATTTTTCACAAAACAACAACCTCACAACAAGTATGAAAAGGGCTCCCTAGGAGTACCTAGGATGTTTTGGGTGCCTAACACCTTCCCATTGCATAACCAACCCCCTTACCCAGATCTCTGTTTCTTTTACTAGTTTTTGTTAAAACTATTAGGTTTTTGTTCGCTTTCTAACCATTCCTTGGATAAATAGAAGTGCGGTGGCGACTCGACTTGTATGATTTACCTTGGATATAGTCAATATCTCTAATGGTAACGAATACCCCACTACAGAAAAGTGGCGACTCTGCTGGGGATAGTTTGCCTAGTGGGTTTTGCCAACTTTTCATGCTTGTTGCATTGTATTTGTCTTGTGACATATTTTTGTGCAATTTGGGCTTATTGTATTGTATGTAATGATTGAATTGCTTGATATTAATTCCTTGTATGCTTGGTGATCTTTGTGAGATGAGTTCTATACTCGGACTCGAGTGCACTTAGGATAAGAGAATGGCGTAGTCTTGTTGACTTGTGTGGAGTTATTCCTTAGCAAGTTGACTTGCAAGTCCATTCACTTGGTGAAGGTCATGTTGGGATCAATAATGTCACACAAGTAAGTTGTGGTTAGACATTACTCTTTCCAATATGGACCTTAGAAGCCAAGGACCTTAGTCTACCAAGCCCATCTTGGGCTATTCTTAGGATGTAGTGCGAAAATCGTTCAAATGTAAGATTTGATACGATTGTTACGCGATACTACGCTCATAAGAGTCTCACTTGAGAATATTTTTGGAATACGAGTAGTCGTTACTCCGATAATATCCGAAAGATGGGATGATGACTATGGGAACCTCTTGTAGAACATGTTTGGAAGGTTTAAACCCTAGTACACTCCCTTTGGGTGGTCCTTAACCAAAACTCCATGCTCGTGACTCGCAACAAACCCTTGATTCATGGTTGATTCGTTCATATATCCTTAATATCAATGGAACTTGGGTGTCGATAAGGTGTAAACCATAATCTACCAAAATGGATGATTGATATTAAGGATGATATGATCCATCCCATGACCTTTGTTTGGTGTGCTTTGCTTGATCCTTGAGTGTGATTGTTGCATCCATGCATTCATGCACTCATTTGCATTCATATCATCAAAATAATAAGAGAGTTTTCAAGGAACTTAAGGGGTTTTAGTTGCAAAACTTTCAGACATGGAAAGACAAAGAAGGAATACAAAGAAGTACAGTTTCAGACAACCAGATTTGAAGGAGTTAAGGAATCTGACATCCTATGTATTAGATCCTTTGGGTTTCAAGGCTAGTTTTGGGAAGCTTCTTCCTCTTCTGACTACTCAGGTGGGTGAAGGGTTGATGATTGTATTGGTGCAGTTTTATGATCCTTTATACCGTTGCTTCACGTTTCCGGATTTCCAACTTTTACCTACACTTGAGGAGTATGCCTACCTTGTGGGTATACCTATTCTAGACCAGTTGCCGTTCAGTGGCTTAGAGAGTATTCCTACTTCTCAAGAGATAGCTGACATGTTACACATAGATGAATCTCTGGTTGGTGCTCATATGACTACCAAAGGTGGAATTCAAGGTCTCCCTTCTGAGTTCCTCATTTTTCAAGCTACTGTATATGGGAAGGCCATGAGTGAGGATGCCTTTGAAGCCATATTTGTACTTCTCATCTATGGATTGGTATTGTTCCCCAACATCGACAAGTTTGTGGATGTGAACGCTATTAGGATTTTATCTACTCTTAATCCCGTTCTGACTCTGTTGGGTGATACTTATTTCTCTTTGCATATGAGGAATGCAAAGGGTGGTGGCGCCATTGTGTGCTGTTTACCTCTGTTGTATAAGCGGTTTATTTCTCACTTACCATAGACGGTCGCCTTCAAGGAGAACAAGGGATGTCTACGGTGGTCCACGAGACTTATGTCTCTCACTAATGATGATATCTCTTGGTACAACCGTGTGTATGATGGTGTGCAGATTATTGACTCTTGTGGTGAATTCTCCAATGTACCTCTTCTTGGTACATGTGGTGGGATTAACTACAACCCTATTTTGGCACGTCGTCAACTTGGGTTCCCCCTAAAGGATAAACCCAATAGCATTCTGTTAGAGGGTGTGTTCTTTCAGAACGGTAAAGATCCCCAAGGATTGAAGGGCAGAATGGTCCGCGCTTGGCGCAAGATTCATAGGAAAGGAAGGAATGAGTTGTGTCCTAAGAATTGTGTTGCTATGGAGCCTTACACTGTTTGGGTTAGGAAGAGAGCGTCTGACTATCTCATGCCTTACGAGTATCCGAGACCTACACCTTTGGTTATGGCTGGGCCTTCAACCTTCCCTAACCAAGGAGTAGAGGAGTTGAGAGACGAAGACCGATCACGTGCATGGATCCGTGAAAGGGAAGAGTTGTTTCAGCAGATCAATGAGAAGGATGCTTTGATTGAGTTCCTCGAACATCAGGTTATTGATGATCCTGATGATGCATGGACTTCTCTACTTCCTCAGTCTTCCAAGTTTTGGAAGAGGAAGTATGATCGACTCGCCAAGGAGAAGGCAGATATGGAGCCCGCCTACGAGAGGGAGGTGAAGAGACTTCGTGCATCCTATCTTCCTGTGTCCCGAGCATTAGATGATTATTTCTTGGGATCCATATGATGATTATTTTCCTTTTCTCTTGTATATGATTGACAATGATTATTTTCCTTTCCCGATATTATTTGATGAGATATTTCCATATGTGATAAATGTTTAATATTTCCAAAAATTTGCAAATAGAACCCTAGAGTTCCTTTGAAATAAAATAAATCATATGCACGAGCATTGCATGCATCATGTGCATAAGCAGGTTTTGTTCCCGGCTTCTTGTCCTGTGGTCTAACTTTGTGTTCTTCATTTATTTCAAAGACAAGCTGACTCACCGGTACTACACCAGAGCCAACATTTCAAGACTAATCGATCATCTGGAACAAGAGAACCGCGAGCTGAAAGAGGAAGTGGCCAGATTAAGTGCCTTGATGGAATCATTCTTGGCTGCCCAGAGCCAGTCTTCTCTGACACCTTCAACCCCTCCCCAGAGGACAGTCATCTCTGAGATTGTCTCCTCGACTGTGCCTGCAGCCAGTGCACATTTTTCTCCAGCGGCCATGACAGACGGGTTCCCGTGGGGGATGCCTCCTAATTTCATGCCTGAGGGTCCTGCTCCTACCTTTGCTTCTATGCTGGCATCTAGCCCGATCCTTGTTGTCCCTCCTCCTGTCGTGCATACCATGCCTAGGGTAGACGACACCATCTATCATTCTGAGCCATCTGAGGGCCCAGATGTCTATGAGAAGATGGACGCTATGAACGATCAATTTCTTGAGCTTCGCAAGGAATTGAAAACTCTTAGAGGAAAGGATCTTTTCGGCAAGTCTGCTGCCGAACTCTGCTTGGTCCCCAATGTGAAGATCCCGGTGAAATTCTAGGTCCCTGACTTTGAAAAATACAAAGGAAATACTGGTCCTCTCAGCCACCTGGTCATGTATTCCAGGAAGATGTCGACTCAGACCGACAATGATCAGTTGCTCATCCACAACTTCCAGGACAGTCTGTCCGGTGCTGCTCTGCGTTGGTATATGGGTTTAGACAGTGTGAACATCCGATCCTTCAACGATCTTGGCGAAGCCTTCGTCAAGTAGTACAAGTACAATGTGGATATGGCTCCCGATAGGGATCAATTGAGGGTCATGTCCCAGAAGAACAAGGAATCATTCAAAGAGTATGCCCAGAGGTGGCGAGAGTTAGCAGCACAGATCGTGCCTCCGCTAGAAGAGAAAGATATGACTAAGATCTTTTTGAAGACCTTGAGTTCTTTTTATTATGAGCGGATGATTGCTAGCGCTCCTTCTGACTTCATCGAGATGGTGAATATGGGGATGCGTCTAGAAGAAGGGGTTAGGGAAGGACGTCTAACCAGAGAAGAAGGCTCTTCTGCCAAACGTTATGGGGCGTTTGCGAAGAAGAAAGATGGAGAGGCACATGCTGTGACCTCCCATGTGAAAGCAAGAAGACCCTCTGTGAGGTTGAAGACCGTGCGTTCTGCCGGTAACCAGCACCAGGTGGCTCACATAGCACCTGTATTCAGAGATAATCAACATTATCAGCAACATAACTACAATCAGCAACCACATCCGCAATATCAACATCAGCAACACCGACCGCAGCAGCAGGCCTACCAGCCTCGAAACAGTAATCAAACCAGCACGAGTTACGAGAGGAAAATGGTCACCTTTGATCCTATTCCAATGACGTATGCAGAATTATATCCCTCTTTGACAGAGAGGAAGTTGATTACTCTGAGAGACCCACCGGCTATACCTGCTAACCCTCAGTGGTGGTATAAGCCTGAGTTACACTGTGTCTACCATTCTGGTGCTCCCGGCCACGACGTGGAGAATTGTTACCATTTGAAGACCAAGGTTCAAGACCTTGTGAGGTGTGGCATTCTGTGTTTCAAGGAAGTAGGTGCTAATGTAAAGAAAAACCCATTGCCCGAGCATGGGAAATCTGTCAACATGGTCCAGGGCTGCCCTGGAAAGTACAAAGTCAAGTATGTCAGTCATATTCGACAATCGCTGGTCGAGATGCATCATTTGCTATGTGAGTATAGTCACTACGAGCATGACCACGATAGATGCCGAGTTTGCTCTGTCAACTAGAGAGGTTGTCGCCAGGTGGGCAAAGATGTTCAAGAAATGTTGGATGAAGGAGTTATTGAGATCCTTCAGAACAGAAATGTTGATGAAGACGAGCCTGAAGTCAATGTGATCTCTCTAGTGTTCCGGATACCCGAGCCTATTATTATCAAGTATGATGGTAGCAAGCAGAAGGTTTCTCCTGCCTTGACCATCAAGCCGGTCGGATCAGTATCGTACTCTTCCAAAAAAGCAATTCCCTATCGCTACAACGTTGTTGCTGTAGAAGATGGGAAAAGGTGTCCTTGCCTTCTTCCTCTGTTGTTAACATTGCAGGTGTTAGTGGGTTGACCCGCAGCGGTCGTGTGTTTTCAGCACCTCCCAAGCCCCAGGCTAGTGCTGATTTTGTTGAGCGCCCGATTGAGGATGCCGTGAGCACTCCGAATCCGGCACCTGTTGTTAAGCCCTCCTTTACATTGATAACTCCTGCTTCTGTTAGCCCAAGCGGCAATGTGAAAGAAGACTATGATGAGATGCTGAGGCTCATCAAGAAAAGCGAGTACAATGTTGTAGACCAGCTTCTACAAACGCCATCCAAAATATCGGTATTATCATTGCTTTTGAACTCAGAACCACACCGTGAAGCTCTGCAGAAAGTTTTGGATGTGGAATATGTAGATCATGATGTCACGATAGAACAATTCGATAGCATTGTTGCAAACATTACTGCTTGCAACAATTTAAGTTTTTGTGACTCTGATCTCCCCGAGGAGGGAAGAGACCACAACTTGGCATTACACATATCCATGAATTGCAAAGACGACGCCATGTCCAATGTGCTGGTGGACACTGGGTCATCATTAAACGTATTGCCAAAATCCACTCTCTCAAAATTGTCATATCAAGGGCCTCCCATGAGGCAGAGTGGAGTAGTTGTGAAGGCCTTCGATGGGTCGCGTAAAACTGTGATTAGGGAAGTTGATCTCCCAATCAAAATCGGACCAAGTGATTTCCAGATTACCTTCCAGGTTATGGATATTCACCCATCTTATAGCTGTCTCTTAGGCAGACCATGGATTCACGAGGCAGACGCCGAGACATCCACCCTACACCAGAAACTGAAATTTGTGAAGAACAAGAAGCTGGTGGTGGTAGGGGGAGAAAAGGCTCTCTTGGTTAGCCATTTGTCTTCCGTCTCAAACATAGATGCTGAGGATGAAGTTGGAACTCCTTTCCAAGCTTTAACTATTGCTGAGCCTATTGAGAAGAGAACTCCTTAATTTGCTTCCTATAAAGATGCAAAGTTGGCCATTGAATGTGGTGCAACTGTTGGTTTAGGAAAAATGATTGAGCTAGAAGACAACAAGTCTCGGGCCGGCATAGGCTTCTCTTCTGGGGTGTTCAACGCGCAAGGGCTGTTCAAGAGTGGGGGATTCATCCACACCAGTCAAGGCGAGGAAGCTGCTTCCATTTTGGAAGAGGACGAAGAGGATTCTGGCAACTTCGCCATCCCTGGGGGAATCTACGATAATTGGGTCGCTGTGGATATTCCAACAGTTATCCCTAAGTCGAAGTACTGCTCATTGTGTTTAAAAACCCTCCTCCCATGCCAAAAGGAGGAGTGATGACATTGTTGGCACATTAATATAATGATATTTTCATTCAATAAATTCATGTTAAATGTTTGTTTTTCCAATTATTTTCCCTTTTTTTTGCTTTTTGCATGAAATTGGTGATCACATAAAACCTTAAAAAATAAGAATAAAATCAATCTATCTTTTCATCTGCATAATGATTTGCTTTGTTTGAATTCTAAATCTTTTCATATCCAAAATCATTATGCAGGTTGACCAAACCCATTGAACATAATGATCCAACACCATCTCCCAATTTTGAATTCCCTGTATTTGAGGCGGAAGAAGATGATGTTGAAGAGATTCCTGACGAGATTACCCGTCTACTTGAGCATGAAGAGAAGATCATTCAGCCGCATCTCGAGAATCTAGAAATAGTCAACTTGGGGTCTGAGGATTGTGTGCGAGAAGTGAAGATTGGGGCACTCTTGGAAGAAACTGTTAAGAAGGGGTTGATTGAATTGCTACGAGAATACGTCGATGTCTTTGCATGGTCATATGAAGACATGCCAGGTCTGGATACTGATATTGTGCAACATTTCTTACCCTTGAAGCCTGAGTGCGTGCCTGTGAAGCAGAAGCTCAGAAGAACTCATCCTGAAATGGCAGTGAAGATCAAAGAGGAGGTTCAGAAGCAAATTGATGCAGGGTTTCTGGTGACTTCTACATATCCTCAATGGGTGGCCAACATTGTGCCCGTGCCTAAGAAAAACGGAAAATTCCGGATGTGTGTGGACTATAGAGACTTGAATAAAGCTAGTCCGAAAGATGATTTTCCTCTACCACACATTGATATGTCGGTAGACAATACAGCTAAATTCAATGTCTTCTCATTTATGGATGGATTTTCCAGATATAATCAGATCAAGATGGCACCTGAGTATATGGAGAAGACAACATTCATCACACCTTGGGGAACATTCTGTTATCGATTGATGCCCTTCGGTTTGAAGAACGCCGGAGCCACGTATCAACGAGCTATGACCACCTTGTTTCATGATATGATGCACAAGGAGATCGAGGTATATGTTGATGATATGATTGCTAACTCAAGAACGGAAGTTGAACATGTAGAGCACTTGTTGAAGCTTTTTTAGCGTTTGAGGAAGTACAAGCTTCGTCTGAATCCCAACAAGTGTACATTTGGAGTCCGTTCCGGCAAGTTATTAGGCTTTATTGTAACTGAAAAAGGTATTGAGGTTGATCCTGCAAAGGTCAAAGCAATACAAGAGATGCCCACGCCCAAAACTGAGAAGCAAGTCCGAGGTTTTTTTGCCGCTTGAATTATATTTCCAGATTCATATCCCACATGACTGCCACGTGTGCGCCGTTATTCAAGCTCCTCCAGAAAGATCAATCCTATGATTGGACCGAGGATTGCCAGAAAGCTTTTGACAGTATTAAAAAGTATCTGTCTGAACCTCCGATCCTGTCTCCGTCCGTGGAAGGAAGACCATTGATCATGTATCTGACAGTTCTTGAAGACTCAATCGGTTGTGTCCTTGGTCAGCAGGATGAATCAGGGAAGAAAGAGTATGCTATTTACTACTTGAGCAAGAAGTTCACTGATTGTGAGTCTCGATATTCAATGCTTGAAAAGACATGTTGTGCTTTGGCTTAGGCTGCTAAGCGCTTACGCCAGTATATGATAAATCATACAACTTGGTTGATATCCAGGATGGATCCAATCAAGTACATATTCGAGAAGCCTGCTTTAACAGGGAGGATTGCCCGCTGGCAGATGCTGTTATCTGAGTATGATATTGAGTATCGAGCTCAGAAGGCTATTAAAGGTAGTATTTTGGCTGACCACTTGGCACATCAGCCGATTCAGGATTATCAGTCAGTTCAGTATGACTTCCAAGATGAGGAGATCCTGTATTTGAAAATGAAAGATTGCGATGAGCCTACACTCGATGAAGGGCTAGAGCCTGGTTCCAGATGGAGTATGGTGTTTGGTGGCACTGTAAATCAGTATGGAAATGGCATTGGGGCAGTGATTATTACTCCTCAAGGCACACATATTCCTTTTACAACAAGGCTAACTTTCAAATGCACGAATAATATGGCTGAGTATGAGGCCTGCATTATGGGATTGGAGGAATGCATTGATCTAAGGATCAAGCATCTGGATGTTTTTGGTGATTCGGCCCTCGTTGTCAATCAGATTAAGGGTGAATGGGAAACGAATCAGCCTGGTCTCATTCCATATAGGGATTATGCGAGGAGGATTTCAACGTTCTTTACTGAGGTTGACTTCCATCATATTCCTCGAGATGAGAATCGGATGGCAGACGCTCTTGCTACACTTGCTTCGATGATTGTGGTTAAACTTTGGAATGAAATTCCCAATATCACCGTGATGCGCTTGGATAGACCAACTCATGTTTTTGCAGTAGAAGAAGTGAAGGATGATAAGCCATGGTATTATGACATCAAATGTTTCCTTCAGAACCAGGTTTACCCGCCTGGGGCATTTGTGAAAGATAGAAAGACTTTGAGGAGATTGTCAGGAAGTTTTTACCTCAATGGCAATGTGCTTTATAAGAGGAATTTTGACATGGTTCTGCTCAGATGCGTGGATAGACACGAAGCAGACCTGTTGATGACTGAGATCCATGAGGGTTCATTTGGTACTCATTCCAATGGACATGCCATGGCTAGAAAGATGTTGAGAGCATGCTACTATTGGCTGACAATGGAGTCTGAGTGCTGCAAATATGTGAAGAAATGCCACAAGTGTCAGACTTATGCGGATAAGATTCATATTCCCCCGACACTTCTGAATGTGATTTCATCACCTTGGCCTTTCTCTATGTGGGGAATTAACATGATTGGCATGATAGAGCCAAAAGCGTCTAACGGACACAGAAGATGGTTGTCACGTATAAGGATTGGCATGAGATGCTGCCATTTGCTTTACACGGATATCGTACGTCTGTCCGCACTTCAACAGGGGCAACCCCTTTCTCTCTTGTTTATGGCATGGAGGCTGTACTCCCAGTAGAGGTGGAGATCCCATCAATGAGAGTCTTGATGGAAGCCAAGTTGACTGATGCTGAATGGGTTCAGAGTCATTATGACCAGTTGAATTTGATAGAAGAGAAGAGGTTGACTGCCATGTGCCATGGTCAATTATATCAACAAAGAATGAAGAAAGCTTTTGATAAGAAGGTCAAGCCTCATGTGTTCCGAGAAGGTGACCTTGTGCTCAAGAAAGTCTTTTCTTTCGTGCCCGATTCCAGGGGCAAGTGGACTCCAAACTATGAAGGTCCATTTGTTGTTAAGAGAGCCTTTTCAGGGGTGCTTTGATACTTACAACTATGGATGGGGAGGATTTCACTCGTCCTGTGAATTCATATGCAATCAAGAAATACTTCGCCTAGAAATAAAAACAGAATAGCTCGCTAAGTTGAAAACCCGAAAGGGCGGCTTAGGCAAAAATGAGCGTATCAGTGGATTGAAAACCCGAAAGGGCGGTCCACGCAAAAGTTAGAGACATGAAAAAAAATGAATATTTGTATCCCGCTAGAGTGAGTACCTCATCCTGGGGCAATCTAGGCAAAAATTAGGGATTTGGCAAGTAACTGCATCCTGACAAGACTTTGTTTTACAACTGTCATCCGTCGGAAATTCTTGCTCATTCGTCATCAACCAGAGCTTCAAATACTTCGAATTCAGAATTGGTGGAGAAATGGTCATTATGTTCAATGTAGCCCTTTTCCAATATATATCACCAATTTCAAATTTGTAAAGATCTATGGAGTCTTGCAATTTGCAGACTGCCATTCCATCAAATAAATTTGAGCCTTTTATCCAATTATTTGCACTCTTATTTGTTTCTATTCAACAAATGTTTTGACATGCTTTTAATGAAGAAAATATCATTGTTTTGAAAAAGGAATTTTTCATAACTTGTTTTTAAACAAAATGAACATTCACAATGACGAAAGGATACTTAGGAGATCCTCTGTGCTCTCCCAAGGATGGTATGATCTCCAACAGGGTAAGACAGCTGTTCACATTCCTGGCATGACTGTATCTTCTTCCTCCAGAGCCTTTTGTGGTCTATCCTATTGAGTGAAATGCTTGTTGAGATATTCACCACTCTCTCCTTCAGTGGGATAATGACTTTTCCTCCTCAGTAGATGTGATCTCCTTGGTGGGTATGGTACTTGGTGGTTGATCCACAGAATCCTTTTGTCCCTTGGACAGATTCCCCAGTAGAGTTGCTTATGTGGCAGATTTTATCTGTGCAATGAACTCCTGTCCCCAGTTGGAATGACTGATGATTCATCCCCTGCAAAGACTTTGTTGCTTCCTGGTATCTCTGATCCCCGGCAGATTGGATACTCTCCGGTGAATTTGTTTTTCTCTCTAGAGATGTAGTACCGGATGTTTGCACTCCTTGGAGCCGTTTGCGTTAGAAATGTCTGTTTGTCAGCATTCATCATACATAAATTACGCATGTATGCATATACTTTTCAAACATTCGGATATTCATATTGCATTCTTTGTCATATATCTGTGTTTGTTATCCTCTGCTAGTTGGTAATACATTTCCCAAGCAGATGTCGGTGTCTAATCCCTCAATGTAGAGTCAGCCCATTAAGCAGAAAGTGTTTATCTTTCCTTCCGCATTCCCCACTGAGTTATATCCTCGTGGATGACGGTTGTTTTCGCTTCCTCCAAACACATATATTGGGATGGGTTCCGCTATTGAGTTATATCCTCACTAGGGCGAGTCTTGATTCAGTTTGCCTCTTTAGTTTGATCCTAAATTGGCCTCTTGTGGCTGTTTCCTCTGTTTCCCCGTGGTGTAAATGAATAATTCCTCAATAATCGGTAATCATTCATCTTATCCCCGGCGAAGTCTGTGGTTTTCTACCCTTATACCGGTAGTTGTAAACCCTATTTTCTCCCCTTTGCAGAGTTAACCTTTTTGCTCATCCTAGTTGATGACGGTTATTTTTCCGTGGTTTTCTACCCAGTATCCGGTAGATGTAATCCCCTCCTTAAGGGTTATCATTATCCAATATTCGGTGGTGATATTCCCTTCTTTTGGATAATTTCTCTAATTAGGCAAATTTATCCCCAGTAAGTCATCTTTCATACCGGTTGTCGGTAATGTTTGTTGCTCCCCTTGATTGGTCATCATTATATACCTAGTTTCGGTATCTCGATGCCTTTCTTTGTCGGTCGATTTATCCTTTATTAACCCAGTAACCGGTTGTGGATAATCTTCCATGCGAGTATATTATCTATGTTCTGACGGTAATAGATAATATATCTCATGCACTCTTTGGTTGAAGCCTTTTGTTCTTCCCCAGATGAGTAAGATTCATATCCCTGTTTTGGATCGAATGTCCATCCCCTAATCGAGTTTGCGTTCTTCCCTCTTTTCGATGATGAGTGTCTTGGGAATATTCCCCAATTCACGCTTTGGTTGGTAACCTATTATATGCCCAGTAACCGGCATCCCTGGTGTTCCTTCCTTCTGCTCCCTATTATGACTTTTTGTCCTCTGTGGAGTCAGATTTTCCTGAGTTGAAATATACCTTTTTAGGTCTTCCTCAGATGATTTGGTTGATTGATATCTCTCACCCTTATACCGGTCTTAGATATTCATTCTTCCCGAGCATGTTTTTCTCTCACCCTTATACCGGTGTTCAGATCACACGTCTCTTTGAGCTTATTACCCAGTAACCGATAATACTTTATCCCCTTGCTTCCCCAGGAGAGTTCTGTTGGGATCTTCCTCAGCTGAGTCCTTAGTGGACATCTCCACCTGAGTCCGGATTTTCATCCGAAGTACCTGTTGCGGATAATTTTGTTGTATTGGCATATTCCCCGATACATGCATCTTCGAGTCAGCTCGAGTCTTTCCATTGGGATTATTCCCTTTGGAACTCTGTTCCCCAAGCTTTGAGTCGTGACCTGCTCACGCAATTTTACCCTTTTTACTCCCCCAGAGTCTCTGTCTCCTTAGTGGGTGTATTAATCCTTTGGATTGTCGGTTTCTCCGGATTTCATTTCTTTTTTGTGGACACATATCCCCGCAGAGTATTACTATTTTGCATGCATATATCTGCATTATGAGGTCTCTTAGGGACCAAAATTCGTCTCTTTGTTATTATTTAAGCCCATTCTACCCCGTCAAGACGAAGATTTTAACCTTCACTTCTCTGGCTAGAATGACCTTAAATAGGGGCATCTGTAAGACCCTAATTTTGTCCCTAAGATCCCTCATGGCATCATAAAATTGCATCTGCATTGCCTCAAGGATCATTAGCATCTTGGTTCCATTTGCCTTTGGGTGGGACTTCTTGTGAGTAGTTTGAGATCACCAAGCATGCTTGAATTGTATATTATTTCTTTTCTTCTTTTGTTTACTAACCAAAAGCACAAAAATATGTCACTAACATCTTTCGTTTATAGCTTAAGCAATCACAAGGTCCAAAGCTTCAAGGAGATCATCTGTGCAATGACATGGTCAAGAGGAAATGGTAGCAAGCATGGTAATGGTTCCCAAAGTTCTCATCCATCAAATATGCCTCCCTAGCATCTCAATTCATCATTTTGATCAAAGCAAGTCAAAGGGTTTGAGGTTTGTGCCCTAAGGAAACCCTAATTCATCTATGCACCACAATGCCTTGCTCTTGAAGCAACCTCAGCCCATGGTTAAATACAATCAAGTTAATTTCTTTAATTCATAATTTCATGCATATTTGAACTTATTTGAGTGTCCTCAATCATCAATTCATCAAGATATGAGTCATGGACTTGAGAAGTTGATCAGTCAATTCATCTGACTACTTTGAAATACACTGAGACCTAACTTTTTATGTGTTGGTCAAATGGAGATGGTTCCAAATTAAAAAATGTTATTAAGGACAATATGAACAACTTTCATGTTCATCAAAAATTGATTTGAAGCTTGAAAGGCCATCTGTCATTCCAATACATTATAGGTCATTTTGACCGAAACCCTAATTTTGGGTCAACTTCCCAAGGACATAACTCATTCATTTTTTATGATTTTGAGGTGGGATCAAATTCATTGGAAAGATTAAGATGTCTAATTAAAATGTTAGGTTGGACAAAATTTCAAAATCTCAAAGGAAATATATGTGATAATGCAAGACATTATAGGTCCTTTTTGACCAAATGCATTCAAAGGCAAAAAAGTCCAACTTCAAGTGCCCATAACTCTTTCATCAAAAATCCAAATGATGAAAAATGTAAGTCCATTTTGATTGTCTTGAAAATCTATACAACTTTGATGTTTAAGGTTTTTTCATTTGAGGCTTGCATCACCAAAACAGAAGGGATTGCATATTGGCCAAACTTGGAAGCCTTGCATTGACATGTTTTGCACATCACACTTTAAACTTAAATTTCATAAATTTCCACATTTCAAATGGATTTTTGCCCAACATAACAATTTTTCCTTACATCAAGACCTTTCCAACCATTACTCATATGACCATATTTGGATTTGGCCTCCATGCATGAGCTGATTACATCTATGTTGCACGTCTATTTCATTCATTTGTGATCTCAGCTTGCCAAATCAAGTGGAATTGGGCCCTCCATGCGCCTGTACAGGCCCATGCATGGAGGCCCTCTCGATTCATGCAAATTTGAAATCACACTTTCAGCATGGCTTTGGCTATAAATACATGGCATGTAAGCTCTCATTTCACAACCTGATTCAACCTGAAATGCTGCAGAATTCTCTCCATAACCTTCACTAAAGGAATTTTCACTTTTCTCTAAAAAAATTCAGATCTGAATTTCAACTTCCTTGGTTGATTTTGAGACCTATAATTCCTCAGCCTTGCTTCCTCTTCATCACTAGATCTCATTGCAAGCATTAGTTGTGAAAAATCGTGCTCTCAAGACCTGCATTTCAAAGGTGGATAACAAAACTATTTCTCTTTGAAAGTCTTTGATCTTTGCTTATTTCTTGTGTTCCTTGGTCTCGCTGAAGTCCTCTCAATAGAGGCATTTGATTTGTGCTTTCAATTTTGCAAAAACATGAAGTTCATGATGAACACCATCATACTTCCAACTCTGATTTCTCCCTTTATAGGGATCTAGAGTGGAAGTGCATGGTATAGGAGTGATGTACATCACTTCCTCTTTCGATTGGTATATAGATCGCTCCATTTGGTTGAGTTTGCCATGTATACAATTCTCACCGGAACTGGAGGTCTCACCGGAGAAGACGGTGGCTCCGGTGGCCGTCCCAACACCAGATCCAATCACAGCCGTGCATTTCCATTTCCAGATTCGATCTGATCCGTTCAATGTTATGACCTAATTAATGGCTCCATGTGGTTGCATTGACTGTGGACTACACTAGGCGCGCGCTTGTGGATCCTTGGATCTGCCAGCTCAATTAATGAGCTCAGATCCAAGGGCTCGTGTTTTTTCCCTTTTTTTTAATTCTGATTTTATTTCTATTTCATTTTTAATTACATTTCATTTTTCTAAAATCAATATCTCTCTCATTTTTAATCCAAAAATTATGGGACCAATTGCATTAGTCTCCAATTAATTTCTAGTTTCTATTTCTGATTTTTAATATTTTTTATTTTGTCATTTGATATTTTTTGTGAATTTTCTGTTTTCTGGTTATTTTTAATTCATTTTAAATAGTTTTTTATATTCAAAAAATACAAAAATATTTTCTCAACCTATTTGAATGATGATGGATCTATGAAAAATATTCTCATCAATTTTTAAATTGATTTGAGATTTATTTGAGATTTTAGTTCAATTAGGTTATTTTTATTCATTTTTAATTGATTTAAAAAATAGTTTCTGACCTTTAAAAATGCTGAAATTTTTTGTCAAACTTTGTTTGACCATGTTGAACTTGGGATAAATTACTTGGACCTTTCAAGGTTGATTTGAAGTGATTTTGAAGTTTGACCTTTCTTTTATTTTTAATTCAAGTTTATTTTAATATTAAAAAATGCCAAAAATATTTTGTTCATTTCTTGACTTCCAATCTTCATCTCACTTCTGTTTTTTATTGTTTGACCTTGACTTTCAATGTCATTTGGTCAATACATGTGATTGGTACATTTTATTTCACTTTAATGCATTTGTATTTTTGCCTTTCTTATTTTCCATTCTTCATCTCCTTCTTCTTCTTCTTCTTTCTTCCTTCTTGATCAATGAGTTGAAGGTTGATAAGTTAGCATTGATTAGGGAGACTTAATCTTCCTTGATTCAAATATAATTCATCTTGATCAATTGATCAAGTAAATGACTTTGCATTAAGGATAGGTTGTTTTCTAAATCATGACAAAGGCTTAAACCAATACAAGATCAATTCTCTTTTTTCCTTTTGGCATGGCAAGTTGTTGGAACTTGGTTCACTAATCAAGACTTCTAACTTGTGTTGTTGCCTACATTATTATTGACCGGCCTCAGATAGTTGTGACTTCTACATAAGTCCAATTACGATTGCTTAACATAGCGCTAAATTTGCCTTATGGCACACTAACTACTAACACTAATTATTAACAATTAACATTTACTTTTTGCTCTTTACTTTTATGCAATTTACTATTCTTGTACATATTATCCATTTGCTTTTCTCTTTGCTCACTTGAGCACATGTTTATGTTAATGCCATTTGCCTTTTGCTCACTTGAGCACATAATTGTGTATATATTATTATGCTTGTGTTTTGTTTTGATTGTTGTGAACCAAATGCAAAGAATGGACTTAGTCTCTAGGACCTTCCTTATGCAAAGAAATGGAGAAATGGACTTAGGTTCTAGGACCTTCCTTATGCAAAATTGGAGTAAAAGGATCTTAATGATGAAGATGGATTAGGAGGACCAACTCTCTAAACTCACTCTTGTCCATTTTTGATTTACTTCATGGAACTTTTTGATGTGTGTGCTTTTGTGCTAGGGATTCTATGAGCTCAATTGGTGGACCATTGCCATGTTCACCCAAGAGGAAAGATACAAGATACATTGAGGATCTCTTATGGGACTGGTTTGATTGCTTATGCTTTGAGTGATTGTTTATTCCAAAGGATGGGAGCTACTTGGATCATCAATATGATCTCAAGAGAGGAACTCCTTGTGTGGTTTTGTTCTCTTTTCCCTCACCTTTTTGTTTTACTTAGGACTTTAGCCCTTCTTCTTCTTCTCTCCACTCTAACCCAAGCCAAAACTCTTTGTGCAAACATTTAACCTTTGTTTTCAACTATTAGAAACCTAAGCCTTATGCTTTTGATTTTCAAACTTTCTTTTCATAACACTTATTTTGAATTGAATCTTTAAGTCACTACGCCAAATAAGGGAAAAGAGGGCGCTTTTTTTGGCCTATAACAGTGTTTTAAAGCGCCCTCTAATTTGGCGCTGGCATAGGTAAAGACAGCGCTTTTTTTCCTGGTGAAAGCGCTCTCTAAAGTGGCTCTTTAAGCCCTTTAAGGGCCACTTTAGAGGGCGCTTTTTAAAGAAAGCGCCCTCTAAAGTGGAAATTTAAAGGGTTTGGAGGGCGCTTATTTTGGAAAGCGCCCTCTAAAGTGGGTGGTTATTTAATTTTTTATTATAAAAAGCGCTATATTTATTTATTTATTTTAGACAACCTGTATATTGAAGCAGTATACCTAAAACTGTATAATTTGAAGCCCTTTTTCACACATTGCATTCAACAAGCCTTATATACAACAATCCATACATATACAATAATCCACTGATATATAATTATTTAACTTCTAAAGATTCTAAATATACAACCAATTCATAACTTAAAATGTCTTTTGTGGTTCCAATGGCCACTTTCTTAATCAAAATCTTTCATAACCTTTAGCTATTAGGTTTGAATTATCTTTGTGGTAGATGTAATACTCACCTATATCCTTAGTGATGGACAATGAGTCTTCCATGCTTATTATAGGGTTAACCCCTCACTAGCATGTTGAAGTTATCCTCACATGGTAGATTTGTGGTTTGGTTGAGTTTTCTCCCTTTGATAACAAAAGACCTTAAGGCTTTTGGACCAATCAATTCACCAACTTGTTTTGAGATTTTACCCCGAACTACGAGATTTTGATCCTATCTTTTTTAAGATGGTACGTAGGCAATGGGTTTATCCATCCAAACACAAATGTAAATAAACTTGTATATTCTCTTCTCATCTCTTCAATCATGTTTGCACAAACAAATTTTTCACAAAACAACAACCTCACCACAAGTATGAAGAGGGCTCCCTAGGAGTACCTAGGATGGTTTGGGTGCCTACACCTTCCCATTGCATAACCAACCCCCTTACCCAGATCTCTGTTTCTTTTACTAGTTTTTGGTAAAACTATTAGGTTTTTGTTCGCTTTCTAACCATTCCTTTGGATAAATAGAAGTGCGGTGGCGACTCAACTTGTATGATTTACCTTGGATTTAGTCAATATCTCTAATGGTAACGAATACCCCGCTACACCACCCGGCCTACAGTTGTCTATTAGGAAGGCCATGGATCGACGAGGCGGGAGCTGTTACCTCCACTTTGCATAAGAAGCTCAAATTTGTCAAGAATGCAAAGTTTGTTATCGTTGGTGGGGAAAAGTTGTTGGTTAGCTACCTGTCATCTTTCTCTTACATTGAAGTTGAGGATGAGGTTGGAACTTCGTTCCAAGCCTTATCTATTGCTGCTGAAAAACGAGTTGGGGCACCTATGTCTTTATTGAAAGATGCAAGGAAGATTGTTGAAGAAGGTAATGTGATCAGTGGGGGCGCAGGGTAGAGGTCTCCGACAATAAAGGTAAAACCGGTATGGGTTTTCAACAAGGTTCATCAACTGCTAGATCTGAGGATATGCAACTTAGCTTCCGTAGCGGAGGGTTCATTCATGGAAATGAACAACACGTAGTTGTTGTGCTAGAGGATGACGAAGAGGAAGACTGCACCAATTTTGTGACGCATGGAAAGGCTTGCAAAAATTGGACTACTATTGACATTCCTGTTATTTTGCATCGATCTAAGTAATTGCTTTTATATGTTTAAAAAACCATTCTCCTATGCTTAAGGGAGAAGTGAACATTGTTGGGCATTTTCAAATAGATCATAAATAAAATTAATTCTATTAGGCCACATCTATGATGTTTGGTTTTTACTTTTTGCATTATTCTGAATATCATAATCACAAAAAACATAAATTAACAATATAACTGTCCATCTGCATAATATTGTCACAAATTCACTTTTCTAAAATCAACATATCAAATCATTATGCAGGTTGATTTCTAACCCCATTGAATAGAATGATCGTTCTCCTTCTCCAAATTTTGAATTTCCTGTGTTTGAGGCCGAGGAGGAAAGTGATGAATCAGTGAGTGATGAATTGTCTCATCTTCTTGAGCATGATGAAAAAGCCATTCAGCCATTTGAAGAGCAGATTGAGTTAGTCATTTGGGTTCCGAGGATGATGTGAAGGAAGTCAAGATTGGGTCTCGATTGTGTCCAGATGTGAAGAAGGGGTTGATTGATCTTCTCCAAGATTATTCAGATGTGTTTGCTTGGTCCTATCAAGACATGCCTGGTTTGGATTCTGATATTGTGGAGCATAGATTGTCGTTGAAGCCAGAATGCCCACCAGTCAAGAAGTAGTTGAGCAGAACGCATCCTGAAATGGTTGTGAATATTAAAGAAGAAGTGCAGAAGCAGATCGACACTGGTTTCCTTGTGACTGTTGAGTATCCGCAATGGGTGGCCAATATTGTACCTGTGCCAAAGAAAGATGGAAAAGTACGCATGTTTGTCGACTACAAAGAATTGAATAAAGCCATTCCGAAAGATGATTTCCCTCTGCCTCATATTGATATGTTGGTAGACAATACTGCTAAATTCAAAGTCTTTTCGTTTATGGATGGATTTTCCCGGTATAATCATTACACCTTGGGAAAATTCCTTTATAGAGTGATGCCTTTCGATTTAAAGAATGCTGGTGCAGCTTATCAAAGAGCAATGACTACTCTTTTTCATGATATGAATCATAAAGAGATTGAAGTTTATGTTGATGACATGATTGCTAAATCGATTCATGAAGAAGAACATGTTGGGCATTTGTTGAAGCTATTCCAGCGTTTGAGGAAGTCTAAAATCCGCTTGAATCCTAATAAGTGTACTTTTGGTGTTCGTTCTGGTAAGTTGTTGGGCTTTATTGTCAGCGAGAAGGGTATTGAAGTTGATCCTGCCAAGGTCAAAGCAATACAAGAGATGCCTGCGCCCAAAACTGAGAAGCAAGTCAGAGGTTTTCTCGGCCGCTTGAATTATATCTCAAGATTTATTTCACACATGACTGCAACATATGCGCCTATATTCAAGCTTCTTCGGAAAGATCAGTCTTGTGATTGGACCGAAGACATCCAGAAAGCTTTCGACAGTATCAAGGAATATTTGCTTGAACCTCCAATTTTGTCTCCGCCTGTTGAAGGAAAACCGTTGATCATGTATTTTACTACCTCAGTAAGAAGTTCACCGACTGTGGGACATAGTATTCTATGCTAGAGAAGACTTGTTGCGCATTGGCTTGGGTTGCTAAGCGTCTACGTCAATATATGTTGAATCATACCACTTGGTTTATTTTTGAGAAGCCTGCTTTAACTAGGAGGATTGCCCGTTGGCAGATGTTGTTATCAGAGTATGATATTGAATACTGATCTCAGAAAGCGATCAAAGGTAGTATCTTGGCTGACCATTTAGCTCACCAACCAATTAAAGATTACCAGTCAGTGCTGTATGATTTTCCTGATGAAGAGATCCTGTACTTAAAAATGAAAGATTGTGATGAACCATTGCTTGAAGAATGGCCAAAACCTGGTTCCCATTGGGGCATGGTATTTGATGGAGCTGTTAATCAATATGGTAATGGCATTAGGGCAGTGATTATTACTCCTCAAGGCACGCATCTACCATTTACAGCTAGATTGACTTTCAAATGTACAAACAATATGGAAGAATATGAAGCTTGCATTATGGGGCTTGAAGACGCCATTGATCTCATAATCAAGTATTTAGATGTCTTCGGCGATTCAGCATTGGTTGTGAATCAGATCAAACGCGAATGGGAGATGAATTAACCCGGTTTGATACCATATAGAGACTATGCGAGGAGGATTTCAAATTTCCTTACAAAGGTTGAGTTTCATCATATGCGAGGAGGATGGCAGATGCTCTTGCAACGTTGGCATCAATGATTATAATGAAATATTTGGATGAGGTTCCCAATTTGACCATGATGCGTCTTGATATGCCAGCTCATGTGTTTGTTGTGGAAGAGATCAAAAACGAGAATCCATGGTATTATGACATCAAATGTTTACTCCAAAGTCAGACTTACTCGTCTGGGGCATCCTTGAAAGATAAGAAGACTTTGAGAAGATTAGTAGGCAATTTCTACTTGAATGGTGATGTTCTGTACAAGAGAAATTTCGACATGGTTCTGCTCAGATGCGTGGATAGACACGAAGCATACTTATTGATGACTGAAGTCCATGAAGGTTCCTTTGGTACACATTTTAATGGACATGCAATGACAAAGAAGATGTTAAGAGCGGGTTACTATTGGCTGACAATGGAATCTGATTGTTGCAAGTTTGTGAAGAAATGCCACAAGTGTTTAATTATATGGATAAAATTCATGTTCCTCTGACACTGTTGAAAGGGGGGAGACTTACAATCTCACTTACTAGAATGATATGCTTTTGGGTCAAAATTTAGCGCTATGTTAAGCAATCGTAATTGGACTTATGTAGAAGTCATAACTATCTGAGGTCAGGCAATAAATTTTTTGGTGTTAATTCATGTTAGAGATATGGCATAATGAACCATACTCCTAAAATATACCACACACAAAAATAAAATGATCAAAGGATGGACCTAATCTCATCCATATTTGTATTGGTTCATCTAACACAAAGTTATTACTGAACCAATTAGCCTTAGGATATTGAGACATCATTGGTCAATGAAAGTGATGGGATAGAATGGGATTGAAGATGAAGAGGGAGGGGAGATGAGAGAAACAAAAAGTGATCATGGGAGGAATTTTATCAACTTAAAATCATTCATCCATTTCTGGAGATGAAATGTACATTTCATCAATCTCCAAAATCCAATGATTTTAATCCAACAAAATTCAAGTCAACCTTGACCAAGGCCTAAACACATAGTCAAACATCACAAGTCAGTAAAACTGGCTCAACCTAATTTCTACACAATTAATCAATTAAAAATCAAATAAAAATGCATTTAAATTGAATTATGTTTGATAAAAAACTAAAAACCTCTTCAAAACACCAAATAGATGGCCAAGAGATTTATCCTAGGTCAAACAAGGTCAAGGGACCTTAGACAAAAAATTTCATAATTTTTGAAAAGTAAAATGTATTTTTAAATAATTAAAAATATGCACAAAAACAATTAAATCATAAAAAAAATATCAAAATTAATCCAACAAATCATTTTAATTCAAAAATGAAAGAGTAAAATTTTATAATTTTTTTTGTGAAAGTGCCATATTTTTAAATTAAAATTGAAATTAATATGAATTAATCAAAATAAAAGGATTAAATGAAAAATTATAAAATAAAATATAAATAAAAAAAACAAGGGCCATCAGATCTCCCTCATTAATTTAGGTGGCAGATTTGAGAGCCAAGCGTGCGCACCACCAACGCCTTAGTCAATTATACCACATGTGTGGTAATAAAATTGGATGGATAAGATTAAAACTTGGGAACCAAATCAAATGGCCTGGATTGATCCAGCATACAATCGGAGCCATAGCTCCGGTCATCTTCTACGGTGAGCACCACTGGTCTGGTCCAAGCTTAAATCAATGGAAAACGAAAAGTGAATACACTAATTTGAATGAAAAATGCTCAGGAGCATGAATTTGCCTCAATTTTCTCCAATTCCAAGTATATAACAAGAGACAGGGATTTGAATTTTGACGATCATGAACTAAGTTGCTTCGATTTGACCTCAAAGCAACTCAATCTTCTTGCCTACATTGATAGGACTTCAGACAACCAAAAATCAACAAGAATGGTGAAAAATTGAGGGAGAATCGAAGAGATGAAAATTTTGAAAATTCAACTTCGATGGAGCTTTAGATTAGCACGATCTTGATTTCAGTTATGCTTGGTCTTGCTTCAGATGCTTGTTGGAAGTGAAATGGATCAAGGAAAGGTATGGGCTCTTGGAATTTTAATCTCAAAATAAATGGAGAATTGAAACTTGATTTTCAAAGAAAGTATTCAAGCTTATCCTTCAATGGTGAGGGTTTTGGGTTGCAGGTACAAAGCCTGGGCATGAGGTCCTTAATTATGAGCAATGAAAGTCTTATTTATAGGCCATGTGTTTGATTTCCACACACTTCCAATTTTGGCAAATTTTGAAAATTCGTTTTGCATGCTGGCATGGGGGTGTGATAGGCCCCTCAAGTGATTTAATCTGATCCAAAATTGAGTGAAAACCATGCTGAATTCATATTGGAAGGCCATGCAATCATGTATGAAAAGTGGAAGTGGAAAACATCCAAATGGTTCTACAACTTACACCCATGCACAAGTCCTTCATACTTGTCCAAATGAGATGATCTTGGACTTTTTGGAAAGGTGAGATCAAGGGGAACAACTTTCATGTTGAACACTTTTTCATTTGAAGCTTGGATCATGGTAAATTTTGAGGTGGAAGTATGGGAAATCAAATATATTGGAAAATTTTCTAAGTCCCAAGTCAAATGTTCACTTCTTCCACCTTGAATAACTTTTTTTATGGAATTCAAATGAGAAATGTTTCTTCATAAAAGTTCAAACCTATTCAATTTGATCAAAAATTTGACCTCATTTGGTTTTGGCATGAAGGAGTTATTCATTTTAGAAGTTGAGGAAAATCACTTGTTCAATGGTGTTGGCCAAAAATGACCTATAATGTTTCCTCTTGGCACATACATTTCCAAGTTGAATTTGAACTTCCTACAAATATCAAAGTTGAAGTAGACATATTTAATTTTAGCATGAAATTTTAATTGCTTTCATCTCATAAAAAGTAAGCAAGTTATGGTCTTGGGAATTTGACTTCCAAACTAGGGTTCAGACAAAATGACCTATAATCTTTCACCATAAAAAATGACTTTCATAGAAAAATTATGTCGCACCTCGAAAAATGGGGATACGACTTTAAGCGAAGCGCGATCGCACGCTCGCAATGATGGACTGAACAGAGTCGCCATCGAACTTTATTTATTCCTAAAAGGAAAGGGGAAATATCGATAAAACCTCTAAAAGAAAGGATAAGATATGGTCATCGCAACCAATATCAGGGTTCGGGAGTCGATTACGCAAGGGGAAGGTATTAGCACCCCTCACGTCCGTTGTATTCAACGAGAACCGTTAGGTTAGTTGTGTGCGTTAGTGTCAGTTGAAATGTTAGGCTTTTCGAATTATTAGGTGGGAAAGAAAGAAAGGATGAGAAGAGAATGCTTTTTGGATTTTTTGACGAAGGACTAAACCTAAGTTTTTTATTAGTGGGCCTGACAAGATTTAAAAATCCTGCTCCTACGTATCTCAAAAGAGAAATCAAGGCTTACGTAGTTCTGGGTAGAAAAATGTTTGTTTGTTGGTCGATTTTAGCGAAAGCTATACTGTATTAATCGACGAAAACATTGTTTTACAAAAAACAGATGAGGAGTGGACGCATACCACACATCGAACGGATTTATAAATCTATATTCGGAAAAGTGTCACTTATCTCGACTCAACAATCGTGGCTGAAACATTGTTTTGCATCACCTTAAGACAATATATCTTTCATTTATGAAAAAGGTTTTTGATTAATCGCGCGGCGACGAGAAAGAGTTTGATTGGTTGGATATATTTTTAGTGATGGCGAGAACTTGGATGAGCCAGATATCCATCTCGAATCCTAGTCTCAGGAGCGCACGGTATACACCATGTTCCATTTCCATCTTTATTGGCAAAAGTGTTTAATAGAGATTAAGTATTTTTAGGTTTGATTGAGAAAGGGGTTTGAAGAAACCGCATTGACAATTTTAGTCAATGACGAGAGCTAAGATAGGCAAGTCATCCACCTTGAATCTTAATCTCAGGAGTGCACGGTATACACCATGTTCCATTTCCAACTTTATTGAAAAAAGTATTAAGGTAGAAATCAAGTGTTTTCGAGTTTCAAAGACGAGTACTTATGACTTGCAAACTCTTACAGCTTGGGTCTAACAATCGGGACTACGTCTGGACATTCCACCCAGGCAGTCTGTTTCTTTCCAATATTGCTAAGAAAATGATTCGAATATTTACGAAGGTTTTGGAGGGAAGACGAATATTTATGGCTTGCAAGCTCTTACATCTTGAGCCTAATATTCGGGATTACGATTGGACATTCCATCCAGGGTAATCTTTTTCTTCACATTTTATTTAGAAAAAGATTTGAATATTGGAGTGTGGAAGAGAAGACGAATATTTACGGCTTGCAAGCTCTTACAGCTTGAGCCTAATATTCGGGATTATAATTGGATATTCCATCCAGGCTAATCTTTTTCTTCACGTTTTATTTAGAAAAAAGATTTGAATATTGGAGTGTGGAAGAGAAGACGAATATTTACGGCTTGCAAGCTCTTACAGCTTGAGCCTAATATTCGGGATTATAACTGGATATTCCATCCAGGATAATCTTTTTCTTCAGGTTTTATTTAGAAAAAAGATTTGAATATTGGAGTGTGGAAGAGAAGACGAATATTTACGGCTTGCAAGCTCTTACAGCTTGAGCCTAATATTCAGGATTATAACTGGATATTCCATCTAGGATAATCTTTTTCTTCACGTTTTATTTAGAAAAAGATTTGAATATTGGAGTGTGGAAGAGAAGCCGAATATTTATGGCTTGCAAGCTCTTACAGCTTGAGCCTAATATTCGAGATTATAACTGGATATTCCATCCAGGATAATCTTTTTCTTCATGTTTTATTTAGAAAAAGATTTGAATATTGGAGTGTTAATGGAAGAAATGCTTGAAATTGTATTTGAAGGTGATGAGGAAATGAAACTGAATGTTGAAACTATGGAAAGTTAGTGAAATTTAAACCGAAAATTTAGTGAATTTGAATGTGATTATTTATGAATGTAAAAGTATGAGCATGAGTACTAATAACTTACTAAATTAATTAACACACAAAAATCGACTAATCGTATAAAAAAACAATATCGGAAATTCAACCATTAATTAAATCTAAAAGGTAAACATTTAAAAATACAAACAACTAAATAACGATCAAATTAAATTGATAAAAATATAAAGATAAAATAAATAGCAATAAGATATGACAAAAAATTAAATTAAATAGTAAGCATTAAAAACAAATATGGAGATATCATACTCCCAAGTATCAAACCCATCCCACTAAAGCAAGTGAAACTGCTCTCTCTCCACTAGGCCACTCATGGTTATTTATAGATTTAATAACAACTGGAATATATAAAGCAGAATAGATTAAAATATAAATTAAAATAAAAAAGTTCAAATGAGGTGGTCTGTTAATGGACAATTAATTGAAACAACGGAGGAATCCCAAAGGGTGACCCTAGCCGCCTGGCTGTTGGGTTCAAGAGACTAATAACTAGTAAATTAATAGCGAACACAAAAAGCAATACATTAACATACACTATTTAATTAAAAAAAGCAAAGGAATACTAAACGTATTACGTGCTTAAATGGTTTTTAAATGGCTTAAATGTTGGTTTTTTTTAAATAAATAAAAGAAAGAAAATGGGAGCAACAGTAACAGAACCTTCATCGTCCTCACTCCCTCGTCGTCCTCACTCCCTCAAATCTCGTCTTCTCTTTCTCGACCGCTCATCTCCTCAATCGCGCACCTCTCTCTCTCAAACACTCATTCCCTCAAACCTTCGCACCTACCTCACAATACCCTAATCCCACCATAAAATGCACAAATCCATGGTTTTAAAAGAGAATCGAGTAAAAAGCTCACCTTCGGCGGTGACGACGGTGACGGCGAAGCCTGAATCTTCCTTCTTCGCCTCTTCAATCTAGGTTTCTTTTCGCCGTTTTAGGATTAGGGTTTTCTGCTGTTTTCGAATTAGGGTTTCGTGGTGGTCGCCTCTTCAAAACTCCCCTCTTTTCTACAACATCCGCCCCTTTTTATACCCAATCCATTAGGGTTTTCGAGATAGCTTATGGAGATCGAAACATGTATCTCTGCGAAACCCTTTCGGTGTGCTCAGTTTGGATTTCCCTATTTGATGTTAAATTCGGAAACGGTAATACAAACCGTGCACTTTCTTCCTCTACTTTGTCTCAATCCCTTTTGGGATATTTTTTTTGAAATTCTAACGCCTTGCTAATTGCTTTGGGTTTTTACTGCAGTGATTTTGGTGAAAACATGAGTAGCTTCGGTTTTCACATGGCCCTTGGTTTTGAACTCAGTTTTGGATGGCTGTTAGGGAGGTTTGGTAATGAAATTCATACCAATTATTTTCCTTGCTTGTAGCTGCATTCTCCTTGGTCTGCTATGAATGATATTGAATATGTAATGTAAACAGGTTTACAATATTGGTTTGACTTACTATTTTTCTTTGGTTTTGTTGCATCCTGTTATGGATTGATGTTGGCATGGAAATGAATTTTAATGTTGGATGTTGTATCTTGTTGATGTCTATTGTTTTGCAGGTCTAGTATTGATGAACTGTTGTTGCAGCTAGAGGCCAAGTCATTTAACATGAACTTCCATCCACTGCAGAGAAAAATGATGAATTCATTCTTGGCGAAGGTACTACAAGAGCAGGTTCACATCATCCTTTTGGCCACAACCTCAGTTGGAGCCTTGATGTCACTTGAACGGGAAGGATCTGTTGGAGATTGTCATCATGTCAGTAGTTTTCTGTCTACTGACTTTTGTGATAGTGGAGAGTGGTGGCATGGATATTTTGTGGCCTTTAACATTCTGTCTTGGCCAAGTTTTTAGGTCTAACACTTGCTTTGTATCTTGGTATCATGGTGTAACACCCCTTGTAGACAACCCACTCCATTTTTAACTCATATGTATTGAAACACTTTGATGTTAGTAAGGATTTTGTTAGGGTGTTTAGCTTATAATGAACTTAGGATGTTTCATTGTTGGAGTGGTTTTTTTTAAAATGCTTGTAAATTGTATGGATGTTAGAAAATTTAGATGGATTGTGTATAGATGGAATTAGAAATGATTGTAATCTTGAACATATTTGTTTCAGGAATGAATAGGAAGTTTGAAGGTTATTGGTTAGCTTGGGAATTTTGGCTTGGCTGCGGCTACGAAGCGCATTGGATGGAGGGGCTGTTTTGGAATTCTTATGGAGTGCTATGGCCTTGATGATGTTGATTCGCTACTGTTAGAAAAATCATATGTAATGGATTGGGATATATCGAATGTATTGAAATGGTTGGGTAGTGACTATTGTAATTTGGTTAGATAATATGTAATTGAAAGTGAATGAAAATTTGAATGGTTTATGTAATATGGGTGAAGTTGTTTGTAACTTTGGAATTGAGTGGTGGTTTTGAACATGTGAATTGAAATGGTTTACGAGGTGTATTTGAATTGATTAAATGAATGAATACACATTGGAATTGTTTGGAATTGAAATTGAATAGTTATGGAAAATTTCTATTGAGATTTGCATTATGATTGGAATTACTGGTTTGAACCAAAATTGGGAACTAACTGTGATTTGAAAAATTATTGGAAATTATTGTTAAATATGAATTTAAACATGAATGTGGATTTATGAGTTAAGATTTGAAAATGAGTTAGGACTTGAAAATGAAATTGTAGTTTTTTCACGTATTGATACTCTTGAATGAAATAATGGACTATGGTTCCATGGATCTTAGATGCAAATGAACTTTAGGCCAAATGCCAAATGAAAAAAAAAAGTATTCAGGACCAAAATCGGGGTATGACAGTTGCCCCTATTTAACCATCCTCCACCAGAGGAAAATGAAACGGCATTTTTCATTGGATTGCAGTGGGGGATGGTTAAATACCATGGAGACCCAGATTTTGATCCTGAAAAATGCAAATGCTATGATATGATATGCATGGATACAAGACTTTCTTTTTTTGAAATTTTTATATGCTAGGGATAAGGTGAACCATTAACAGGAGATGCTACTAGGCAGACCAACCTGTGGGGAATGCTGATGGTCCACAGGGAGACAGATAAATGGTAAAAAACAAACTTGTTGGGGAAGACAAATCCTGTTGGAGAATCAGACACACATTGGGGAGTACTCAAAGTGAAATTTGATAAACGATACTTAGAATACAAGAGATTTTGGTAGTAAGTTCATATATGACTTACTAAACCCGAATAAGGAAAAAAAATGCTACAACAGGTTCATATATGACCTGGCAATACTGGAATAAAACACAACAACAGGTTCATATATGACCTGACCATGCTGGGGAATATCAAGAAGTTCTGACAACAGGTTCAGATATGACCTAACAAACTCAGAAAAATTCAAGAAGAGTGTATCAACAGGTTCATATATGACCTGGTAATACTGGAATGGAAGCTCAGCGGCAGGTTCATATATGACCTGACAACACTGAAACAATCATAGAGAAAGACTCTTCAGAACAGGTTCATATATGACCTGACACTGGAATAAAGCTTAACAACAGGTTCATATATGACCTGAATAGCACTCAACAAACAAGTTCATATATGACCTGACAGTGGAATAAAGTTCAATAACAGGTTCATATATGACCTGAATAGCACTGAACAACAGGTTCATATATGACCTTATAATGGAATAAAGTTCAATAACAGGTTCATATATGACCTGAATAGCACTGAACAACAGGTTCATATATGACCTGATAATGGAATGAAGTTCAACAACAGGTTCATATATGACCTGACAATGGAACAAAGCTCAACAACAATTGGACTCTTAACCGTAAGTAATGGATTATAACCAACTTTTAAAGGATTTTGCCAACAACAACTGGACTTGAAAATGACTGCGAAAACCGGATGTTGGTTTAAGGGCACCAGAGACAAACTGGAATTAGAGGTCAAAGGATATAGGATCAACAACGAGACCTAGGTCAATGCAAAATGAGCACAAGGTACATTTCGGCTATGCATGATTTGGATTTTTTTATGCATGATATATGAATGATCATGATATGAAAATGCTGACACTTGAGTGGACTGGGAGTTGTAAAGGTTGTTTATGGATATCATGATTCCTTAACACCGAGAACTCAACCAAATATTTTGTGATAGATGTTGTCAAAGGAGAATTCTATCAAGCTTGACACCACAACTTAGCCAATGGAATCCTTTTGGAGGATTAATGAATCGTGCTAGCATAATTTCTGGGTACTCGTCTTAAACTCAATAGTTGTTGACATATGGCAAAATTTGTTTGATCAATTTGAAAGCATGAAGGGGGTCTGCCCCTTTGTGGCTCATCTTGCCCCAGTCTGTTAGGACTTTGGAAATGTTCACCTTGAAAGTGAGTTTGGAAACAACTTGCCATGAGACTACCTCGAGATGGCTTGCCCCAAGTGTTTGAAATTTGCAATGGTCCGAACTTGACTAACCAAATGTTGGAATGGTAGACTCTTGATTGACTGTCCTTTGGATAGTTGGACTTACTGAGCTCTGAGGTGGCTTGCCCCGGTCTGAGTCTTGAAGCAAATTAGTCTTGGCGAGATGACCCTCAGGGTGATTAGCTCAAATTAACTGATGCTCAAGGTGATTTTCCCCTGTTTGGACTTCTTTCACTTTATCAATTTCCTCAACTGCATGTTGTTGGAATTTCTTTGATGCTAAGTGTTGACTCGCAAATAAGATTGTGCATTCAAAAAATGGTAATTTTAATGCAATGTTTATGCAAAAATTTGAACTCAAAGTTTATTGATATGAATGGGTGAAATACAGTGAAAGAGTCGTTGATAAGAACACAATGGTGATCAAGTCATTCACAGTATGCAAGTTGGTGCCATCAAATGATTAACAAAAATCGTTTGGAGTCAAGTTAACACAACCTTGTTGTAGTATGCTTTCAGAATAAACTCTGTTCTCAATTGGGTCTTTTAAGGGTTGTAACGTGGTCTGGTTCACGGTTTTTTTGAAACAAAAGGATCTAAGGCTCAAAAATCTATTTTTACCCACCCCTTCTTCTTGATGATCTCCAGTTCCTATGTTCAGTTAATTCAATACACGCATTCGACTTCGAAGGTGCAAAAGTGAAAATGAGGATTCAAGGTGAGATTTTCTTGAAATGGCAGTCACCTTATTTTATTTTTGTTGAGGATTTAATGACCTCTTTTGATTGATTTTCTTTATCCCTGATTTTGCCTAGACCGCTTCTTTGAAGCTTTCGGCCCATCGGGACGCCCTGACTTTTGCCTAAGTCATTTTGTGGTATTTGACTTAGCGAGCTTTTTCAATCTTTTTTTTAAAGGTGTTGACTTCCATATTCTTGGTGGATAAGGATCAACCAACACTAATTTTAGCTTTTATTAGCTTCTTTGACACTTCAACATGTGCGCGAAGGATAACATGTGGTTGAACCTAATTGGAGGGTGTACATATGGACGATTTTTTTGAAAGATTGAATGCATGATCAAACTATCTGAAAACAACTACCCTGCCCCAGGTTAAGATTAAGGGTTTTAGATCCGAAATAAACACCAACTTCTAGGCTCAAAGTTGTTGACTAGGGATTAACTCCTTATCTCTTCAGTGTTTGGGGATTTGAAACAATGCCTTACATCATTGACAAGGTTTTACTCAAAAGAATACCATAACAAATTCAGGTGTTTCGTTTTCATCATCCCCCTTCCAATCTTTGTTAACATAACGGTTTGATAAACAAAAGTGAATGAGAGGAGTATTTTTGTTTTTAACATAAATGAAAAACGAGTGAATAGGAATGGATTAATTCAAAAGATGCATAAACATTTCATTAATCTTACCAATTCAAAGAAAACAACAATGCTTAAAAGCAATTAACAATTAACATGCAAGGAAAATCCAAAAGAAGTGTTGAAACAACCAAATGATTGCCAGCTTTAGGGAATAACTTCTTCAAACTTGATCCATTAACCTATGGGGACACCCCTTGAGACCTTCGCACTTATTCGGCCGATGGGTTAACGTTTACTACCAAGCTTCCTTCTTGAAAGGCTATGTACCAGTTGTCAATCAACTGTTGTACTTTGGCTTTGAAAGTGTTGCAGTCTTCGGTTGAATGCCTTTCTGATCCAGCATGATATCCACATTGCACATTTGGGTCATACCCGAGTGAGTAAGTTTGGGGAACCATCTTGAGAGACTTGGGAACCACCAACGAGTTTTGAATTAGAGGTTGTAGAAGTTGGCTATATGTTATGAGGATTGGAAATCCAAGGCGATATCTCAATGCTCTCACCAGGAAATGATGATATCTCGTTAGCCACATCCTTGATCTCTTCCTTGTGGTACAAAACCTTGAGGGGTTTAAGGGGTCCTTTCCCTTTCACATTACTTGGCCCAGAAATCAAGATATATGTACCTGAGCCTTCCTCCTTCAATGCTTCTTGAATTTTCTTTAGACATGGTTCTTTGTTCTAAACGCGTGTCAGGAATCACTTTGCTCTTCATGGACAAAGGATGGATGAGTTTTTTTTTTGTATTTTTGGAAAATGATATGCAATGCATGATAACGAATGCAGATGCAAAGGTATATGAATGGATGCAATGTATTTTTTTTTGTATAGGTCCAATAGGCTTAAGGCATGGATAAGTCTGATTGCTTTATATAGAACATGGTTCTCACCAGGTATGATTTAAGGTTTTAAAAAAGTTCCTAGAGTCATGGATCCATTAGACTGTTTGCTACCTGTGGCAACTTACTTGCCGGGCATCAACTCCATCTAAAGAATCTACTCTAAGTGAGGTTCTCGCATCGATCCAACGATAAATCCATCTCGCAGACCCACACTACGCAACCATCTTTCCTAGTTGGACAAAGAACTAAGGTTCTACAAATGGTTCTCAGAGTCATGGATCCTAAAGAAAATATCGAAGCTTACGGCAACTTACTTGCCGAGCGACAACATCCTCTCAAGAATCTACTCTAAGTAAGGTTCTCGTACCGACCCAACGAGAAATACATCTCGCGGACACGCACTACTCAACCTCGTCCTATCTTATGTTTTTACTCAAGACTCGGGTAAAAAGTCTTTCCCACAAGGTTTGCAATTAGAGTATCCAAGTACCAAACCATAATCGAACCAATACAACAGATTCATATCAATATGACAATAGAGATAGTAAAAACAATAAAGAAAAGCCACATAGGTAAACAAACAAAGGCACACAAACGACCTAACTAGGCTTGACTCACTTAGGGACTGTTTCCCCAGCAGAGTCGTCATCTGTCGCACCTCGAAAAATGGGGATACGACTTTAAGCGAAGCGCGATCGCACGCTCGCAATGATGGACTGAACAGAGTCGCCACCAAACTTTATTTATTCCTAAAAAGGAAAGGGGAAATATCGATAAAACCTCTAAAAGAAAGGATAAGATATGGTCATCGCAACCAATATCAGGGTTCGGGAGTCGATTACGCAAGGGGAAGGTATTAGCACCCCTCACGTCCGTTGTATTCAACGGGAACCGTTAGGTTAGTTGTGTGCGTTAGTGTCAGTTGAAATGTTAGGCTTTTCGAATTATTAGGTGGGAAAGAAAGAAAGGATGAGAAGAGAATGTTTTTGGATTTTTTGACGAAGGACTAAACCTAAGTTTTTTATTAGTGGGCCTGACAAGATTTAAAAATCCTACTCCTACGTATTTCAAAAGAGAAATCAAGGCCTCTTGTGGCTGTTTCCTGTGTTTCCCCGTGGTGTAAATGAATAATTGCTCAGTAATCGGTAACCATTCATCTTATCCCCGGCGGAGTCTGTGGTTTTCTACCCTTATACCGGTAGTTGTAAACCCTGTTTTCTCCCCTTTGTAGAGTTAACCTTTTTGCTCATCCTAGTTGATGTCGGTTATTTTTCCGTGGTTTTCTACCCAGTATCCGGTAGATGTAATCCCCTCCTTGACGGTTATCATTATCCAATATTCGGTGGTGATATTCCCTTCTTTTGGATAATTGCTCTAAGTAGGCAATTTTATCCCCAACAAGTCATCTTTCATACGGTTGTCGGTAATGTTTGTTGCTCCCCTTAATTGGTCATCATTGTATACCTAGTTTCGGTATCCCGATGCCTTTCTTTGTCGGTCGATATATCCTTTATTAACCCAGTAACCGGTTGTGGATAATCTTTCATGCGAGTATATTATCTACGTTCTGACGGTAATAGATAATATATCTCATGCACTCTTTGGTCGAAGCCTTTTGTTCTTCCCTAGTTGAGTAAGATTCGTATCCCTGTTTTGGAATCGAATGTCCATCCCCTAATCGAGTTTGTGTTCTGCCCTCTTTTGGATGATGAGTGTCTTGGGAATATTCCCCAATTCACGCTTTGGTTGGTCACCTATTATATGCCCAGTAACCGGCATCCCTGGTGTTCCTTCTTTCTGCTCCCTATTATGACTTTTTGTCCCCTATGGAGTCAGATTTTCCTGAGTTGAAATATACCTTTTTAGGTCTTCCTTAGATGATTTGGTTGATTGATATCTCTCACCCTTATACCGGTCTTAGATATTCATTCTTCCCGAGCATGTTGTTCTCTCACCCTTATACCGGTGTTCAGATCACACGTCTCTTTGAGCTTATTACCCAGTAACCGGTAATACCTCATCCCCTTGCTTCCCCAGGAGAGTTCTGTTGGGATCTTCCTCAGCTGAGTCCTTAGTGGACATCTCCACCTGAGTTCGGATTTTCATCCGAAGTATCCGTTGCGGATAATTTTGCTATATTGGCATATTTCCCGATACATGCATCTTCGAGTCAGCTCGAGTCTTTCCATTGGGATTATTCCCTTTGGAACTCTGTTCCCCAAGCTTTGAGTCGTGACCTGCTCACGCAGTTTTACCCTTTTTACTCCCCCCAGAGTCTCTGTCTCCTTAGTTGGTGTATTACTCCTTTGGATTGTCGGTTTCTCCGAATTTCTTTTCTTCTTTGTGGACACATATCCCCGCAGAGTATTACTATTTTGCATGCATATATCTGCACCATGAGGTCTCTTAGGGACCAAAATTCGTCTCTTTGTTATTATTTAAGCCCATTCTACCCCGTCGAGACGAAGATTTTAACCTTCACTTCTCCGGCTAGAATGACCTTAAATAGGGGCATCTGTAAGACCCTAATTTTGTCCCTAAGATCGCTCATGGCATCATAACATTGCATCTGCACTGCCTCAAGGATCATTCGCATCTTGGTTCCCTTTGCCTTTGGATGGGACTTCTTGTGAGTGGTTTGACATCACCAAGCATGCTTGAATTGTATATTATTGCTTTTCTTATTTTGTTTACTAACCAAAAGCACAAAAATATGTCACTAACATCTTTTGTTTATAGCTTAAGCAATCACAAGGTCCAAAGCTTCAAGGAGATCATCTGTGCAATGACATGGTCAAGAGGAAATGATAGCAAGCATGGTAATGGTTCCCAAAGTTCTAATCCATCAAATATGCCTCCCTAGCATCTCAATTCATCATTTTGATCAAAGCAAGTCAAAGGGTTTGAGGTTTGTGCCCCAAGAAACCCTAATTCATCTGTGCACCATAATGCCTTGCTCTTGAAGCAACCTCAGCCCATGGTCAAATACAATCAAGGGAAGTTCTTTAATTCATCATTTCATGCATATTTGAACTTATTTGAGTGTCCTCAATCATCAATTCATCAAAATATGAGTCATGGACTTGAGAAGTTGATCAGTCAATTCATCTGACTACTTTGAAATACACTAAGACCTAACGTTTTATGTGTTGGTCAAATGGAGATGGTTCCAAAAGAAAAACTGTTCTTAAGGAAAATATGAACAACTTTCATGTTAATCAAAAATTGATTTGAAGCTTGAAAGGCCATTTGTCATTCCAATACATTATAGGTCATTTTGACCGAAACCCTAATTTTGGGTCAACTTCCCAAGGACATAACTCATTCATTTTTTATGATTTTGAGGTGGGATCAAATGCATTGGAAACCTTAAGATGTCTAATTCAAATGTTATGTTGGACAAACTTTCAAAATCTCAAAGGAAATATATGTGATAATGCAAGACATTATAGGTCCTTTTTGACCAAATGCATTAAAAGGAAAAAAAAGTCCAACTTCAAATGCCCATAACTCTTTCATCAAAAATCCAAATGATGCAAAATTTAATTCAATTTTGATTTTCTTGAAAAGGTCTACAACTTTGATGTTGAAGCTTTTTTCATTTGAGGCTTGCATCATCATAACAGAAGGGCTTGAATATTGGCCAAACTTGGAAGCCTTGCATTGACATGTTTTGCACATCACACTTTAAACTCAAATTTCATAAATTTCCACATTTCAAATGGATTTTTTCCAACCATAACAATTGTTCCTTACATCAAGACCTTTCCAACCATTACTCATATGACCATATTTGGATTTGTCCTCCATGCATGAGCTGATTACATCTATGTTGCACGTCCATTTCATTCATTTGTGATCTCAGCTTGCCAAATCAAGTGCAATTGGGCCCTCCATGCGCCTGTACAGGCCCATGCATGGAGGCCCTCTCCATTCATGCAAATTTGAAATCACACTTTCAGCATGGCTTTGGCTATAAATACATGGCATGTAAGCTCTCATTTCACAACTTGATTCAACTTGAAATGCTGCAGAATTCTCTCCATAACCTTCACTAAAGGAATTTTCACTTTTCTCTAAAAAAATTCAGATCTGAATTTCAACTTCCTTGGTTGATTTTCAGACCTATAATTCCTCAGCCTTGCTTCCTCTTCATCACTAGATCTCATTGCAAGCATTGGTTGTGAAGAATCGTGCTCTCAAGACCTGCATTTCAAAGGTGGATAACAGAACTGTTTCTCTTCGAAACTCTTTGATCTTTGCTTATTTCTTGTGTTCCTTGGTCTGGCTGAAGTCCTCTCAATAGAGGCATTTGATTTGTGCTTTCAATTTTGCAAAAGCATGAAGTTCATGATGAACACCATCATAATTCCAGCTCTTATTTCTCCATTTATAGGGATCTAGAGTGGAAGTGCATGGTATAGGAGTGATGTACATCACTTCCTCTTTCGATTGGTATATAGATCACTTCATTTCACTACGCCAAAAAAGACTTTTAACAGCGCATCTTAGACAGCGCTTTTAAAAGAAAGCGCTGTCTAATGTTAAAATTAAAATAAAACACGGAAAATCTTCCCAAAAATTAATGAAAGCGCTGTCTAAGGGGGGGTCTTAGACAGCGCTTGCTAAAAGCGCTGTCTAAGACCCCCCCTTAGACAGCGCTTTTAGAAAGCGCTTTTTAATATAGACCTTAGACAGCGCTTTTGATAAAGCGCTGTCTAAAGTCTTTAAATTAAAAAAAAAATTAAAAACCAAAAGCGCTGTCTAAGGTGGGGTTTAGAAAGCGCTTTTGGAAAGCGCTGTCTAAGGCATACCTTAGAAAGCGCTTTCCACAAAAGCGCTGTTTAAGGTCTAATAAAAATAAAATTTCAGACCTTAGCGCTTTCGTTTTCTGTTCATTTGTTTTCCCTCTTCTTCACTCACGCAGCCGTAACCTTCTTCTCCTCAGTCTCCAACAGCCATAACCTTCTTCTCCAAAACACGACATCACGCATATCACCCTATTTTCCTTCAACTTCCGAAAACCCTAGTTTCTGCCTTCAAGGGTCCCTCCGCCGTCACCCAAACAATCGACCGCCGCACTCGCCTCTCACCTTCGAACCTCCGCCGTCACCCAAACAATCAAAGGTTGCAGCGCAAGGAGACACTTGAATACGGTACGTTCTGCTCTAATGCACTTCCTCTTCTTCCATTGTCAATTACAATAAGAAAAATTAATGAACTCAGTGGGATTTCTGTCATAGAATGAAGTTAGAATGTTGGAGTGTTCTTGGATTTGTCAATGATGCTAACTGAGCTATTGTGTTAGTTAGCTAGCTTACTAGTTATGCAATGCCACAACGCCTGCTTGTTTGACTTTGGCTTGAACTGAAATGTTGGTGTTAAAAATGTGCTTGTTTGATTGTAATGCCATGAGTTCAAATAACTTGGATTGTTACTGCAATAGTTTCTTTCTTTTATACTTGTTGCAGTTGTATGTTTTGCCTATGTTAATTGCTCTGCTTGAATGGACCCGTTGTTGTTTATTATAGCCTTGTATGTGTGCAATTAGATCCATGGCTGAACGTATGTGTATGGGTTGGTGTTAGCATATGGCTGCCCTGTTTGAATCTACACTCAATGCTTGTGGTTTGTCCATTGCCCTGTTGCAATCTTGATCAAATTTTTACTATCCACCACAACTGTCATTGTTAAGATGATTAATAGGGTTGTTATTGTAGGAAATGATTGTTAGCAATGCATTCATGCCCCCTTTTGAAATGGTGTTAATGGTTTGCACTAATGCTTTGGTGTACATGTTTCTTCATTGAAATTTATAATTATGATAATTCTTGTTAACTGTTTGTTGAAAATGCTATGCTAATCGGTTAGTTGCTGGTGTTACAAATGCAATGTTTAATGAAAGTTGGTGATTTGGGAGTTGTTAGTTTGTGTATGTATGTATATTGAATTGTGTATGTATATGTACATGCAATTTGAAAGGAAAACCATGGATAAAACATGGATCTGTGCCGATCGAATGACCAAAGAGTACGAGAGTGGGGTTTTGGAATTCGTTAAGTATGCTGTTCAACACGCTGAAAACCCCAGACGAATGCATTGTCCTTGCTTGCGTTGTTGTTATATTGGTAAGGTTGACGCACATGGATTGAAATCGCATTTGATGAGGCATGGAATTGATCAAAGTTATCAGTGTTGGATATTTCATGGTGAGAAAATTAACGAGAATGTTGAATCGAGTGGAAAAAGTAATACGACCTATGCTTCATACGACAAAGACACGGAAACATACGATTGTGATCGAGTTGAAGAGATTGTAGAAGCACTGGAAGAAGATCTTCATGATTGTCCTGAAATGTTTGAGAGGATGGTAAGCGATGCAGAGAAACCGTTGTACAAAGGTTGCACTAAATTCTCAAGACTTTCTGCGGTATTAAAGTTGTACAACTTAAAGGCGGGCAATGGATGGTCGGATAAAAGTTTCACAGAGTTGTTGGCCCTTATGAGAGAAATGCTACCGGATGATAATGTTTTTCCTAATCGAACCTATGAGGCAAAAAAAATGTTGTGCTCTATTGGCATGAGCTATGATAAGATACATGCTTGTCCTAACGATTTCATTTTGTTTCGTAACGAATATGCAATGTTAACTGAGTGCCCTAAATGCGATTTGTCTCGATATAAGAAAAGATTATCTCCCGCAAAAGTCTTATGGTATTTTCCGATAATTCCGAGATTTAGGCGCATGTTTCGTAGTGAAACCGATGCAAGACATCTTACTTGGCATGCAGATGAAAGAATTATTGATGGAATGTATCGGCATCCGGCTGATTCACCACAGTGGTCGAAGATTGATAATGATTATCCTGAGTTTGGATCAGAAGCAAGAAACCTTCGATTGGCATTATCTACTGATGGAATGAACCCACATGGTCTTCAAAGTATCTCACATACCACATGGCCTGTGATTCTTATGATTTATAACCTACCTCCGTGGCTATGTATGAAGCGTAAGTACATGATGTTATCTATGTTAATCTCTGGGCCTAAACAACCAGGGAATGACATAGACGTATACTTGACACCTCTGATCGAATATTTAAAGATTTTGTGGGAGAACGGTGTGGAGTTTTATGATGGATATAGGAAAGAAAGTTTCAATTTGAGGGCGATGTTGTTTGGCACAATTAATGATTTTCCAGCATACGGGAATCTATCTGGGTATAGCATTAAAGGTCAACGTGCGTGTCCTGTTTGTGAAGACGGAACCGATACGATTCGATTGGAACTTTTCCAGAAGAATGTGTTTCTCGGTCATCGTAGATTCTTACATTCTAAACATCACTACCGTGGGTGGAGAAAAGCATTCAATGGAGACACCGAACATCGTAGAGCTCCACCCGCATTGTCAGGTGAACAAGTTTTTGAAAAGGTGAAAGATGTGCGTACTGAGTTTGGCAAGCCTTTTGCACATAAGATTGTGAAAGGTGGGTGGAAGAAAAGGTCGATATTTTTTGAATTGCCATATTGGAAGTCTTTGTACGTGAGACATTTTCTCGATGTTATGCATATTGAAAAAAACGTATTTGAAAGTGTTATCGGTACATTACTCAATATAAAAGGCAAGTCTAAGGATGGCCTTAAAGCAAGGGAGGACATGTTAAAAATGGGAATGAGAACTGAATTAGCACCCGTGAAGAAAGGAAGACGAACATATCTACCACCTGCTGCTTTTACTTTATCTAGAAAGGAGAAAAAAAATTGTGTTAGTCTCTGAGTGAAGTTAAGGTTCCAGAAGGATACTCATCTGATATCAGAAGACTTGTTTCTATGAAAGACCTCAAGTTGAAGAATTTGAAGACACATGATTGCCATGTTATAATGGAACATTTTCTACCGATAGGTATACGTTCTATTTTGCCAGAAAAAGTAAGAAGTGCCATAACTAAATTGTGTTTTTTCTTTAGGTCAATTTGTAGTAAGGTGATCGATCCCGAGATCTTACCAACACTACAAAAAGAGATTGTAATTACCTTGTGTGAGCTTGAAATGTATTTTCCTCCGTCTTTTTTTGACATAATGGTTCATTTAGTTGTTCATCTTGTGAAAGAGACACAGTTGTGTGGACCAGCTTATATGAGATGGATGTACCCTGCTGAACGGTATATGAAAATATTAAAAGGGTACGTGAAATCCCGAAGTCGACCAGAGGGTTGTATTGTTGAACGATACATTGTTGAAGAAGCTGTTGAGTTTTGTACTGAATATTTGTCTAACGTTCAATCGATTGGACTCCCCAGAGCTCAGATTTTCGACAAAATGGAAGGTAAAAAATTAATTGGGAATAAAATTGTGACAATATCAAGGGATGAACGGGATCAAGTTCATTTGTATGTTCTGCACAATAATAATGAGGTTGAGCCATATGTTGAAATGCACAAGGATGTACTCCGAAGGTTAAATCCGAACAGAAATGAAAATTGGATAGTTATAGAGCACAATCAAAGTTTCATACAATGGTTGAAGGATCATATTTATTTGAAGCGCTCTTCAGATCCTTCTTCGGTAACAGAAAGGTTGAGATGTTTGGCATATGGTCCAAGTTTGCATGTGTTTTCTCATAGCGCATATTCAATTAATGGATACACATTTTATACCAAAGAACAAGATGATAAGAGTACTATGCAAAATAGTGGTGTCACCGTGCTAGCTGAAGCAATGCATATATCAAGTATGAAGGACTTAAACCCCAAATATGCAAATTTGTCATATTTTGGAGTTATTGAGCACATTTGGGTGTTTGATTACGAGAAGTTTCAGATTCCCATCTTTGGTTGCAAGTGGGTGAATAGTAGTGGCATACGAATGGATAAGTCTGGATTTTTGCAAGTTGATCTTACTAGGGTGGGGTACAAAGATGAACCTTTTATTCTAGCATCTCAAGCTAAACAAGTGTTCTATGTGAATGACCCGAAGAGTACAAAATGGTCTATAGTGCTTTTCTCTAACAAAGTGACTGATGATAGCGGTGTCGATCAATGTGATATTGATGTTGAGAATGAGTCATGCATTAGACGGAATGAGTTGAATAGAAATGATGAAGTTGAGGATCTTATACCGGATGAGTCATATATAAGAAACGATCATAATGAGGGAATTTGGATCAATTCATCCGTACGCATTGCTAAGAAACAAGTGATTAATATTCCAACAAAGAAAAGAAAGAGATGTTAGTGACTTAGGTAAATTATCCATGGTTTCTTTATTTTTTTTTTCATTTGTTTTGATTATAAGTTATATGTGATAATGCATGATTTCATTATATTTTTGTTTTCAATTGCTTTGATTATAAGTTATATCTGATAATGCATGATTTCTTTATTTTTTTGTTTTCAATTGCTTTGATTATAAGTTATATTTGATATTTGATGGTTTCCTTGGTTTATTACAGGTTAGACATGGCTGATGACCAACATGAGGAAGTTAGTAAAGTATCCGCGGAAGAAGAAATTCGAAGAGGCATCACAGTAATGCGAAGGGTGGTCCAAGGAAGATCTCGAGGCATCATACTAGATGTCTCTTGGAACAACCAGGGACAACTTATAGAACCTAATGGGCATACCTTAACTTGTTTCATCGGTGCACTAGTAAGGAATGAAATTCCCATTACATGTGATGATTGGAGAAATAAAGAGTTGAAAGAGTCCAAAGAAAAAATTTGGAGTGAGATAAAGGTACAATCATTTGACCCTTAATTATACGGTATCAATTATGTTTTTTCAATTACCGATACTAACTATCAATCTGTATGTTTTTCTTAGCGATGTTTTAACATCGAAGAAGAAAGAAGAGGGTTTTGTATGAAATTGGCCGGAAAGCTTCTTAGAGGGTTTCGGACATTTTTATCATCCAAGTTCCTTAAGGATGCGGATGGTAATTTTGTGGATGCGGAGCTTCCTAGAAAATATGAAAGTTTGATATCGGATGAAGAATGGGAAGCTTTCAAATCCAAAAGACAAGACCCGACTTTTCAAAGAATAAGTGCTACAAATCGGGAAAGAGCATCAAGTCCCGCATATCCGTACCGAAAAGGACGTGTCGGATATGGACGCTTAGAACAATCCATGGTAAGTATTTATAAATTGCGAAAACAAATTTGTTCATCATATATTAGTTTTATCTGATCAAATTGTATGACTTAATGTGTAGCTGCAGAAGGAGGAAAGTTCAGAAACATCTCTTCCTGCACATGTTTTGTGGAAGGAAGCCTGTGTGGGCAAATCTGGAGTTCCACAAGAAGAAGTTTTAAACGTATACCAGAAATGTGTAAGTATAAGATTTTTTCATTAATTGAATAACATTTTTATACACAAATATTTGACAAGTATACGGTATTCATCTGATTTTCCAGGAGGAGCTATCTCAGTCTCTATCTCCCGATGATACTAAGAGCATACTTAGTCGGGCATTAGATGTCCCTGAGTATTCTGGTCGGGTGAGGGGTAAGGGATTTGGAGTCACTCCGACCTCCCTCAGTGTTAAAAAAGGAAAGGCTCCTAGTAATCGGGAGCTTCATGCAAGATTGGAAGCCATGCAAGCTGAGCTTGATGCATTGAGGAGAGAAAGAGAGGCTAGCGCCTCAACGGTATACAGAGATGCTTCGGACAAAAACAGTATCAACTGTACCTTTCAGCCGAACATTCCAGAGGTAATTACATATAATTGTCTTAAATTGAACTATTTGCTTAAATTATGTATTTGACATATATACACATTAACGATTTCTTGTTATTATTGGTTTTAGGGCATTTCCCATTGTCAGCTGTATTTGTCGTCACCATACTATCGGATGGTTGGCAAGGGAAAAGTGCATAACGTTAGCGGAGTATTACTCCACACTAGAGAGCTCCCTGCTGGATGTTTGAAGGTATCAGTTGATATTGCAGTTGAGCCGAATGCAGCATTACCATATCCTAGCGATGATTCGGATGCAACAACGGTGCACGAAGCAGTAGGTTCGTTTGTTGCATGGACGACAAACCTCATATGCGTAGGATATGAGGTATGCTTAAAACTTATGTTAACTTTAATGTGTATATTCAAAGTTTAAAATTTATGCTTAAAATTTTACTTACATATTTTCCTTGGTTATGTTAAATAGACTCCCACAAAATCCAAATCAAAAGAAAATGAGGTTAGCAATGCCTCCGCACAACAAAAAAAGGAGGTTAGCAACGCCTCCGCACGGGTAAAAAGTTCTGGTGCTAAGAAGACCGTAGCTAGGAAAAAACCTACCACCAAGTATAGGTCGTGCCTCAGGACATTTATAGAGATGACCGATATACCGACCGGAGGTGTTCGGAATGTACATATGGAGGTAGGGATTTTCGGCTTTGATTACGACCAAATGATTGGTAATGAAGACTTCATGCAAGTTTTTGGTCATGAAGAAATCGGCGTCAACGTTGTCAATACGTATATTAGGTAAATCCGGTCTACTTTGTTTTATTAATTAAACAACTTATGTTAATGATGTTTACTTTATGTTAATCCGGTTTACTTTATGTTTCAAAAGAGGTGTTAATGATGTTTTTATATTAGGTTTTTGTATGACAAATTGATGCGCCCCAATGATTTGGACGAGTCATTCGGATTCTTAGCACCCGCGACCGTCAACTTAGGTTTAATCTTAAGTAGACCGCATACCGTGACGGAGTATGTTCTTCGGATCCTCATGGAGAATAAAGATGCGGAGAAGTTGTTTTTTATACCGTTTAATACCGGGTTAGCATTTCATTCTAAATTCATCTATTATAATTATTTTCCAAGTTACCATCTAATATTTGCCTAATCATTACAGTGGACATTGGTTGTTGCTCGCAATCAATCCTATCCGAGAAATTGTGTATTATCTTGACTCGTTAGGAAATGATTGGACAACATACCCGGATATGAAGGACCTAATTGACACGTAAGTGAGAATGTTCAAAATTTTTCTTAGTTTATGTGAATTGTTCTAATTGCTTCATTTTTATTTTATTAGCGTCCTACAAGCTTTTCGGGCCCAACGAGATATCCAAACCTCAAGGAGGAGCGCCAACCGCATTACATGGATTAAAGTGGCGGTATATTTTTAATTACCACATTTTTTATTATATTAGTGATGACACTTGATAAAACTTAGGATTTATAATCCATATTTTTTTTCATGTAGTGTCCTCAACAACGTAATCAAATAGATTGCGGGTATTTCGTGTTGAGGTTTATGCGAGATACTCTTGCTTTGGGCCGATTAGTGATTCCCACCGATGTATGTATTTCTAACTTATGAGTTATTTTTATATTTACACATATCTCATATAATTAAATAGTTGGAATTAATTCAAAATATGTTATATTATTATGTAGTACTTTGAGGAATTCAAGTGTGCATTTTATACAGAGGATCAAGTGGACGAAATCAAAGAGGAGTGGTGTCAATTCATGATAGAGCTCAAAGTTTTTTCATAAATTTGTGTAATTAATGTGTACATTTGTAGTATATGTAATGACTTGTAAATGTGTACATAAATTTGTATATATTTTGATACATTTAAGGCAAAATTGGTTTGAATTGGTATATATATATTTTGTTAGCCAAAAATTGGTAGAAAAAAGGCCAAAATGGCATGTATAAAATGTGATAACTGTCTGTCAAAATCTGGTTGAAAACAGGTAGAAATTCTGGTTTATAAACCTGGAAAAAATGTGGTTTAAAACAAAAGCTTCAAAAATTTTCGTATACATTAGACAGCGCTTTTGTAAAAAGCGCTGTCTAAAGGGGGATTAGAAAGCGCTTTAGGCAAAAGCGCTGTCTAAGGGGGGGGGGGCTTAGACAGCGCTTTTTGAAAAGCGCTGTCTAAGCCCCCCCCTTAGACAGCGCTTTTGCCTTAAGCGCTGTCTAAGGTATACCTACAAAAATTAAAATAGGGGGGGCTTAGACAGCGCTTTTTGAAAAGCGCTGTCTAAGCCCCCCCCCCCCCCCCCCCTTAGACAGCGCTTTGGCCAAAAGTGTTGTCTAAGGTATACCTAAAAAAATTAAAATAGGAGGGTCTTAGAAAGCGCTTTTGGCCAAAGCGCTGTCTAAGGGGGGGGGGGGCTTAGACAGCGCTTTTAAGATTTAAAAAAGCGCTGTCTAAACCTTTAGCAGCGGAGGTTTAGACAGCGCTTTAAAGCGCTGTCTAAGGCCAAAAAAAGCGCTGTCTAAGGTCTTGTTTGGCGTAGTGTTTGGTTGAGATTGCCATGTCTGCAATTCTCACCGGAACTGGAGGTCTCACCGGAGAAGAAGGTGGCTCCGGTAGCCGTCCCAACACCAGATCCAATCACAGTCGTGCATTTCCATTGCCAGATTCAATCTGATCCGTTCAATGTTATGACCTAATTAATGGCTCCATGTGGTTGCATTGACTGTGGACTACACTAGGCGCGCGCTTGTGGATCCTTGGATCTGCCAGCTCAATTAATGAGCTCAGATCCAAGGGCTCGTATTTTTTTCCTTTTTTTTAATTCTGATTTTATTTCTATTTCATTTTTAATTACATTTCATTTTTCTAAAATCAATATCTCTCTCATTTTTAATCCAAAAATTATGGGACCAATTGCATTAGTCTCCAAATAATTTCTTGTTTCTATTTCTGATTTTTAATATTTTTTATTTTGTCATTTGATATTTTTTGTGAATTTTGTCTTTTCTGGTTATTTTTAATTCATTTTAAATAGTTTTTGATATTCAAAAAATACAAAAATATTTTCTCAACCTATTTGAATGATGATGGATCTATGAAAAATATTCTCATCAATTTTTAAATTGATTTGAGATTTATTTGAGATTTTAGTTCAATTAGGTTATTTTTATTCATTTTTAATTGATTTAAAAAATAGTTTCTGACCTTTAAAAATGCTGAAATTTTTTGTCAAACTTTGTTTGACCATGTTGAACTTGGGATAAATTACTTGGACCTTTCAAGGTTGATTTGAAGTGATTTTGAAGTTTGACCTTTCTTTTATTTTTAATTCAAGTTTATTTTAATATTAAAAAATGCCAAAAATATTTTGTTCATTTCTTGACTTCCAATCTTCATCTCACTTTTGTTTTTGATTGTTTGACCTTGACTTTCAATGTCATTTGGTCAATACATATGATTGGTACATTTTATTTCACTTTAATGCATTTGTATTTTTGCCTTTCTTATTTTCCATTCTTTATCTCCTTCTTCTTCTTCTTCTTTCTTCCTTCTTGATCAATGAGTTGAAGGTTGATAAGTTAGCATTGATTAGGTAGACTTAATCTTCCTTGATTCAAATCTAATTCATCTTGATCAATTGATCAAGTGAATGGCTTTGCATTAAGGATAGGTTGTTTTCTAAATCATGCAAAAGGCTTAAACCAATACAAGATCAATTCTCTTTTTTCCTTTTGGCATGGCAAGTTGTTGGAACTTGATTCACTAATCAAGACTTCTAACTTGTGTTGTTGCCTACATTATTATTGACCGGCCTCAGATAGTTGTGACTTCTACATAAATCGAATTACGATTGCTTAACATAACGCTAAATTTGCTTTATGGCACACTAACTACTAACACTAATTATTAACAATTAACATTTAGTTTTTTCTCTTTACTTTTATGCAATTTACTATTCTTGTACATATTATCCATTTGCTTTTCTCTTTGCTCACTTGAGCACATGTTTTTATGTTAATGCCATTTGCCTTTTGCTCACTTGAGCACATAATTGTGTATATATTATTATGCTTGTGTTTTGGTTTGATTGTTGTGAACCAAACGCAAAGAATGGACTTAGTATCTAGGACCTTCCCTATGCAAAGAAATGGAGAAATGGACTTAGGTTCTAGGACATTCCTTATGCAAAATTGGAGTAAAAGGATCTTAATGATGAAGATGGATTAGGAGGACCAAATCTCTAAACTCACTCTTGTCCATTTTTGATTTACTTCATGGAACTTTTTGATGTGTGTGCTTTTGTGCTAGGGATTCTATGAGCTCAATTGGAGGACCATTGCCATGTTCACCCAAGAGGAAAGATACAAGATACATTGAGGATCTCTTATGGGACTGGTTTGATTGCTTATGCTTTGAGTGATTGTTTATTCCAAAGGATGGGAGCTACTTGGATCATCAATATGATCTCAAGAGAGGAGCTCCTTGTGTGGTTTTGTTCTATTTTCCCTCACCTTTTTGTTTTACTCAGGACTTTAGCCCTTCTTCTTCTTCTTTCCACTCTAACCCAAGCCAAAACTCTTTGTGCAAACATTTAACCTTTGTTTTCAACTATTAGAAACCTAAGCCTTATGCTTTTGATTTTCAAACTTTCTTTTCATAAGACTTATTTTGAATTGAATCTTTAAGTCAACTTTGACCACTTTTGTATATATTCCTAATTGGTAAATATAACCCACTCAGATGTCTTTTGTGGTTCCAATGACCACTTTCTTAATCAAAATCTTTCATAACCTTTAGCTATTAGGTTTGAGTTATCTTTGTGGTAGATGTAATACTCACCTATATCCTTAGTGATGGACAACGAGTCTTCCATGCTTATTATAGGGTTAACCCCTCACTAGCATGTTGAAGCTATCCTCACATGGTGGATTTGTGGTTTGGTTGTGTTTTCTCCCTTTGATAACAAAAGACCTTAAGGCTTTTGGACCAATCAATTCACCAACTTGTTTTGAGATTTTTACCCCGAAGTACGAGGTTTTGATCCTATCTTTTTTAAGATGGTACGTAGGCAATGGGTTTATCCATCCAAACACAAATGTAACGAAACTTGTATATTCTCTTCTCATCTCTTCAATCATGTTTGCACAAACAAATTTTTTACAAAACAACAACCTCACAACAAGTATGAAATGGGCTCCCTAGGAGTACCTAGGATGTTTTGGGTGCCTAACACCTTCCCATTGCATAACCAACCCCCTTACCCAGATCTCTGTTTCTTTTACTAGTTTTTGTTAAAACTATTACGTTTTTGTTCGCTTTCTAACCATTCCTTTGGATAAATAGAAGTGCGGTGGCGACTCGACTTGTATGATTTACCTTGGATTTAGTCAATATCTCTAATGGTAACGAATACCCCGCTACACCACCCGGCCTACAGTTGTCTATTAGGAAGGCCATGGATCGACGAGGCGGGAGCTGTTACCTCCACTTTGCATCAGAAGCTCAAATTTGTCAAGAATGCAAAGCTTGTTATCGTTGGCGGGGAAAAGTTGTTGGTTAGCTACCTGTCATCTTTCTCTTACATTGAAGTTGAGGATGAGGTTGTCACTCTGTTCCAAGCCTTATCTATTGTTGCTGAAAAAAGAGTTGGGGCACCTATGTCTTTATTGAAAGATGCAAGGAAGATTGTTGAAGAAGGTAATGTTGATCAATGGGGGCGCAGGGTAGAGGTCTCCGACAATAAAGGTAAAACCGGTATGGGTTTTCAACAAGGTTCATCAACTGCTAGATCTGAGGATATGCAACTTAGCTTCCGTAGCGGAGGGTTCATTCATGGAAATGAACAACACGTAGTTGTTGTGCTAGAGGATGACGAAGAGGAAGACTGCACCAATTTTGTGACGCTATGAAAGGCTTGCAAAAATTGGACTACTATTGACATTCCTGTTATTTTGTGTCGATCTAAGTAATTGCTTTTATATGTTTAAAAAACCCTTCTTCTATGCCTAAGGGAGAAGTGAACATTGTTGGGCATTTTCAAATAGATCATTAATAAAATTAATTCTATTAGTCCACATCTATGATGTTTGGTTTTTACTTTTTGCTTTATTCTGAAAATCATAATCACAAAAAACATAAATTAACAATATAATTGTCCATCTGCATAATATTGTCACAAATTTACTTTTCTAAAATCAACATATAAAATCATTATGCAGGTTGATTTCTAACCCCATTGAATACAATGATCCTTCTCCTTCTCCAAATTTTGAATTTCCTATGTTTGAGGCCGAGGAGGAAAGTGATGAAGAAGTGAGTGATGAATTGTCTCATCTTCTTGAGCATGATGAAAAAGCCATTCAGCCATTTGAAGAGCAGATTGAGTTAGTCACTTGGGTTCCGAGGATGATGTGAAGGAAGTCAAGATTGGGTCTCGAATGTGTCCAGATGTGAAGAAGGGGTTGATTGATCTTCTCCAAGATTATTCAGAGGTGTTTGCTTGGTCTTATCAAGACATGCCTGGTTTAGATTATGATATTGTGGAGCATAGATTGCCGTTGAAGCCAGAATGCCCGCCAGTCAAGACGTAGTTGATAAGAACGCATCCTGAAATGGTTGTGAAGATTAAAGAAGAAGTGCAGAAGCAGATCGACACTGGTGTCCTTGTGACTGTTGAGTATCCGCAATAGGTGGCCAATATTGTACATGTGCCAAAGAAAGATGGAAAAGTATGCATGTTAATCGACTATAGAGAATTGAATAAAGCCATTCCGAAAGATGATTTCCCTCTGCCGCACATTGATATGTTGGTAGACAATACTGCTAAATTTAAAGTCTTTTTGTTTATGGATGGATTTTCACGGTATAATCAGATCAAGATGGCACCCGAAGATATGGAGAAGACAATATTCATTACACCTTGGGAAAATTCCTTTATAGAGTGATGCCTTTCGATTTAAAGAATGCTGGTGCAACTTATCAAAGAGCAATGACTACTCTTTTTCATGATATGAATCATAAAGAGATTGAAATTTATGTTGATAACATGATTGCTAAATCGATTCATGAAGAAGAACATGTTGGGCATTTGTTGATGTTATTCCAGTGTTTGAGGAAGTCTAAAATACGCTTGAATCCAAATAAGTGTACTTTTGGTGTTCGTTCTGGTAAGTTGTTGGGCTTTATTGTCAGCGAGAAGGGTATTGAAGTTGATCCTGCCAAGGTCAAAGCAATACAAGAGATGCCTGCGCCCAAAACTGAGAAGCAAGTCAGAGGTTTTCTCGGCCGCTTGAATTATATCTCAAGATTTATTTCACACATGACTGCAACATATGCGCCTATATTCAAGCTTCTTTGGAAAGATCAGTCTTGTGATTGGATCGAAGACATCTAGAAAGCTTTCGACAGTATCAGGGATTATCTGCTTGAACCTCCAATTTTGTCTCCGCCTGTTGAAGGAAGACCGTTGATCATGTATTTGACTGTGCTTGAAGATAGTATGGGTTTTGTTCTTGGTCAGCAAGATGAGACTGGAAAGAAAGAATTTGCAATTTACTACCTCAGTAAGAAGTTCACCGACTGTGGGACTCAGTATTCTATGCAAGAGAAGACTTGTTGCGCATTGGCTTGGGCTGCTAAGCGTCTACGTCAATATATGTTGAATCATACCACTTGGTTTATTTTTGAGAAGCCTGCTTTAACTAGGAGGATTGCCCATTGGCAGATGTTTTTTTCAGAGTATGATATTGAATACCGATCTCAGAAAGCGATCAAAGATAGTATCTTGGCTGACCATTTAGCTCACCAACCAATTAAAGATTACCAGTCAATGCTGTATGATTTTCCTGATGAAGAGATCCTATACTTAAAAATGAAAGATTGTGATGAACCATTGCTTGAAGAATGGCCAAAACCTGGTTCCCATTGGGGCATGGTATTTGATGGAGCTGTTAATCAATATGGTAATGGCATTAGGGCAGTGATTATTACTCCTCAAGGTACGCATCTACCATTTACAGCTAGATTGACTTTCAAGTGTACAAACAATATGGAAGAATATGAAGCTTGCATTATGGGGCTTGAAGAGGCCATTGATCTCATAATCAAGTATTTAGATGTCTTCGGAGATTCAACATTGGTTGTGAATCAGATCAAACGTGAATGGGAGACGAATCACCCTGGTTTGATACCATATATAGACTATGCGAGGAGGATTTCAAATTTCTTTACAAAGGTTGAGGTTTATCATATGCGAGGAGGATGGCAGATGCTCTTGCAACGTTGGCATCAATGATTATAATGAAATATTGGGATGAGGTTCCCAATTTGACCATGATGCGTCTTGATAGGCCAGCTCATGTGTTTGCTGTGGAAGAGATCAAAGACGAGAATCCATGGTATTATGACATCAAATGTCTCCAAAGTCAGACTTACCCGTCTGGGGCATCCTTGAAAGATAAGAAGACTTTGAGAGGATTAGTCGGCAATTTCTACTTGAATGGTGATGTTCTGTACAAGAGAAATTTCGACATGGTTCTGCTCAGATGCGTGGATAGACACGAAGCATACTTATTGATGACTGAAGTCCAAGAAGGTTCCTTTGGTACACATTTTAATGGACATGCAACGACAAAGAAGATGTTAAGAGCGGGTTACTATTGGATGACAATGGAATCTGACTGTTGCAAGTTTGTGAAGAAATGCCACAAGTGTTAAATTTATGTGGATAAAATCCATGTTCCTCCGACACTATTGAAAGGGGGGAGACTTACAATCTCACTTACTAGAATGCTATGCTTTTGGGTCAAAATTTAGCGCTATGTTAAGTAATCGTAATTGAACTTATGTAGAAGTCACAACTATCTGAGGTCGGGCAATAAATTTTTTGGTGTTAATTCATGTTAGAGATATGGCATAATGAACCATACTCCTAAAACATACCACACACAAAAATAAAATGATCAAAGGATGGACCTAATCTCATCCACATTTGTATTGGTTCATCTACCACAAAGTTATTGCTGAACCAATTAGCCTTAGGATATCGAGACATCATTGGTCAATGAAAACGATGGGATAGAATGGGATTGAAGATGAAGAGGGTGGGGAGATGAGAGAAACAAAAAGTGATCATGGGAGGAATTTTATCAAATTAAAATCATTCATCCATTTCTGGAGATCAAATGTACATTTCATCAATCTCCAAAATCCAATGATTTTAATCCAACAAAATTCAAATCAACCTTGACCAAGGACCAAACACATAGTCAAACATCACAAGTCAATAAAAATGGCTCAACCTAATTTCTACACAATTAATCAATTAAAAATCAAATAAAAATGCATTTAAATTGAATTATGTTTGATAAAAAAACTAAAAACCTCTTCAAAACACCAAATAGATGGCCAAGAGATTTATCCTAGGTCAAACAAGGTCAAGGGACCTTAGACAAAAAATTTCATAATTTTTGAAAAGTCAAATGTATTTTTAAATAATTAAAAATGTGCACAAAAACAATTAAATCATAAAAAAATATCAAATTTAATCCAACAAATCATTTTAATTCAAAAATGAAAGAGTAAAATTTTATAATTTTTTTTGTGAAAGTCCCATATTTTTAAATTAATATGAATTAATCAAAATAAAAGGATTAATTGAAAAATTAGAAAATAAAATATAAATTAAAAAAACAAGGGCCATCAGATCTCCCTCATTAATTTAGGTGGCAGATCTGATAGCCAAGCGCGCGCACCACCAACGCCTCAGTCAATTATACCACATGCGTGGTAATAAAATTGGATGGATAAGATTAAAACTTGGGAACCAAATCAAATGGCCTGGATTGATCCAGCACACAACCGGAGCCATAGCTCTGGTCATCTTCTCCGGTGAGCACCACTGGTCTGGTCCAAGCTTAAATCAATGGAAAATGAAAAGTGAATACACTAATTTGAAGGAAAAATGCTCAGGAGCACGAATCTGCCTCAATTTTCTCCAATTCCAAGTATATAACAAGAGACAGGGATTTGAATTTTGAGGATCACGAACTAAGTAGCTTCGATTTGACCTCAAAGCAACTCAATCTTCTTGCCTACATTGATAGGACTTCAGACAACCAAAAATCAACAAGAATGGTGAAAAATTGAGGGAGAATCGAAGAGATGAAAAATTTGAAAATTCAACTTCGGTGGAGCTTCAGATTAGCACGATCTTGCTTTCAGTTATGCTTGGTCTTGCTTCAGATGCTTGTTGGAAGTGAAATGGATCAAGGAAAGGTATGGGCTCTTGGAGTTTTAATCTCAAAATAAATGGAGAATTGAAACTCGATTTTTAAAGAAAATATTCAAGCTTATCCTTCAATGGTGAGGGTTTTGGGTTGCAGGTTCAAAGCTTGGGCATGAGGTCTTATTTATAGGCCATGTGTTTGATTTCCACACACTTCCACTTTTGGCAAATTTTGAAAATTTGTTTTGCATGCTGGCATGGGGGTGTGATAGGCCCCTCAAGTGATTTAATCGGATCCAAAATTGAGTGAAAACCATGTTGAATTCATATTGGAAGGCCATGCAATCATGTATGAAAAGTGGAAGTGGAAAACATCCAAATGGTTCTACAACTTACACCCATGCACAAGTCCTTCATACTTTTCCAAATGAGATGATCTTGGACTTTTTGGAAAGGTGAGATCAAGGGGAACAACTTTCATGTTGAACAATTTTTCATTTGAAGCTTGGATCATGGTAAATTTTGAGGTGGAAGTATGGGAAATCAAATATATTTGAAAATTTTCTAAGTCCCAAGTCAAATGTTCACTTCTTCCTCCTTGAATAACTTTTTTTATTGAATTCAAATGAGAAATGTTTCTTCATAAAAGTTCAAACCTATTCAATTTGATCAAAAATTTGACCTCATTTGGTTTTGGCATGAAGGAGTTATTCATTTTAGAAGTTGAAGAAAATCACTTGTTCAATGGTATTGGCCAAAAATGACCTATAATGTTTCCTATTGGCACATATATTTCCAAGTTGAATTTGAACTTCCTACAAATATCAAAGTTGAAGTAGACATATTTAATTTTAGCATGAAATTTTAATTGCTTTCATCTCATAAAAAGTAAGCAAGTTATGGTCTTGGGAATTTGAATTCCAAACTAGGGTTCAGACAAAATGACCTATAATCTTTCCCCATAAAAAATGACTTTCATAGAAAAATTATGTCGCACCTCGAAAAATGGGGATACGACTTTAAGCGAAGCGCAATCGCACGCTCGCAATGATGGACTGAACAGAGTCGCCACCGAACTTTATTTATTCCTAAAAAGGAAAGGGGAAATATCGATAAAACCTCTAAAAGAAAGGATAAGATATGGTCATCGCAACCAATATCAGGGTTCGGGAGTCGATTACGCAAGGGAAAGGTATTAGCACCCCACACGTCCGTTGTATTCAACGAGAACCGTTAGGTTAGTTGTGTGCGTTAGTGTCAGTTAAAATGTTAGGCTTTTCGAATTATTAGGTGGGAAAGAAAGAAAGGATGAGTAGAGAATGTTTTTGGATTTTTTGACGAAGGACTAAACCTAAGTTTTTTATTAGTGGGCCTGACAAGATTTAAAAATCCTGCTCCTACGTATCTCAAAAGAGAAATCAAGACTTACGTAGTTCTGGGAAGAAAAATGTTTGTTTGTTGGTCGATTTTAGCGAAAACTATACTGTATTAATCGACGAAAACATTGTTTTACCCAAAACAGATGAGGAGTGGACGCATACCACACATCGAATAGATTTATAAATCTACATTCGGAAAAGTGTCACTTATCTCGACTCAACAATCGTGGCCGAAACATTGTTTTGCATCACCTTAAGACAATATACCTTTCATTTATGAAAAAGGTTTTTGATTAATCGCGCGGCGGCGAGAAAGAGTTTGATTGGTTGGATATATTTTGAGTGATGGCGAGAACTTAGATGAGCCAGATATCCATCTCGAATCCTAGTCTCAGGAGCGCACGGTATACACCATGTTCCATTTCCATCTTTATTGGCAAAAGTGTTTAATAAAGATTAAGTATTTTTAGGTTTGATTGAGAAAGGGGTTTGAAGAAACCGCATTGACAATTTTAGTCGATGACGAGAGCTAAGATAGGCAAGGCATCCACCTTGAATCTTAATCTCAGGAGTGCACGGTATACACCATGTTCCATTTCCATCTTTATTGAAAAAAGTATTAAGGTAGGAATCAAGTGTTTTCGAGTTTGAAAGACGAGTACTTATGACTTGCAAACTCTTACAACTTGGGTCTAACACTCGTGACTACGTCTGGACATTCCACCCAGGCAGTCTGTTTCTTTCCAATATTGCTAAGAAAATGATTCGAATATTTACAAATGTTTTGGAGGGAAGACGAATATTTATGGCTTGCAAGCTCTTACAGCTTGAGCCTAATATTCAGGATTATGATTGGATATTTCATCCAGGATAATCTTTTTCTTCACATTTTATTTAGAAAAAGATTTGAATATTGGAGTGTGGAAGAGAAGACGAATATTTACGGCTTGCAAGCTCTTACAGCTTGAGCCTAATATTCGGGATTATAACTGGATATTCCATCCAGGATAATCTTTTTCTTCACGTTTTATTTAGAAAAAAGATTTGAATATTGGAGTGTGGAAGAGAAGACGAATATTTACGGCTTGCAAGCTCTTACAGCTTGAGCCTAATATTCAGGATTATAACTGGATATTCCATCCAGGATAATCTTTTTCTTCACGTTTTATTTAGAAAAAAGATTTGAATATTGGAGTGTTGAAGAGAAGACGAATATTTCCGGCTTGCAAGCTCTTACAGTTTGAGCCTAATATTCGGGATTATAACTGGATATTCCATCCAGGATAATCTTTTTCTTCACGTTTTATTTAGAAAAAGATTTGAATATTGGAGTGTGGAAGAGAAGCCGAATATTTACGGCTTGCAAGCTCTTACAGCTTGAGCCTAATATTCGGGATTATAACTGGATATTCCATCCAGGATAATCTTTTTCTTCATGTTTTATTTAGAAAAAGATTTGAATATTGGAGTGTTAGTGGAAGAAAGGCTTGAAATTGTATTTGAAGGTGATGAGGAAATGAAACTGAATGTTGAAACTATGGAAAGTTAGTGAAATTTAAACCGAAAATTTAGTGAATTTGAATGTGATTATTTATGTATGTAAAAGTATGAGCATGAGTACTAATAACCTAACTAAATTAATTAACACACAAAAATCGACTAATCGAATAAAAAAACAATATCGGAAATTCAACCATTAATTAAATCTAAAAGGTAAACATTTAAAAATACAAACAACTAAATAACGATCAAATTAAATTGATACAAATATAAAGATAAAATAAATAGCAATAAGATATGACAAAAAATTAAATTAAATAGTAAGCATTAAAAACAAGTATGGAGATATCCTACTCCCAAGTATCGAACCCATCCCACTAAAGCAAGTGAAACTGCTCTCTCTCCACTAGGGCACTCATGGTTATTTATAATTTTAATAACAACTGGAATATATAAACCAGAATAGGTTAAAATATAAATTAAAATAAAAAAGTTCAAATGAGGTGGTCTGTTAATGGTCAATTAATTGAAACAACGGAAGAATCCCAAAGGGTGACCCTAGCCGCCCGGCTGTTGGGTTCAAGACACCAATAACTAGTAAATTAAAAGGGAACACAAAAAGCAATAAATTAACATACACTATTTAATAAAAAAAGCAAAGGAATACTAAACGTATTAAGTTCTTAAATGGTTTTTAAATGGCCTAAATGTTTGTTTTTTTTTAAATAAATAAAAGAAAGAAAATGGGAGCAACAGTAACAGAACCTTCATCGTCCTCACTCCCTCGTCGTCCTCACTCCCTCAAATCTCGTCTTCTCTTTCACGACCGCTCATCACCTCAATCGCGCACCTCTCTCTCTCAAACACTCATTCCCTCAAACCTTCGCACCTACCTCACAATACCCTAATCCCACCATAAAATGCACAAATCCATGGTTTCAAAAGAGAATCGAGTAAAAAGCTCACCTTCGACGGCGACGGCGAAGCCTGAATCTTCCTTCTTCGCCTCTTCAATCTAGGTTTCTTTTCGTCGTTTTAGGATTAGGGTTTTCTGCTGTTTTCGAATTAGGGTTTCGTGATGGTCGCCTCTTCAAAACTCCCCTCTTTTCTACAACATCCGCCCCTTTTTATACCCAATCCATTAGGGTTTTCGAGCTAGCTTATGGAGATCGAAATAGGTATCTCTGCGAAACCCTTTCGGTGTGCTCAGTTTGGATTGCCCTATTTGATGTTAAATTCGGAAAGGGTAATACAAACTGTGCACTTTCTTCCTCTACTTTGTCTCAATCCCTTTTGGGATTTTTTTTTGAAATTCTAACGCCTTGCTAATTGCTTTGTGTTTTTACTACAGTGAATTTAGTGAAAACATGAGTAGCTTCGGTTTTCACATGGCCCTTTGCTTTGAACTCAGTTTTGGATGGCTGTTAGGGAGGTTTGGTAATGAAATTCATGCCAATTATTTTCCTTGCTTGTGGCTGCATTCTCCTTGGTCTGCTATGAATGATATTAAATATGTAATGTAAACAGGTTTGCAATATTGGTTTGACTTACTATTTTTCTTTGGTTTTGTTGCATCCTGTTATGGATTGATGTTGGCATGGAAATGAATTTTAATGTTGGATGTTGTATCTTGTTGATGTCTATTGTTTTGCATGTCTAGTATTGATGAACTGTTGTTGCAGCTAGAGGCCAAGTCATTTAACATGAACTTCCATCCACTGCAGAGAAAAATGATGAATTCATTCTTGGTGAAGGTACTAAAAGAGCAGCTTCACATCATCCTTGTGGCCACAATCATAGTTGGAGCCTTGATGTCACTTGAACGGGAAGGATCTGTTGGAGATTGTCATCATGTCAGTAGTTTTCTGTCTACTGACTTTTGTGATAGTGGAGAGTGGTGGCATGGATCTTTTGTGGCCTTTAACATTCTGTCTTGGCCAAGTTTTTAGGTCTAACACTTGCTTTGTATCTTGGTATCATGGTGTAACACCCCTTGTAGACAACCCACTCCATTTTTAACTCATATGTATTGAAACACTTTGATGTTAGTAAGGATTTTGGTAGGGTGTTTAGCTTATAATGAACTTAGGATGTTTCATTGTTGGAGTGGTTTTTTTTGAAATGCTTGTAAATTGTATGGATGTTAGAAAATTTAGATGGATTGTGTATAGATGGAATTAGAAATGATTGTAATCTTGAACATATTTGTTTCAGGAATGAATAGGATGTTTGAAGGTTATTGGTTAGCTTGGGAATTTCGGCTTGGATGCGGCTACGAAGCGCATTGGATGGAGGGGCTGTTTTGGAATTCTTATGGAGTGTTATGGCCTTGATGATGTTGATTCGCTACTGTTAGAAAAATCATACGTAATGGATTGGGATATATCGAATGTATTGAAATGGTTGGGTAGTGACTATTGTAATTTGGTTAGATAATATGTAATTGAAAGTGAATGAAAATTTGAATGGTTTATGTAATATGGTATGGAATCAAATTACAGGAAATTTGGGAAAAATGAAATTGAATGGACAAAGAGCTCCATGAATTTGAATGGTTTATGTAATATGGGTGAAATTGTTTGTAACTTTGGAATTGAGTGGTGGTTTTGAACATGTTAATTGAAATGGTTTACGAGGTGTATTTGAATTGATTAAATGAATGAATACACATTGGAATTGTTTGGAATTGAAATTGAATAGTTATGGAAAATTTCTATTGAGATTTGCATTATGATTGGAATTACTGGTTTGAACCAAAATTGGGAACTAACTGTGATTTGAAAAATTATTGGACATTATTATTAAATATGAATTTAAACATGAATGTGGATTGATGAGTTAAGATTTGAAAATGAGTTAGGACTTGAAAATGAAATTGTAGTTTTTTCATGTATTGATACACTTGAATGCAATAATGGACTAAGGTTCCATGGATCTTAGATGCAAATGAACTTTAGGCCAAGTGCCAAATGAAAAATAAAAAAATAAAAAATTTCAGGACCAAAATCGGGGTATGACAAATTAGCTCTTGACTTAAACATGAAAGTTGTTTGTACTGTCATTTTGAGTAACATTTCTCTTGGAATAATTTTCACATGATAAATATTGTAGGTGATAGGGTGTAGGGAACCCCAGTTTTGACTAGTTGACTTTTTTTGATCAACCACCATGAACCATCTTGCTAGATTGATATTATATTAACTTTTGGCACTCATGGAGGATCATATATGCATAAGATAATGTAATATGAGGTATCCTTTGAAATATTTGATCAATTGTTGAAGAAACTTGTTGATAAAGTTACACAAGATACCCAGATGAATTGCGGTTTCCAAGGCAAACAAAATTCCAAAATCTTGATGATTTCTTGATCAAAATAACACGTGAAGATCATGGGGTTACATATATGATGCTTAGAGCCAATGTGAATCATTTATTGATTTCACTCCTTGCATTGAGGGTCTTAAACCCTTGATATGAGCTTGATGGAGCATAGGTGAGCATACACACTACCTACAAGTGTAATGTTCACGTAAATGATCAAATGTACAATGCAGAGTGTTGTAAGGTAAATTAGCAGCATGTTCATTCTTCCAAGTCTCATTTATATCGACAATGGAAAGATCCGTTGGAGGGTAGAATTGGAATACCAAAAAGAAATTGTATCCTTGCATAACGACTTGTGAACATGGGAGGATAAATGATACAATAGTACTATCCTTGGTCCATAAAGTAAGTGTAGCGGAAGGAATATTTGATCTTGTATTGTGTACTATTTTCCTTACGTAAAATATTTTGATCTTATCTTTAAATCTTCAGAGGCTTCTGAATAAATGTTGTTGAAGCATGTTTATAAGGATCTAAATAGAGTAGAGAGTCTTCAGAACCTTGTCTTTAGAGTCTTCATAACCTTGTGTTCAGATTCTTCAGAACTTGGTCTTCAGAACTCGAGAGCGTAGAATTTTGAGAGCTTGACAAACCTTCAGAGGCTCTTCTACTAGATTCACATTCATAAGCTTCAGCCTAAACGTTCATCAGAATCGTTGTTTAAGAGTGTTCCAGAACTTGACATAATCTTGAAAAGTTGTCTTTTGTATCTCTTTAGAGTCAATGTATGTTGAGTCCAGAATCTAATTATGTCACACGCCAAATCTTCAGTATCATAACCTATTAGCAAAAGTTACATGTCATACCCCAATTTTGTTAGAGCATTTTAAAACATTCATACATCCAACATTTATTTTACTTTGCATCATCTGCATAGCATATCATGTCTTTCATCGTGCACAATGCTTAAAATATCGACTAGAATAAATTCACAGATCCACAAACAGACTGGTTGAATCCATTTTTAAATGTACATGAAATTATAGGGAGAAAAATCTCAAGATAGAGCTTGCAGACATCAGTATTATTAATTCATGGTTCACGTAGTTTAACCTGGCATGCTCGTTTTATTTCGGTCAGCCTGGGCCTTTTCAATCGGACATTTTTTTTATTTCAAAATTTTATCAAAACCTGTATGTTTTTGAGAAGTTTATTTCACGTTGATCGTTTTAGTGCATTCATTTTACTTTTTCGAGCACTTTCACATCCAATTTTTATTCATTTTTTATCGTTTTATTTTTGTTTTTTAGCCAAAATAATAAGTGTAATTAATTAGAATTAATTGGATAATTAGATTAAATTTATTTTTGTTTTATCTAATTACTAATCATTTTCAAAATAAAATAGAATAGGAAATAAAAATAGAAAAGAAGTTGGTTGGTCTTCATCCACTCTCACAAACGAGGTCACATGTCTTACTATAATTTGAAAAGGAGAAACGCGTGAGGACCACTTTAGTTTGTGCTCCAATAGTTTTGTTTCAAGACCACATGACAAACTTTTTCCAGCTATGAGTGGGACACGTGGCTGGTGGAGATTGTTTTTTTTTAATTCATAAACGACCAATGGTAATTGATGAAAGAGACAACTAGCAGGCGTTGGATCTCGTTCATTTCTTCATCTGAGAATCACCCTTTATTTTCATTTTTTATGGATATACTAAATATTTTACTCTTTCATAAAGTTCAGACTCCCTTTTTTTATGAAGAGAAAATTCCCCTCACCATAATTATACTCCCCTCTCTCCACGCATGGCAGCATGGAATTGGATGGAGAAGAAATGATTCTCACAAAATCAAACATCTCTCCCCCTCACATATATTCCTAGACGACTTCTTTTCCTCTCTCTATATAAAAACCAACACAGAGAACCCTCTTCTTCTTCCGTTCATATTTTTTTCTTGAAAGAAAAGTTGTAGAGGATACAAACTTTTCATTCCTCTTCCACAAAAACCACCCCACAGCAACCCTTTCAATCCTCCGACCTCCTCCCTCATAAAACTCACCACCAAATACTTTTCTCACACGAATTATTATACTCTCATCTTCACTCACTCCCTCTGCCGGAAATAAATCAACCTCTCTATAGCACCTCAAATTTTCCCCCCTCATTCAGGCATTCATTTTTAGGTCATTTAACATTTCATATTGCATTTCATCATGTCAATCAGGATCAGATCCAAGAAGCTTGAATATCATCCAAGACACTTTGTGAGTTCTAGCTGGGTGATCAGTCAACACAAGGGAATGACTTGAACGTGTTCAAATGGGGTCTATTCATCATTCAAAACACTAATCTCGAAGGAGCAAAAAGCAGAGCCTGAGCTATCATGCTCGCTAGGCGAGCAGCAGGGTTTGCCTAGCGAAGAGAACTGTCATGCTCGCTAAGCGAGCGAATCCTTCGCTAGGCGAAGCGCATGTGTTCTGAAAATAAAAAATATAACAGAAAAGTCATGGGCTTGAGTTGCTCTCATTTGAGCCCACAAAGCCACGAAAATCAGGCTATAAATTCAAAATTTTCATTGAAACAAAACCCTGGAGACTAACAGAGAAACCTAGACAGAAAGACAGAGAGAGTGAGAACTAATTCAGAGCAGCCTCCAGAGACTGAAGGGAACTCATATGCAAAGAACCAATTCCCTCTCATATAAACCCTAAGATTATTCTGCAAACCCAAGGGTGAAATTCAATTTCATTCGATCTCTCCAATCAGGTTTGCATTATTCCCAATTTTATGCTTTCAATTTGAAATTTCTAAATGTATGAGGTATTGTGGTCAATTTGGAAGAATGGGTATCGTTCGGCTTTGCCCACGGGTTTAGATATGCATGAATGTATAAAACAATGCCTTGAATGTTCAATCACTTCGTTTTCTGAGATGGATACCATAGGGTTTGGGATTATGGAAATCGGACTGTTATCAAGGGAGAATCCAAAACCCGCAGGCGCTCACTAGCACCTCGCTAGGCGAACCTGTCGCGAAGCTTCGCTAGCACCTCGCTAAGCGAAGCAGTAGCGAGCGTGACAGTATTTGACTTTTTCTGTTTGCACTAATCTGTTTTATGTTCGTCATGGCATTGTTTTCTCCGGATTCCATCCTGTTACTCTAACCTGTTTGTTGAGATTTTGTGAGGGCGCACATGACTCTTGTAGAGATGGCTTGTTTGGTATTCCACTTTATTTGTGGGATACCACCTGGAGGTTTATTCTGATTACCTGTACTGACTTGTTTTCTTTGATGGTGCTAGCTTGAGAGATCTCCTAGTTTCTTATTTCTTTAATTGTTGTAGCTTCGGATTTTTATCCGTGTGGTAGATATCTTGATCCCTTTATCTTTCCCGCATTTTACCGCTTTCTTAGCTGGAAGACCTCGATAGGAGGCAATGTTTTGTGCGTTTACTTTTGTGCCTAAAGACCTCCAAGAGGAGGCACTAGTGTTAAAGACCTCCATGAAGAGGCAATTGACGGATAAAAGGGATTAGTAGTCAATCCCCCGTTATTCAGTGTGTCATTCTTTAAGATCACACTACGTGTCGATACTTCAGAACAAAAGCCCAAGATCTTTTATCCGTTCAGTCAGTGGAGAGGGTTCCACCTTTCTGAATCCCCACTTTTTGTCATGAGCTCACCCTGTCGAGGGTTAAGAGCTATGAGGTCTTATCCTCATTACCCTTTTGATCTGCTCACCCTGACGTTCAATGTTAGTGGTTAAGAGCCCCTTTGATTACCCTTCCATGGCTTGTTTGTCGAGGTTGATATGACCCCTCTTGACTAAAGCCCTACCCATGAATGTTTGAGCCCCTCGTTGGCGTGTTTACTTTATACATGTTTGTTTTGTATGGTGTGATCGTCTCCCCATAGGATTGCTAATTAAGGTAGCACTGTTCCTTCGCGTAGGACTTCCTTTTTGCATGAGCATTCCTAAAACACACAAACTCATTGATTTTTCTTCTCCTAAGAACACTTTAACTCCTTATACTACAGGTGAGTAAGTTTCCAAAGGTCGAGCATCCGGTAGATTGCGTAGTAACCTCGTTCATCTAAAAAACCCAACCCTTAACCCGTAGGTAGCCGAACTACGGCTTGCTCTGATTCTCATTCCAGATGAGGTACGTAGGCATGAGACGCGATGTCTTAGCGAGCACACTCCTCTTTAACCCATAGGTAGCCGAGCTACGAAGACTCTGATTATCATATTCAGATGAGATACGTATGCAGTGGATGCGACATCCGTGCGAGTCATTTTCTTTTGACCCCTCTTTCAGTAAATAGTACATTAGATAAACCCACACCTTTAGACAAGAATAACAAACGTGGATCCCGTAGAGTACTACGGATGCGTAGGGGTGCTAATACCTTCCCTTCGCATAATCGGTTCCCGAACCCAAGATTTGGTTGCGAGACCTTGTCTTTTCCTTTCCCTTTTTCAGGTTTACTTCGAGCGTTTCCTTTCCCTCCTTTGGGATAAACAACGCACGGTGGCGACTCTTCTGTCATCTCTTTTCTCGCCGGTTATTTTTTTTCGCATTCCTTTTTTCAGGTTGCGACAGCTGGCGACTCTGCTGGGGATTTATTTTCCCTAGTGGGCCTTTCCTAGCGTTGTCTGTCTATTGTCTATTGTGTGCTATTTATTTATTGCTTTGCATACTTATCTGCTTGCATTACATCCTATGTGCGCTTTACAGTTTCATGCATACAGTGGTGGTTGTGTATCTGTTTTGCTGTTGGCTGGGATCCACAAGAGGTAAAAGGCCCAATACACAGGCTATGAGTGAACTTTAGGACACCTAGGAATAGAGTGATTCATGGGAAGCGGGTGGTATGGCGCCCCTTAGCGGAACATGGTATCGCGAGCAGTTCAGATTCTGATGGGGTATTATCGTTGCATACACCTGGTGTGCATATGATGATATTCTTGAAAGGATTGTTTATCCTGCGTTTCTCTTGACCTTACCCTGGCCTAGATTACACCCGTGAGTGGGGCGGGAATGTTCATTTACAAGTACTGATGGTGACTTGGTGTTGGTGACTTGTTCTGTTGGTGACCGTGTCCTGATAGTGACTTTTGTTTGGTCCTTGTTGGTGACCGTTGGTTCTGAAGTATGGGTTCTAAATTGATGACTGTGTTCTATGGTTCCCGGTTCCGAATTCATGATGAAGTTCCGATCCTGTGCCTCGTGATACAGCAATCCTGATTGACATGCCACTGCATTGCATTCACATCATTCGCATCCATATCATTCACACATGTTTATCCATTTCTATAGGGTTTATATCTTCTTCTTGATTCTAGTCGGGGTTTTCTGGTACTTTTAAAAGGGATATTTTATCTGATGAGAGACTGGAATCAAGGGGGTAGAATACCTTTGGAATTGATAAACATGTCATTGCATTTGCATATTCATTAGCATGTCTTGCATCACAGGTACTGCCGCAGTATTCTCCGTTGTTTGGTGTTCCACTAACTGATAGCTGACTCTAGGCATTCACCGATATGGTACCCGAAGGAGTCAACGATGAAGATGGGGATAGTGATTGCGACATCGATAACTGGGTGCGTCCGAGGATCTCGGGTGAAGTCATCAACAACTGGTCTTCTGAGGAGATTGTCCAAGTCACTTTTCTGGAGGAGTAATTTTCTTTGTTTGTTCATGCATATCCAAGTCTTACGTTCCGCCCAAGGCGTAATGACTCACTGTAGGGTTCATCTATGTGGATACCTGCATTTTTTATCATAAATAAAGGACGTCTTTTTGCATTCAAATATTTTGTTCACTGTCTTTCTATTTTTGCAGTTTTCAAAAATCAAAAAATATTTGGCAATGTTTTGTTTAGTTTTCATTCCTTGTTCACACTCATAAGCACATACCATCACTCATGCAGATGCACGTCATCGGATCCTATTGATAACGGTTCTGCTATGGCTCGCTTCGACTTTGAAAATCCAATCTTTCAAGCTGGAGAAGAGGGTGATGAAGACTGTGAACTCCCTGAAGAACTCACCAGGTTATTAAAACAGGAGGAAATGGTCATTCAACTGCATCAAGAGTGTGTTGAAGTGATTAATCTCGGCACCGAGGACGCCAGGAGAGAAACCAAGATAGGGGCTGCTTTGGAAGACAATATGAAGAAGGGGTTGATTGAATTACTGCAAGAGTATGTTGACATCTTCGCCTGGTCTTATCAGGACATGCCAGGGCTTGACACAGACATCGTGGTACACCGTTTGCCTCTCAAAGAAGGTTGTCCTCCGGTCAAGCAGAAGCTCAAAAGATCAAGACCAGAGATGGCTGTCATGATAAAGGAAGAAGTGCAAAAACAGTTGGACGCAGGGGTTCTGGCAGTTACAAATTATCCCCCATGGGTTGCAAACATTGTTCCAGTACCTAAGAAGGATGGAAAGGTACGGATGTGTGTTGACTACCGGGATCTGAATAGAGCTAGTCCTAAAGATGATTTCCCATTACCTCACATCGACAGTTTGGTGGATAACACAGCTCAGTTCTCGGTATTCTCCTTCTTGGATGGCTTTTCTGGCTATAGCCAAATTAAGATGGCGCCAGAAGACCTGGAAAAGACAACTTTCATAACTCCATGAGGCACCTTCTGCTACAAGGTGATGCCGTTTGGTCTGAAAAATGCCGGAGCAACATATCAACGAGCTATGGTGACTCTTTTCCATGATATGATTCATCATGAAATCGAGGTTTATGTTGACGATATGATTGCCAAATCTCAGACAGAAGAAGAACATTTGGTGAATTTGTAGAAACTGTTTGAGCGTTTGAGGAAATTCAAGCTGAGGTTTAATCCGAACAAGTGTACTTTTGGGGTGAGATCTGGAAAACTGTTGGGTTTTATTGTTAGTGAAAAAGGGATCGAGGTGGATCCGGCCAAATTAAAAGCGATACAGGAAATGCCTGAGCCGAGAACAGAGAAACAAATTTGTGGTTTCTTAGGGAGGTTGAATTACATTGCAAGGTTCATATCTCACCTAACAGCCACGTCTGAGCCAATATTCAAATTGTTGAGAAAAGATCAGGCTATCAGGTGGAATGATGATTGTCAAAAGGCGTTCGAGAAGATAAAGGAGTATTTGCAGAATCCTCCAATCCTTATGCCTCCGGTCCCAGGGAGACCGCTGATTATATACTTGACAGTACTAGACAATTCCATGGGTTGTGTTCTCGGTTAACACGACGAGACAGGTAGGAAAGAGCATGCCATCTACTACCTGAGTAAGAAATTCACAGACTGTGAGTCGAGATACTCGATGCTTGAAAAGACATGTTGTGCACTTGCATGGGCTGCTAAGCGATTGAGACAATACATGCTGACTCACACAACCTTATTGATCTCCAAGATGGATCCAGTCAAGTACATATTCGAGAAGCTAACTCTCACCGGAAGGGTTGCTCGTTGGCAAATGGTACTGACAGAGTACGATATCCAGTATACATCCCAGAAAGCCATAAAGGGGAGTATTCTGCCAGACTATCTTGCTCAGCAGCCGATTGATGATTATGAGCCAATGAAGTTTGATTTTCCAGATGAAGACATCATGTTCCTCAAGATGAAAGGCTGTGAAGAGCCAGTTGTTGAGGAGGGACCTGATCCAGACGAAAAGTGGACTTTGTTGTTTGATGGGGCTATCAATGCCAGAGGAAGTGGAATTGGCGCTGTCATTACTACTCCGAAAGGTGCCCACATGCCTTTCACCGCTCGTCTGACTTTTGAGTGCACAAATAATGAAGCTGAGTATGAAGCCTGTATCTTGGGTATTGAGCAAGCCATTGATTTGAGAATCAAGACTCTGGACATCTTTGGAGATTCAGCTCTAGTGATCAATCAGGTGAATGGCGATTGGAATACTCTCCAGCCTAATCTGGTCCCATACAGAGATTACACGAGAAGATTGTTGAATTTCTTCACAACAGTAAAGCTGTATCATATACCTCGTGATGAGAATCAGATGGCAGATGCTCTTGCCACTTTATCCTCCATGATCAAGGTGATTCAGTGGAATCATGTTCCCAGGATCGATGTTATGCGCCTCGATAGGGCCGCGTATGTGTTTGCTGCTGAATTGGTAGTTGATGACAAGCCCTGGTATCACGACATCAAGTGCTTTCTGAAGAATCAAGAGTACCCTGCAGGGGTATCCAACAATGATAGAAAGACTTTGAGAAGATTGGAAGGCAGTTTCTTCTTGAACAAAGACGATGTGCTGTATAAGAGGAACTTCGACATGGTCTTGCTTAGATGCGTGGATAGACACGAAGCGGACATGTTAATGCAGGAAGTTCATGAAGGCTCCTTCGATACTCATGCCGACGGACATGTAATGGCTAAGAAATTGTTGAAAGCGGGTTATTACTGGATGACCATGGAATCTGATTGTTTCAAATATGCTCGGAAGTGTGATAAATGCTAGATTTATGTTGATAAGGTACATGTGCCGCCAAATCCTTTGAATGTGATGTCTTCGCCGTGGCCTTTTGCTATGTGGGGCATTGATATGATTGGAAAGATTGAGCCGACTGCTTCCAATGGGCATCACTTCATCCTTGTTGCCATCGACTATTTCACCAAGTGGGTCGAAGCAGCGTCATTTGCAAAGGTCACCAGACATGTGGTTGCCCGATTCATTAAGAAAGAAATCATTTGTCGTTATGGGATTCCCGAAAGAATCATTACTGATAATGGTTCTAATCTCAATAACAAAATGATGAAGGAGTTGTGCCAGAACTTCAACATCCAGCATCACAATTCTTCCCCTTATCGCCCTAAGATGAACGGCGTTGTTGAGGCAGCAAACAAGAACATAAAGGAGATTGTGCAGAAGATGGTCGTCACGTATAGAGATTGGCATGAGATGCTACCTTTCGCCTTGCATGGGTACCGTACTTCAGTACATACATCGACCGGGGCAACCCCTTACTTCCTTGTGTATGGTATGGAAGCAGTCCTACCTGTTGAAGTGGAGATTCCTTCTCTAAGAGTCCTGTTGGATGTCAAGTTAGACGAAGCTTAATGGATTCGGATAAGGTTCAATGAGTTGAGTCTTATCGAAGAGAAGCGAATGGCAGCCATTTGTCATGGGCAGTTGTATCAGAGTCGGATGAAGAGAGCCTTTGATCGGAGAGTGCGTCCTCGATGTTTCCAAGTTGGAGATTTAGTGTTGAAAAGGATCCTTCCTCCTCAGACGGATCACAGGGGCAAGTGGACTCCTAACTATGATGGCCCGTATATTGTCACCAAGGTTTTCGATGGTGGAGCCTTAATGCTCGCAACTATGGATGGTGAAAACTTCACTTTCCCTGTGAACTCAGACGCAGTTAAAAAATACTTCGCATAAAATAGACCCGCTGGACAATAGAAAGAATAGTCCAGGCAAAAAATGGGCATCCCGACGAACCAAAACAAAAGGGAAAATGAAAAGGTTCGGGCAAAAATTAGGGATTAAAAATGAAAAGATTGTACACCCGGTAAGTTGAAAACCCGAAAGGGCAACTTAGGCAAAAATGGGTATCCCGGTGGATTGAAAACACAAAAGGGCGATCCAGGCAAAAGTTAGGGATTAAGCGAATGGTTGCGTTCTGAGTAGTTCTGAATCTCATCTCATGTTGATAACTGGAAACTTCCAAAGGATAGGAAACAGTCCAATCACTTTTTTTAGAAAGCTGATCATCTGGAGGATCTTGAAGACGAGCGAGTCATAGCAGAATTGGAACCCGATAGAAATCCATTTCACATTGCCATTAGATTAATCTTTGTTTTTTATCTTTTGTGCGATTACCTCTTTCCAGGGATTGCTTCCTGATGTAAATGCCTATTCAGAGGCTATTCAATCAATAGAATTATGTTATCCAGTACATCTCTGTGTTCATTTTCATTTTACTGTTTTGTTTGCAAAAATGATGTCCGAATTTTTGATAAACATTGCATCATGAAACATAAGAGCTTTACAGGTACGTGCTCAATAAACATTGAAAATTGCTGTAAATTTTAAGTGCTTGGGATCGTCTATTCAGAACAGGTACACTCGGGGCATTTCCTTAAGGTCCCCAGCAGATGATCACGAATGTTTTTCCTCAATAGATGGAATTTGGTATCTTATCCCTGCAGAGCTGGACCGAGCATTGGTTTCTCCAATCCCCAGCAGATTATCACCGACGTACTCCCCCAAGCATGTGTTTCAAACTATACTCCCCAGTAGAGTTGACAGTGACAGACTGTATATCCCCAGTGGAGTTGACAGTGCCAGATTGTATCTTCCCAGCATCGATAATCTCAACGCAAGATCCATGGTCTCTTTCCTTGAAGTAGAATCTCGGTACCGTATCGGTGTTTGCTTCCCCCGGTGAGTCGTCTCTCTCACATATTATGGTTTCCAGAAACACTGTCGCTTTCCTCAACAACAAGTTTTCAGTGTCGCTCTCTCCTCAGTCAGAGCCTCGGTATTTTGTTATTTGCCAGAACACCGTGTGGCGGGTCAGTTCCCCACAGAGTTCTTTGTGTTGTGCATCTCCAACATCATTGTCTGGGTCCAAAAGATTGTGATCATTTCCCCAGTAGAATTCCTTGCTTCGATTTGGCATTCTCCCCAGCATTCCACATCCCTGCATGTAGAATCATATTGCATTGCATCCTCCCAAATCGCGTAGCATTTCCATTTTCATGGAGCATTACGCCATCGAAAAATTCAAACATACGCATATAAAGCATAAAGGCATTCTCGGTATCCCAAGTGATAAGCCAGAAGTTGTTTCCGGTGCTCAGACTGAAGGTTGTTCATGACTTATTATCCCCAGCATGGGTCGTTGGCCCACGCACCGCCTTAATTATCATTTTCCCAATTTCTGCCGATGCTGACAAGCATGAAAGTGTTCCGGTATTCAGACCGAAGTGGCATTCAGGCCAGTTTTCTGATGTTCAGATCGAAGAAGTTTCCGACGTTCAGGTCGACGCAACTTGTGGCATTCAGGCCAGTTTCCGATGTTCAGATCGAAGAAGTTTCCGATGTTCGGGTCGATGCAACTTGTGGCATTCAGGCCAATTTTCCGATGTTCAGATCGAAGAAGTTTCCGACATTCAGGTCGATGCAACTTGTGGCATTCAGGCCAGTTTTCCGATGTTCAAATCGAAGAAGTTTCCGACGTTCAGGTCGACGCAACTTGTGGCATTCAGGCCAGTTTCCGATGTTCAGATCAAAGAAGTTTCCGACGTTCAGGTCGATGCAACTTGTGGCATTCAGGCCAGTTTCCCGGTATTCAGACCGAAGTGGCATTCAGGCCAGTTTTCCGATGTTCAGATCGAAGAAGTTTCCGACATTCAGGTCGATGCAACTTGTGGCATTCAGGCCAGTTTTCCGATGTTCAAATCGAAGAAGTTTCTGACATTCAGGTCGATGCAACTTGTGGCATTCGGGCCAGTTTCCCAGTATTCAGATCGAAGTGGCATTCAGGCCAGTTTTCCGATGTTCAGATCGAAGAAGTTTCCGACATTCAGGTCGATGCAACTTGTGGCATTCAGGCCAGTTTTCCGGTATTCAGACCGAAGTTGCATTCAGGCCAGTTTTCCGATGTTCAGATCAAAGAAGTTTCCGACGTTCAGGTCGATGCAACTTGTGGCATTCAGGCCAGTTTCCCGGTATTCAAACCGAAGTGGCATTCAGGCCAATTTTCCGACGTTCAGATCAAAGTCATTTCCAGTATTCAGACTGATGAGCGGCATTCAGGCCATGGTTATTTCTGTGTTACCATTCATTTTGGTATCCTGGTTAACATCCTTTTTGGTATTCAGACTGACCCTCACCCTACCAGACGGATTCTTCTTTCAAGACCACCTCTTTGCCGATTTTGACTGGCATTGTTACTTCACTTCATTCCAAAGCAAATTTTCAGGCTTTTATTGTATTCAATCCCTTGATACCTCAAAAGTGTGAAAGCCGCTGCTATCTTCTTTTCAGGTCTCCAGTTGATTGAATAAGGGCAGCTGTAGCACCTCAAATTTGCCCCCCTCATTCATGCATTCATTTTTAGGTCATTTAACATTTCATATTTCATTTCATCATGTCAATCAGGATCAGATCCAAGAAGCTTGAATATCATCCAAGACACTTTGTGGGTTCTAGCTGGGTGATCAGTCAACATAAGGGAATGACTTGAACGTGTTCAAATGGGGTCTATTCATCATTCAAAACACTAATCTCGAAGGAGCAAAAAGTAGAGCCTGAGCTGTCATGCTCGCTAGGCGAGCAGCAGGGTTCGCATAGCGAAGAGAACTGTCATGCTCGCTAAGCGAGCGAATCCTTCGCTAGGCGAAGCGCACGTGTTATGAAAATAAAAATATAATAGAAAAGTCATTGGCTTGAGTTTCTCTCATTTGAGCCCACAAAGCCACGAAAATCAGGCTATAAATTCAAAATTTTCATTGAAACAAAACCCTGGAGACTACTAGAGAAACCTAGATAGAAAGACAGAGAGAGTGAGAACTAATTCAGAGCAGCCTCCAGAGACTGAAGGGAACTCATCTGCAAAGAACCAATTCCCTCTCATATAAACCCTAAGATTGTTCTGCAAACTCAAGGGTGCAATTCAATTTCATTCGATCTCTCCAATCAGGTTTGCATTATTCCCAATTTTATGCTTTCAATTTGAAATTTCTAAATGTATGAGGTATTGTGGTGAATTTGGAAGAGTGGGTATCGTTCGGCTTTGCCCACGGGTTTAGATAAGAATGAATCTATAAAACAATGCCTTGAATGTTCAATCACTTCGTTTTCTGAGATAGATACCATAGGGTTTGGGATTATGGAAATCGGACTGTTATCAAGGAAGAATCCAAAACCCGCAGGCGCTCGCTAGCACCTCGCTAGGCGAACATGTCGTGAAGCTTCGCTAGCACCTCGCTAAGCGAAGCAGTAGCGAGCGTGACAGTATTTGACTTTTTCTGTTTGCACTAATCTGTTTTGTGTTCATCATGGCATTGTTTTCTCCGGATTCCATCCTGTTACTCTAACCTGTTTGTTGAGTTTTTGTGAGGGATCACATGACTCTTGCAGAGATGGCTTGTTTGGTATTCCACTTTATTTGTGAGATACCACCTGGAGGTTTATTCCGATTACCTGTACTGACTTGTTTTCTTTGATGGTGCTAGCTTGAGAGATCTCCGGGTTTCTTATTTCTTTAATTGCTGTAGCTTTGGATTTTTATCCGTGGGGTAGATCTCTTGATCCCTTTATCTTTCCCGCATTTTACCGATTTCTTAGCTGGAAGACCTCGATAGGAGGCAATGTTTTGTGCGTTTACTTTTGTGCCTAAAGACCTCCAAGAGGAGGCACCAGTGTTAAAGACCTCCATGAAGAGGCAATTGACGGATAAAAGGGATTAGTAGTCAATCCCCCGTTATTCAGTGTGTCATTCTTTAAGATCACACTACGTGTCGATACTTCAGAACAAAAGCCCAAGATCTTTTGTCCGGTCAGTCAGTGGAGAGGGTTCCACCTTTCTGAATCCCCACTTTTTGTCATGAGCTCACCCTGTCCAGGGTTAAGAGCTATGAGGTCTTATCCTCATTACCTTTTTGATCTGCTCACCCTGACGTTCAATGTCAGTGGTTAAGAGCCCCTTTGATTACCCTTCCATGGCTTGTTTGTCGAGGTTGATATGACCCCTCTTGACTAAAGCCCTACCAATGTATGTTTCAGACCCTCGTTGGCGTGTTTACTTTATACATGTTTATTTTGTATGGTGTGATCGTCTCCCCATAAGATTGCTAATTAAGGTAGCACTGTTCCTTCGCGTAGGACTTCCTTTTTGCATGAGCATTCCTAAAACACACAAACTCATTGATTTTTCTTCTCCTAAGAAAATGTTAAATCCTTCTACTACAGGTGAGTAAGTCTCCAAAGGTCGAGCATCCGGTAGATTGCGTAGTAACATCGTTCATCTAAAAAACACAACCCTTAACCCGTAGGTAACCGAACTACGGTTTGCTCTAATTCTTATTCCAGATGAGGTACGTAGGCATGAGATGCGATGTCTTAGCGAGCACACTCCTCTTTAACCCATAGGTAGCCGAGCTATGAAGGCTCTGATTCTCATATTCAGATGAGATACATATGCAATGGATGCGACATCCGTGCGAGTCATTTTCTTTTGACCCCTCTTTCAGTAAATAGTATATTAGATAAACCCACACCCTTTAGACAAGAACAACAAACGTGGATCCCGTAGAGTACTACGGATGCGTAGGGGTGCTAATACCATCCCTTCGCATAATCGGCTCCCGAACCCAAGATTTGGTTGCGAGACATTGTCTTTTCCTTTCCTTTTTTCCGGTTTACTTCGAGCGTTTCCTTTCCCTCCTTTGGGATAAATAACGCATGGTGGCGACTCTACTGTCATCTCTTTTCTCGCCGGTTGTTTTTTTTCACATTCCTTTTTTCAGGTTGCGACACTCTCCTCATCCTTCTCCCTGATCACATTGAATCACACCTTGTTTTTGACTCGGATTTCACATGTTTATTAGGACTTTATTATCATTTTGTTTGTATTATGATCTCTTTTATGTTGTTTTCAGATATTTATCTCTTTCGGGACCCTTTTAGAAGAAACGAAGCAAAAAGACCTAAAATTAGGGTTTTCGGCGAATATTGTACACATGGCGTTGCACATGGCGGCCGCTATAGGAGAAGCCATGACTCATCAGCCCTCAACCAGGAGGTAACCTCCACTTTCCCATGATCTTTCCCATTTCCACACATGGCAGGCGCCATGAAGGGATGGCGGGCGCCACCTTTGCAAATCACGTTCCCACTAAGGAGAAGTTGGAGGGCACCATCGTCTTTGCAAGCTGCTTAAATCCTCTATAAATAGTTCGTTCCATTTCATTTTCAAATCATCCAACTTATTTTACAACACTAAGACTACATTTATCATCTGTAAAGAAGTAATCCGTCACATCGGGGGGTTATCGCACCTTAGTGAGATTGAGTTGGGTCACTTCGAGTTGCGGTCGTCTTTATCTTCAGAGTCGGAGGTTTATTTTCCTTGTACCAGATTTAAAGCCTCCGTTCGGAGCAGGTTCTTATTTTATCGCTTTTATTTAATTTATTGTCTTGCTTTACTTTAGTGAATTTTTGTCTCGCTTTACTTTATTTAATTTTTGTCTTGCTTTAGTTTATTTAATTTCTGTCTTGCTTTATATTATTTAATTTTTTGTCTATGCTCTACCTTATTTATTTTACGTCCACGCTTTATTTATTTTACGCGCTTTACCCGTTCTTTACGCCTCACATTCTAAAATAACTTTTCATCATGATCAATATCATTGTGTTTGTTGGTATTACCATGTCTGGCTAAATCTTTTAAAGGTTAGAATGTAAGGATCGCGGTTAAAGAGATGTTTCACACATTGAATCTGTAGAAATACTTTAAAGGCTCTTTTGATTTTTAACTTGAGTTTTCTGAAACAAACTTGGTTAGTTTTAACTATTCTAGGAGTGCGAAAGCACCCTGGCTTCGTTAACTAGGAATTTTTATCACTTTAATGAAAAACTATTTTTGAAACTGTTTTCGGACGCGTTGATAGATTTAAAATCAAGAAACTTCTTGGGTAAAACTTTCCAAATCAAAATCACTTTTCAACTATGTTTATGAGTCTTATTTCTTAAAAATAAGTTTACTACTTTATCGTTTCGTGCACCTTTTATAAGTGACAATAAAAGGCCTTAATTTAAGGGTAAACTCGGTTCTGAATACACGAAAGCGACAGTTCCTGTTAAATGGATTCTTTTCAAGAGTAGAAAATATTGCCTCATAAGTAGTTCTATTTAGACAATCGAAACATCACTTAACTGACGTGATATACATTCAAACTTGTCTTTATCTACACTGCATTTATTATTTACGGTTATTTTGCAACATCAATATCTCTTTTATACCGCCTTAGATAAACATCGTAACGATAGTAATCGATAGATTGACGATTTGGTCCCTGTGGGATTGATATTCTTTTATATTACTCTGAAGCAATTCGTGCACTTGCGAATTCACCGATCACTCCCACCTTCACTCAACCATCAACACCCTTCAACCGTGCACCACCATGGAAACTACCTTTTATCACTATGAACTCATCACAACCACTACCCTTAGTAGCGCGTTAACATAAACACAAATACATATCCCCCTTCGTCGTCTATACACACTTATTCACACATACACAACAACTAAACACCCGTGAAAATACCTCTGATCCGCAACCACGACACCACATTCCAAGTTCATTCTTTGTTGTTTGTTTCTTTTACAAATCTTAAGTTCACCACCGTGATTTCATCCCCATAATTCGTCGTTGTCATCATGAGGAATTACGTTTTGGTTACTTTTTGAGCATTTAAATCTTGGTTGTAATTTATTTCTCTTTGACAAGTATAGTCGCTTCGCCGAGTCCGTTCCTGTAAGTCTAGGGGAGGATTTATATTTGGTTACACTCTCGTTTACGGTGACGAAAACAACACAAATACACTGTGCAACAATAATAGTAGATCAACTCAAAAATATACAACTATCATCCAAGCATTCAAACTTACTTTCATCCCCGCAGCACTACCGTCATTTACGTTTAGACCCTCTTGGAGAAAACATTATGAACCGCCTCTGTTCCTAGTTGCCATGCTAATTCTTCAATATTTCATCATATGTACCATCTTTGTTCTACAGTTTGTGTGTGGTTCTTGAAATTCGAATGTTGTGTGTCGCCAAAAAATAGATCTAAAGGATCTTTATTTTTCTGCATTTTTTAGTTGGCATTGTCTTGAAAATAATGAGTAACTCACCACTCTTTTCATAATATTTCTCCTAAAGAAGAAATTTCTGGTTTGTGTTTTTAATTCAGTTTCAATCCATATTATTACATTTATTAGTGTGACTTTAGTGTGACTTTTTAACTTTAGTATTTTTAATAGATAAATAATCAAACGTAACATCGTAGTATATTGTAAGACCCCAATTTTGACCCTAAGATCCCTCATGCTATCTCATCATTTACATTGGCTTTGGGATCACACCTTGGCATCCTCCTTACCCCTCAATCATTGGGTTTGTATTGGGAGAGATCACCAAGTACATTCGATTGTATCATACTTTGATTTTCATTATTTACTAACCAAAATACCAAAAATATGTCTATCTATAGCTTTACTTCTTTTGTAGGTAGTGTGTGCATCCACCCATGCTCTATCAAACTCACATCTAGGGTTTAAGACCCTTAGAATAAGGAGATCAATCAAGAGATGGTTCACAATGGTTCTAGGAATCATGTATGTATCCCCATGATCTTCACTTATCATTTAAATCAAGAAATCATCAAGAGTTTAAAGCTTGTTTGTCGTGGAAGCCCTAATTCATCTGGGTATCGTTTGTGACTTCCTCAGCAAGTTTCTTTAACATTTGATCAAAGATATCAAAGAACACTTCATATTGCATCATATTATACATATATGATCCTGCATGAATCCCAAAGATCAATAGAACTTCAAGTATGTAAGTTGGTTCAAGGTGGTTGACTAGAGAAAGTCAACTGGTCAAAATTGGGGTTCCCTGGACCCTATCTCCTACAATTTTTGTCATGTGAAGATGATTCCAAGAGAAAATTTACTCTTTATGACATTCCAAACAACCTTTATGTTGACATCAAGAGATAATTTTTCTTGTAAAGTCATTTATTATGGTGAAATATTATAGGTCATTTTGGATATGCCCTAGTTATGAGGTCGACTTCCAAGGTCCATAACTTGCTCAATATTTATGAGATGAATGTCGTACAAGTTTCATGATCAATTTCCCGATGTCTTATCCAACTCTGATTCATTAAGAAACTTCAAATTCAACTTGCAAAGGCATGTGCAAAGAGGAAACATTATAGGTCATTTTGGGCCATCATCATTGAACAAGCAATTTTACTCAACATCTAAAATGCACAATTCCTTCATGCCAAATCCAAATGAGGACAAATTTTTGACCAAATTGAATAGGATTGAAATAGGTACCACCTTTATGAAGGAAAATTTTCCATTTGAAGCTCATAGAAAAAGTTATTCAATGTGGAAGAAGTGAATATTTGACTTGGTACTTAAAAAAAATTCAATTATGTTTGATTTCTCAAACTTCCACCTCAAACTTCATCATGATCCAAGCTTGAAATAGAAAAATGTTCAACATGAAAGTTGTTCCCCTTGATGTCACATTTCCAAAAAGTCCAAGATCACCTCATTTGGACAAGATTTTAATGACTTGCTCATGGTTACTCTTCATGGTTCCATTTGGATGAATAACATGATCATTTCTCAATTGCAAATGCATCGCCTCGTGTTAGACTTTCAGCATCATTCATGATCCATTTTAGACCTGATTATATCATATTATGGGCCTACCACATGCCCATGAAGGCATGCACTTCATATTTCTATTTTTAGCCAAAATTTGGAAGTGTGTGAAAAGTAATCAACATGGCTATAAATACATGACCTTGGTGATCAGAATGTGGATCCTCTTGCCCAAGCTTTGACTCCCTTCTCCCCCAAACCTCATTAAAAGGATAATCTTGAATATTTCTTGAGAAATCAAGTTTCAATTATCATTCTGTTTTAGAATTGAAACTCCAAGAGTCCAAGATTTTTAATCATCAATATCATCTCCTGCAAGCTTCTTTAATCAAGCCAAGCCAAATTGGAAGCAAGATCAAGTTGATTTGAAGATCCCCGAAGGTGAATTTTCAAAAACTTGTTCTCTTCGATTCTCCCTCATTTCTCATCTATTTTGATTGATTGTTGGTTTGATGAAGTCCTAACAATGTAGGAAACAAGATTGAGTTGCTTTGTGGTGGACCAGTCTGGTGAGGTCCACCGGAGAAGAAGACCGTAGCTAGGGCTCTGGTGGTGCGTTGGCACTCTCTAAACCTTTTGATCCATTTGAAATATTCTAATTCTGGCCCTTTCTTTTGATTACCATGTGTGTGGCGTAGTTGACTGAGGTGTTTGTGGAACGTGCACGCTTGGCCATCAGATCTGCCACCTCAATTAATGAGGGAGATCTGATGGCCCCTGATTTTCCATGTTTTCTTATTTTCCATTTAATTGTGTTATTTTGTTTAATTCATAATAAATCCATTCTTAATCCAAAAAATATGGGACTTTCACAAAAAAAAAATATTTTTCTCTTCCATATTCTGAATTAAAACTATTTTTTGGATTGCTTTTGGTATTTTTCATGAATTAAGTGTTTCTGTGTATATTTTAATTGATTAAAAATACTTCTAACTGTTTAAAAATCATGAAATTTTTTGTCTAAGGTCCTTTGACCTTGTTTGACCTAGGATAAATCCCTTGGCCATTTATTTGGTGTTTTAAAGGGATTTTAAGTTTAGGTCAAATTAAAATGCATTTTAATCTATTTTTAAATTAATTTTTAATTGATTAAATGTTTAAAAATATTGTTGTGCCCTTTTTATGATCTTGTGATGTTTGACTTTCTGTTTGGGCCTTTCTCATGGTTGATTTGACTTTTGTTTGATCAGACGAAATTCCTCTCATTATCAATTTTGTATTTCTATCTTTCCCTCCCTCTTCATCTTCATCCCCATTATTCCCCATGCCCTCATTTGACCAATGAAATCTCTAATGTGTAAAGGCTAATTTATTCATCAATGACCTTGTGTCAGATGAATCAATACAAGTTTGACTGAGATAGGTCCTTCCCCTTTTTCTTAGTGTGTGGTATGTTTTAGGAGTTTGGTTCTTCATACCAAATCTATAACATGCATTAACACCTGTATTTTTATTGCTCGGTCTCAGATAGTTGTAACTTCTACATAAGTCCAATTACGATTGCTTAACATAGAGCTAACTTTGACTCCAAAGGCATAGCAGTCTAGTAAGTGAGATTGTAAGTCTCCCATTCTTCATGGCATTGTGTGGAGACTTAATCTTTTTACCTTTCATCGGAGCTAGTGGCATACTTTTTGAATTATCCAGGTTTGAGCCTTTCTCATGGAAGATGTCTTGGTTTAAGGGTCTATACTTGTGAATGAATGGTTAAGTGTTCTCCAAAGAATGACTTAATCAATTAAAACTCAATACTAATATTTGACTAACTATTATTCATTATGCTTTTACTTTCAAGTCATTTACTTTATGCAATTTAAATTTCAGTCATTTATCATCAATTCTCATTTACATTTCATATAACTTGTTTATGTTTCACGTCCTTTTCACTTTGCTCATTTGAGCCATATCTTGTGATTTTATATATTGTTTACTTGCTTTTTGGTTTTGTTTGTGGTCTTGGGACCTTAAAACATTTAATAACAACAAAAACCCTCAAAATCATTTGGTGGACTGTTGAACTTAATCTGAACTTTTGGACTTAGGATTAGGCAACATTCCCTCTACTAAAGGACTTGGCCAATGCCAACATTTTGAGACTGAGCTATCTTGTATTGTGCCTTCATTTGATGCAAGAGCTTTGAGTGCTCTAGATTCATCTGTTACTCTATCTTTGTGCTTAATGGCTTATTTTGTTGTTTGTCTGTGTCTGATGTTTTGGTTCTCAGTTGATTAAGGAATATTTCATCTAATACATTGGAAGACAATGAAGACTGCTAGCTATTGGAGTGCTTGCTTTGATGTGGCTATCTTTATATGATGCCTTGATCTTCATGATGTCTGTATATTGCTTATTGCTTATTGGTTATTGTTTGATTAAAGTACAAAGGAAAATGGGTTTCTATATGACATTCTTGTCTATTGGATTGCATCCCAATGATCAGATCTTCTCAACTCTTAACTTTTAAATTTGTGCTTAGGATAGCCTCTTCATCTCCTCCCATTTTCTTTAATTTCAAAATCTCTCCCTCCTTTCAAAAAAAATCTTTTCTTGTGATTTCAAACTTAGACATTTTTACTGGTTAGAAACTTTGGCCTTATGCCAATGAATTTTTAAACTTTTTCCTAAATCAAACATGAAAAGAAACTTAACCATATTGACTTAAATTTCAAAATACAAAAAGAACTAGAAACTCCATTCAAATTTTTGGCCTTTTGTGCCCTTTTTCTTATTAAACTTTTGTTAAAAGTAATTCACCAAGTTATTTGAAATTTTTACCATGAACTACGAGGTTTTTATCCCTCATTTTTATGTTGGTACGAAGGCATGAGACCAAAGGTCTTTTCAAACACAAAAATATAATCAATGAATTCTTTTCTCATCCCAACACTTTATTTTATCAAACATCATTTATACCAAAAACATATGCACACATAAAAAAGGGCTCCCTAGGAGTACCTAAAATACTTTGGGTGTTAACACCTTCCCTCTGTGTAACCAACCCCCTTACTTGTAATCACTGACATTTTATTAGTTTTGATCTACCATGACACCACATCCCAGATTCACTGTTTGTTGTTTGTTTCTTTTCCAAATCTTAAGTTCATCACCATGATTTCATCCCCATAATTATTTGTTTTCATCATTAGGAATTATGTTTTGGTTACTATTTCAGCATTTAAATCTTGGCTGTAATTAATTTCTATTTGACAGGTGTAGTCGCTTCGCCGAGTTCGTTCTTGCGAGTTGAGGGGAAAATTTATGTTTAGTTACACTCATGTTTACGGTGATGCAAACAACATAAATACACTGTGCAACAACAACAATAGATCAACTCAAAAATATGCAACTACCCTTCAGCTATTCAAAATGACTTTGAACCCCGCAGCAATACGATCATTTTCGTTCACACCCTCTTAGAGCAAGCATTGTGAACCGTCTCTGTTCCTAGTCGCCATGTTAATTCTTCAAGATTTCGTCATATATACCATGTGTATTCTACTGTTCGTGTGTGGTTCTTGAAATTCGAATGTTGTGTATCGTAAAAAAACAGATCTAAAGGATCTTTATTTTTCTGCATTTTTGAGTTGGCATTGTCTTGAAAACAATGAGTAACTCACCACTCTTTTAATAATATTTCTCCTAAAGAGGAGATTTTTGGTTTGTGTTTTTAATTCAATTTAAATCCATATTATTATTTTTATGATATTTAATTAATTTGAGTTAAACCCAAAGTGAGACATTATTTTAGAAGACTTAGAAAATTTTCTAAGTCCAAAATTTTCAAAATTTGTCAAGACTTATGGGCCAGTTTCTTGCACTTCAAGGCATCTTTTGAAAATACTTTCTTCATGACAATTGTACCTTGCCATGTCCTCTTTCACATCCTTTTGGAATCATCCCATTTGGATCATTGGCTTGGGAGATGCATTCATCTAAAGTTGGCATCATGGACT